>NW_024715117.1:0-30555 GCF_018991925.1 Homarus americanus
TGAGAGTGTAAGTGTTGTACCTGGGAGTATCAGAGGAGTACCTGGGAGCATCAGAGGAGTATCTGGGAGTATGGGGTAGCCTGGGAGTGTCTGCAGGGTAGCACCTGGGAGTGTCAGAGGTGTACCTGGAAGGTCAGAGGTGTATCTGGGAGTGTCTGAGGTGTGGGAGTGTCAGGGGGTACACACAGGAGTGTCATTGGTGTTCCTGGGAGTGTGTCTGGGAGGTGTGCCTGGGAGTGTCTGAGGTGTACATGCGTGTCTACTGGGTGGCCGCCTGGCATTATGGCGGTTTGGGAGTGCTCAGCAGTGTACCTAGGAGTGTCAGGGGGTATACCTGGGAGTATCAGAGGCCTTACCTGGGAGTGTCAGAGGGTGCACAAGGTATTCAGAGTGTACCTGAAATTGAAAGTGTTGTACACTAGAATTGAAAGTACACAGAAGCATTAGAGGAGTATCTGGGAGTGTTGGAGAATTGTACCTACACAGGAGGTAGGGCACACAGGAGTGTCTGAGGTGGCACCTGTGAGTGTGCGTGTTGTACACAGGAGTATAGAGGCTGCGGCATCAAGGAATACCAGGAGTGTGGGGGTGCACCTGGGAGTGTCGGAGGTGCACCAGAGTATCATGTATTAAGATTACCTGAGTGTCACAGGTGTACCTGGGAGTGTCTGAGGTGTGCAGGGTGGCCCTTGAGGCCCATGCCTGGGGTTTCACGTGTGTACCAGGGATTGTCAGGGAGTGTGCCTGGGAGTGTCTGGGGTGTACCTGGGAGTGTCTGAGGTGTACCTAGAGTGTAAGTGTTGTACCTGGGGTGTCAGAGGTACACAGGAGCATCCAGAGGAATACACTGGGAGTGTCAGAGGTGTACCTGGGAGTGTCTGAGAGTGTGTACCTGCAAGTGCCAGAAGGTGTACCTTGGGTGTCAAGTGCCTATAGGAGTGTCAGAGGCGTACCTGAGAGTGTCTGAGGTGTACCTGAGGTGGGGTATACCTGGGTATCACGTGTGTGCAGGGGTATAGAGGTGTACAGAGTGTCAGGGAGTAGTACCTGGGAGTGTCAGAGTGTACAGGAGTATCGAAGGTGTACCTGGGAGTGTCAGAGGTGTACCTGGGAGTGTCAGAGGTGGCCTGGCAGTGTCAGAGTGTACCTGGGAGTGTCTTTGGTGGCACAGGAGTGTGGTGGCACCTGGGAGGTGTCAAGGTGTACTAGAATGTAAAATTGTACCTGGGTGTCAGAGAATTGTACCTGGGAGTGTTTGAGGTGTACCTAGGAGTGTCAGAGTGTACCTGGGGTGTCTGAGAGTACAAGAAGTCAGTGGTATACCTGAGAATATCACAAGGTGTACCTGGGAGTGTCAGTAATACCTGGGAGTGTCAGAAATTGTACTTCCAGTGTCAGAGGTACTGTGTGTGTGTCTGAGAATGTACCCTGGGGTAAAGTGTGCCTGGGAGTGTCAGGGGTGCACCTGGGGTGTCTGATTTTTGCAGAATTGTCTGAGGGTGTACCTGGGGTGTGGCAAGGTGTACACAGCAGTCTCACAGAGGTGTACCTGGCAGTGTCAGCGGTGGCACACCAAGTGTGCTTGGTGTACAGGAGTGTCTGGAGTGTACCACCAGGACTGTCTAAGGTGTACCTGGAGAGTCAGAGAGTACCTGGGAGTGTCAGAGGTGTACATGGGAGTGTCACGTGTGTACCAGGGAGTGTCATAGGTGTACCTGGAAGTGTCAGGAGGCGTACCTGGGAGTGTTGGGGGTGTAACTGATGATGAGTGTCAGGGGTATACCTGGGAGTATCGGAGTTGTACCTGGGAATTGAGAGTGTATCTAGGTGTCTCAGAGGTCTACGGGCAGTGTTAGGGTGCCTGGGAGTATGCTTGGGGTGTGCAAGGGTGTCCGGAAGTGCCTGGGAGTGTCCAGGGTGGCCACCCACTAGGATTGCATGGGGGTGTACACAGTGTCAAGAGGTGTACCTGGGAGTGTCACAGGGGTGGCCTGCCTGGGAGTGTCAGAGGTGGCCGCACACCAGGGTGTCACAGGGGTGTACCTGGGAGAAGTAGTAAGTGTACCTGGAATGTCTGAGAGTGTGCCTGGGAGTGTCAGAGGTGTACCTGTGAAGGTGTCACAGAGGTGTGTACAGAGGAATGTCAGAGTGTACCTGGGAGTGTGTGAGGTGTACCTGGGAGGTGTGGAGGTGTACCTGGCAGTGTGCAGGGTGTACCTGGCGGAAGTACAGCAGTGTACCTGGGAGTGTCAGAGGTGTGCCTGGGAGTGTGTCTGCAGTGTACACAGGAGTGTCTGAGGTGTACCTGGGAGAGTCCAGGAGTACCTGAGTGTCAGAGGTGTATCTGGGAGTGCATGGGGTGTAGGAGTGTCAAAGGTGTACCTGGGAGTGTCAGAGGTGTACATGGGAGTGCCAGATGTGTACCTAGGAGTGTCATTGGTGTACCTGGGAGTGTCAGAGGTGTACCTGGAAGTGTCAGAGGTGTACCTGGGAGTGTCTGAGTTGGCCTGGGAGTGTCAGAGGTGTACCTCATAGTGTCAGGGGTGGCCTGCTGGAGTGTCATGGTGTGCCTTGCAGGTGTCAGGGGGTGTACCTGGGAGTATCGGAGGTGTACACAGAATTGTCAGAAGGTGTACCTGGGAGGTGTCAGAGGTGTACCTGCCGGTGTCAGAAGGTGTACCTGGCAGTGTCAGAGGTACCTGGCAGTGTCAGAGGTGTGCCTGTAAGTGTCAGAGTGTACCTCGAGTGTCAGAAGGTAGCCTGGAAGTGTCAGAAGGTGAACCAGGGAGTGTCCAGAGGAGTACCTGGGAGTATGCAAGGTATGCCTGGGAGTGTCACCGAGGTGTACCTGGGAGTGTCAGGGTGTACCTGGGAGTGGCAGAGGTGTACCTGGGAATGCCAGAGGTGTACCTGGGAGTGTCAGTGGTGTACCTGGAGTGTGAGGTGTGTACCAGGGAGTGTCGAGGTACCTGGAAGTGTCGGCGGTGTACCTGGGAATGTCAGGGTACACAGGAGTGTCAGAGGTGTACACAGGAGTGGTCAGAGGTGTACCTGGGGTGTCAGAGGTACTGGGAGCATCAGAGGGAGTACCTTGGAGTGTCAGAGGTGTACTTGGTAGTGTCATTGGGTGTGCCTGGGGTGTCAGGTGTACCTGGAAAGAGTCAGAGGTGTATCTGGGAGTGTCTGAGGTGTACTTGTGAGTGTCAGGGGCACTTGGGAGTGTCATTAGTTGTGCCCAGGAGTGTCTGAGGTGTACCTGGGGTGTCTGAGGTGGCCCATGGGTGTCACAGGTGTACCTGGCAATGTCAGCGGGTGTACCTGGGAGTGTCAGCAGTGTGCCTAGGGTGTCGAGGGGTATACCTGGGAGTATCAGAGGTGTACCTGGGAGTGTCAGGAAGAGTGCACCTGGGAAGTGTCAGAGGTGTACACAGAGGTGAAGTGTTGTGCCTGCTGGGAGTGTCAGGAGGGTACCTGGAAGCATTGGGGAGGGTATCTGCAGGTGTTGGAGTGTACCTGGGAGGAGTCACAGGGTGTACCTGGGAGTGTCTGGGGTGTACCTGGGAGTGGCAAGTGTTGTACACAGGAGGTACACAGGAGCATCAGAGGAATACACAAGTGTCAGGGGTAGCCACCAGAGGTGTCGGAGAGTGTACCAGGAAGTGTCGTAGGATTACCTGGGACTGTCAGAGAGGTGTACCTGGGAGTGTCACGAGGTGTACCTGGGAGTGTATGAGGTATACCAAGGAGGTGTCATGTGTGTGTACCAGGAATGGTCAGGGAGTGTACCTGGGAGTGTCAGAGGTGTACCTGGGAATACAGGAGGTGGCCTGGGAGTGCCCAGAGGTGTACACCTGGGAGTGTCAATGGTGTACACAGGAGTGTCAGAGGTGTACTTGAGAGTGTCTGAGGTGTACCTGGGAGTGTATGAGGTATGTTAGAGGTGTGCCTGGGAGTGTCAGAGGTGTACCTGGGAGTGTCAGGGGTGTAACTGGGAGTGTCACGGGTGTGCCTGGGAGAATCAGGTGTGCCTGGGGAGTGTCAGAGATAGTACCTGGGAGTGTCAGAGGTCTGGCAGTGTCAGAGGGTGTGCCTGGGGAGTGTCAGGAGGTGTGCCTGGGGTGTCAGGTGTGCCTGGGGTGTCAAGGGTGTACCTGGGATTGTCAGGGGTGTGACTGGGAGTGTCAGAGGTGTGCCCGAGTGTCTGGGGTGTGCCTGGGGTGTCAGGGTGTGCCTGGGGTGTCTGGGGTGTGCCAGGTCAGTGGTTGGTGCAAGTGTCTGGGATGGCACCCGGGTGTCAGAGGTGTGCTGTGGGGTGTCAGGGGTGTGCCTGAGAGATGTCAGAGGTGTGCCTGGGTGTCAGGTGCCTGGGGTGTCTGGGGGTGCCTGGGGAGTGTCAGAGGGAGTGCCTGGGAGCATCAGAGGGTACCTTGGAGTGTCAGAGGTGTGCTTGGTAGTGTCATTGGTGTGCCTGGGGTGTCAGAGGTGTGCCTGGAAGAGTCAGAGGTGTGATCTGGGATGTGCAGAGGTGTACTTGGTGAGTGTCAGGGGGGCACTTGGGAGTCATTGGTGTGCGGGAGTGTGCAGGGTGTGAACAGTGTCTGGGGTGTACATGGGTGTCTGGTGTGCCTGGCAATGTCAGCGGTGTGCCTGTCAGCAGTGTACCTAGGAGTGTCAGGGAGGCCTTACTGGGAGTATCAGAGGTGTACCTGGGGTGTCAGAGGTGCACCTGGGAGTGTCAGGGGTGTACCTGAGGTGTAGGTGTTGTACCTGGGAGTGTCAGAGGTACCTGGAAGCATTAGAGGTATCTGGGAGTGTTGGAGGTGTACCTGGGAGAGTCACCAGGGGTGGCCTGGGAATTGTCTGGGTGTACCTGGGAGTGTACGTGTTGTACCTGGGAGTATCAGGAGGTACCTGGGGCATCAGAGGAATGACTGGGTGTCGAAGGTGTGCCTGGGGTGTCGGAGGTGTACCCGGGAGTATGCGTAGGATTACCTGGGACTGTCAGAGGTGTACACCCAGGGAGTATGCAAAGTGGCCTGGGAGTGTATGGGGGCCTTGCCTGGAGGTGTCATGTGTGTACCGGGGATAGTCAGGTGTACACTGGGAGTGTCAGGAGGTATGCCTGGGAGTGTCTGAAGTGTACCTGGGAATTGCCAGAAGGTGTACCTGGAGCTGCCAATGGTGTGTACCTGGGAGTGTCAGAGGGTGTGCCCGAGAGTGTCTGAGGTGTACCTGGGAGTGTATGAGGTATGCCTGGGAGTGTCACATTTGTGTACCGAGGGAGTGTTAGAGGTGCAGGGAGTGTCAGAGGCCTGGGAGTGTCAGGGAGGTGCTTGGCTGGGGTATGCGGGTGCACCTGGGAGGTCAGTGTACCTGGGGAGTGTCCAGAGGTATTGTACCTGGGAGTCCAGAGGTCTGCCTGGCAGTGTCAGAGGTGTACCTGGGAGTGTCGGAGGTGTACCTGGGAGTGTCGGAGGTGTACCTGGGAGTGTCAAGGGTACTGGGATTTGTCGGGGGTGTAGCTTTGGGAGTGTCAGAGGTGTGCCTGGGAGTGTCTGAGGTGTACCTGGGAGTGTCAGAGGTGTACCTGGGAGTGTCTGAGGGAGTGTACCTGGGAGAGTCAGTGAGGTACCTGGGAATGTCTGAATGTGCCTGGGAGTGTCAGAGGTGTACCTTGAGTGTCTGAGGTGTACCTGGGAATGTCAGAGGTGTGCCTGGGAGTGTCAGAGGAGTGCCTGGGAGTGTCTGAGGTGTACCTGGGAGTGTCTGAGTGCCTGGGAGTGTGTGAGGTGTACACCTGGCGGTGTCTGAGGTGTGCCTGGCAGTGTCCAGCGGTGTACCTGGGAGTGACAACGGTGTACTTGGGAGTGTCAGAGGTGTGCCTGGGGTGACAGGTTTTAACTGGGAGTGTCAGGGAGTGTACACCAGGGTGTCTGGAGTGTACCTGGGAGTGTCTAAGGTGTACCTGGGAGGTGGGGTACCTGGGAGTGTCAGATGTTATCTGGGGTGCACAGAATTGTACACACTGGGAGTGTCAAAATTGTACCTGGGAGTGTCAGAGAGTGTACCTGGGAATTGCCAGAGGGTGTACCTAGGAGTGTGTGGTGTACCTGGGAATGTCAGAGGTGTACACCTGGAAAGTGTCAGAAAATTGTACACAAGTTTCAGAGGTGTACCTGGGAGTGTCTGAGGTGTACCTGGGAGTGTCAGAGGTGTACCTGGGGTGTCAAGGGTGTACCTGGGGTATCAGCGGTGTACCTGGGAATTGTCAGAGATGCACCTGGGAGTGTCAGAGAGGTGTACCTGCTGCCAGTGTCAGAGGTAGCACCACAGCAGTCAGAGAGTGTACCTGGAAGTGTCATTGGTGGCCTGCAAGTGTCAGAGGTGTACACACCAGGTGTCGAAGGTGTACCTGGAAGTGTCAGGGTGTACAGAGTGTCACAGAGTGTGCCTGGGAATTGTCAGAGGTGTACCTGAGGTGTCAGGGTGTACCTAGAATTGTCGGCGGTGTACACAGGAGTGTCCAGAGGGGTGTACTGGGAGTATCAGAGGTGTCCTGTGAGTGTCAGTGGTGTACGCAAGTGTCTGAGGTGTACCTGCCAGTGTCAGAGGTGTACCTGGCAGTGTCACTGTAGTGTACCTGGCAGTGTCCAGAGGTGTACCTGGGAGTGTCAGAGGTGTACCTCCCGAGAAGTGTCGAGGAAGGTGGCCGCACCAAGTGTCCAGAGGTGAACCAGGGAGTGTCAGAGGTACCTGGGAGTGCCAGAGGTGTACCTGGGAGTGTCAAAAGGTGCACCTGGATGTCTGAGGTAGCCTGGTAATTGTCTGAGTGTACCTGGGAGTGTCTGAGGTGTACCTCGGAGTGTCAGAGTTGTTCTAGGAGTGGCAGAGGTGGCCTCCAGATGCAGAGGTGTGCACAAGTGTCATTGGTGTACCTGGGAGTGTGAGGTGTGTGTACCGGGAGTGTCAGAGAAGTACCTGGGAGTGTCCGGCGGTGTACCTGGGAGTGTCAGGGGTACCTGGGGTGTCAGGGGGTGTGCATGGGTGTCAGGGGTGTGCCTGGGGTGTAGAGGTATGGGGAGCATCAGAGGAGTACCTCGGAGTGTCAGGGAATGTGCCCAGTAGTGTCATTGAGGTGTACCTGGGAGTGCAGAGGTGTACCTCGAAGTGTCAGAGGTGTGCCTGGAAGTGTCTGAGGTGTACCTGGGGTGTCACAAGGTGTACTTGGGGTGTCAGGGGTACCTGGGAGTGCCATTGGGTGTACCTGGGAGTGTCTGAGGTGTACCTGGGAGTGTCACAAGTGTACCTGGGAGTGTCTGGGAGTGTACATGGAGTGTCACAGTATACCAACTTGTGTCAGCGGTGCCTGGGAGTATGGTAATGCCTAGAGTGTCAGGGGTATACCTGGGAGTATTAGAGGTGTACCTGGGAGTGTAAGAGGTGTACCTGAGGGAATTGTCAGAAAGGTGTACCTGGGAGTGTAAGGAGTGTTGTACACAGGAGTGTCAAGGAGTACCTGGGAGCATCAGAGGGTTTCACCAGAATTGTCGGAGGTGTACCTGCAAATTGTCTGAGGTGTACCTGGGGAGTGTCTGAGGTGTACCTGGGAGTATACGTGTTGTACACAAGTGTCAGAGGAGTACCTGGGAGCATCAGAGAATACACAAGTGTCAGGGGGGTAGCCTGCAAATTGTCGGAGAGTGTACACGAGTGTAGTAGGTGTACCTCGGAGTGTCAGAGGTGTGCACAGGAGTGTCACAAGGTGTACCTGGGGTATGTGGTATACCTGGGAGTGTACGCGTGTACAGGGTGTGAAATTGTACCTGGGAGTGTCGAGGTGTACCTGGGAGTGTCTGAGGTGTACACGGGCTGGGGTGCCAGGGTGTACCTTGGAGTGTCAATGGTGTACCTGGGAGTGTCAGAGGGCGTACCTGAGAGTGTCTGGAGGTGTGCCTGGAGTGTATGAGGTACCTGGGAGTGTCACGTGTGTACCAGGGAGTGTCAGGGTGGCCTGGGAGTGTCAGAGGTGTCCTGGGGTGTCAGGGGTGTACCTGGGAGTATCGAAGGTGTACCTGGGAGTGTCAGAGGTGTACCTGGGAGTGTCAGAGGTGTACCTGGCAGTGTCAGAGGTGTACCTGGGAGTGTCTTTGGTGTACCTGGGAGTGTCGGAGGTGTACCCGGGAGTGTCAAGGGTGTACTGGAATGTCAGGTGTACCTGGAGTGTCAGAGGTGTACCTGGGAGTGTCTGAGGTGTACCTGGGAGTGTCAGAGGGTGTACACGGGATTGTCTGAGGTGTACCTGGGAGAGTCAGTGGTGTACCTGGGAATGTCCAGAGGTGTGCCTGGGAGTGTCAGTGGTGTACCTGGGAGTGTCAGAGGTGTACCTCCCAGGTGTCAGGGAGTGTACCTGTGAGTGTCGGAGTGTACCTGGGAATGTCAGGGTTTGCCTGGTGTCAGAGTGCACCTGGGGTGTCTGAGAGGTGTACCTGGGGTGTCTGAGGTGTACCTGGGAGGTGTGTGAGGTGTACCTGGCAGTCTCAGAGGTGTACCTGGCAGTGTCAGCGGTGTACCTGGGGTGGCAGCGGTGTACCTGGGAGTGTCTGGAGTGTACCTGGGACTGTCTAAGGTGTACCCAGGGAATGTCATGGGTGTGCCTGGGAGTGTCAGGGCGTGCCTGGGAGTGTTGGGGTGTAACTGAGTAGTGTCAGGGGTGTGCCTGGGAGTGTCAGAGGTGTGCCTGGGTGTCAGAGGTCTACCGGGCAGTGTCAGGGGTGTGCCTGGGAGTGTCTGGGGTGTGCAGGAGTGTCGGAGGTGTACCTGGGGTGTCAAGGGTGTACCTGGGATTGTCAGGGGGTGTGCCTGGGAGTGTCAGAGGTGTACCTGGGAGTGTCTGAGGTGTACCTGGGAGTGTCAGAGGTGTGCACCAGTGTCTGGGGTGTGCCTGGGAGGTGAGTGGTGTGCCTGGGGTGTCTGGGAGGTGTGCCTGGGGAGTGTCAGGGTGTGCCTGTGGAGTGTCTGGGGTGTGCCTGGGGAATGTCAGGGGTGTGCCTGGGGTGTGTGGGGGTGTGCCGGGGTGTGTGGGGTGTGCCTGGCGGTGTCTGGGGTGTGCCTGGCAGTGTCAGCGGTGCCTGGGAGTGTCAAGGTGTGCCTGGGGAGTGTCTGGGTGTGCCTGGGAGTGTCTGGGGTGTGCCTGGGAGAGTCAAGGTGTGCCTGGGAGTGTCAGAGGTGTGCCTGGGGGTGTCAGGGTACTTGGGGAGTGTCAGAGGTGCTCCTTGGAGTGTCAGAGGTGTGCCTGGGGTGTCAGAGGTGTGCCTGGGGAGTGTCAGAGGTGTGCCTGGGAGTGTCTGAGGTGTGCCTGGAGTGTCTGGGGTGTACATGGGTGTGGAGGTGTATCTGGCAGTGTCAGCGGTGTACCTGGAAAGTCAGAGGTGTACCTGAGAGTGTCAGAGGGTGTATCTGGGGTGCATGGGGTGTGCCTGGGGAGTGTCAAGGTGTGCCTGGGGTGTCAGAGGTGTACATGGGAGTGCAGATGTGTACCTAGGGTCATTGGTGTGCCTGGGGTGTCAGAGGTGTGCCTGGGGTGTCAGAGGTGTGCCTGGGAGTGTCAGAGGTGTGCCTGGGAGTGTCAGAGGTGTGCCTGATAGTGTCAGGGGTGTGCCTGGGGAGTGTCAGCGGTGTGCCTGGGGAGTGTCAGGGGTGTGCCTGGGAGTGTCAGAGGTGTGCCTGGCAGTGTCAGAGGTGCCTAGGAGTGTCATTGGTGTACCTAGGAGTGTCATTGGTGTACCTGGGAGTGTCAGAGGTGTGCCTGGAAGTGTGAGGTGTACCTGGGGAGTGTCTGAGTTGTACCTGGGAGTGTCAGAGTGTACCTGGCAGTGTCAGAGGTGTGCCTGGGAGTGTCAGAGGTGTATCTGGGGAGTGCCAGATGTGTGTACTAAGTGTCATTGGTGTACCTAAGTGTCATTGGTTTACCTGGGGTGTCAGAGGGTGTACCTGGAAGTGTCAGAGGTGTGCCTGGGGAGTGTCTGAGGTGTGCCTGCGGAGTGTCAGAGGTGTGCCTGGGGGTGTCAGGGGTGCCTGGGTGTCAGCGGTGTGCCTGGGGTGTCAGAGGTGTGCCTGGGGTGTCTGGGGTGTGCCTGGGGTGTCAGGGGTGTGCCTGGGGTGTCAGGGGTGTGCCTGCCAGTGTCAGAGGGTGTGCCTGGCAGTGTCAGAGGTGTGCCTGGCAGTGTCAGAGTTGTGCCTGGGGAGTGTCAGGGGTGTGCCTCGGAGTGTCAGAGGGTGTACCTGGAAGGGTCAGAGTGGTGTGGGGTGTCAGAGGGGTACTGGGAGTGTCTGAGGGTATGCCTGGGGTGTGGGGTGTGCCTGGGGTGTCAGGGTTGTGCCTGGGGAATTGGCAGAGGTGTGCCTGGGGAATGCCAGAGGTGTGTCCTGGGAGTGTCAGTGGTGTGCCTGGGGTGTGGTGTGTGCCAGGGGAGTGTCAGAGGAGTGCCTGGTGTCAGCGGTGTGCCTGGGAGTGTCAGGAGGGTGCCTGGGGTGTCAGAGGTGTGCCTGGGGTGTCAGGTGTGCCTGGGAATGTCAGAGGGGTACCTGGGAGCATCAGAGGTACCTTGGAGTGTCAGAGGTGTGCTTGGTAGTGTCATTGGTGTGCCTGGGGGTGTCAGGGGTGTGCCTGGAAGGAGTCAGAGGTGTGTCTGGGAGTGTCTGGGGTGTGCCTGGGAGTGTCAGGGGGTGCCTGGGGAGTGTCATTGGGTGTGCCTGGGGAGTGTCTGGGGTGTGCCAGTGTCTGGGGTGTGCATGGAGTGTCAGGTGTGCCTGGGGTGTCAGGGGTGTACCTGGGGAGTGTCAGCAGTGGCCCTGGGGAGTGTCAGGGTATGCCTGGGAGTGTCAGAGGTGTGCCTGGGTGTCAGGGTACCTGGGGTGTCAGAGGTGCACAAGGTGTAAGTGTTGTACCTGGGAGTGTCAGAGGGTACCTGGAGCATTAGAGGAGTATCTGGGAGTGTTGGAGGTGTGCCTGGGAGGTCTGAGGTGCCTGGGAGTGTCTGAGGTGTGCCTGGGTGTACGTGTTGTGCCTGGGGAATTGTCAGAGGGTACCTGGGGCATCAGAGGAATGCCTGGGAGTGTCAGGGGTGTGCCTGGGAGTGTCAGGTGTGCAGGGGTGTCGTGTGTTACCTGGGACTGTCAGGGTGTGCCGGGGTGTCTGAGGGTGTGCCTGGGGTGTATGAGGCATGGGAGTGTCACGTGTGTGCAGGGATTGTCAGGAGTGTGCCTGGGGTGTCAGAGGTGTGCCTGGGGGTCTGAGGTGTGCCTGGGGTGCCAGAGGTGTGCCTGGGAGTGTCAGTGGTGTGCCTGGGGAGTGTCAGAGGTGTGCTTGAGGTGTCTGGGGTGTGCCTGGGGTGTATGGGGTATGCCTGGGGGTGTCACATGTGTGCCAGGGGAGTGTTAGGGGTGTGCCTGGGGTGTCAGAGGTGTACCTGGGTGTCAGGGTGTAACTGGGGTGTCACAGGTGTGCCTGGGGATATCGGAGGTGTGCCTGGGGAGTGTCGGTGTGCCTGGGGAGTGTCAGAGGTCTGCCTGGCAGTCAGAGGTGTGCAGTGTCGGAGGTGTGCCTGGGTGTCGGAGGTGTGCCTGGGGTGTCAGGGGTGTACCTGGGATGTCAGAGGTGTGGCTCGGAGTGTCGGGGTGTGCCTGGGAGGTGTCTGAGGTGTGCATGGGTGTCAGAGGTGTGCCTGGTGTCTGGGGTGTGCCTGGGGAAGTCAGTGGTGTGCCTGGGGAATGTCTGAGGATGTGCCTGGGGTGTCAGGGGTGTGCCTGTGAGTGTCTGGGGTGTGCCTGGGGAATGTCAGGAGGTGTGCCTGGGGTGTCAGGGGTGCACCTGGGAGTGTCTGGGGTGCCAGGGTGTCTGGGGTGTGCCTGGGGTGTGTGGGGTGTGCCTGGCGGTGTCTGGGGTGCCTGGCAGTGTCAGCGGTGTGCCTGGGAGTGACAGCGGTGTGCTTGGGGAGTGTCAGAGGTGTGCCTGGGAGTGACAGAGGTTTACCTGGGAGTGTCAGAGGTGTGCCTGGGGTGTCTGGGTGTACCTGGGGTGTCTAAGGTGTGCCTGGGAGGTCAGAGGTACCTGGGGAGTGTCAGATGTTTGTCTGGGAGTGCCTGGGGTGTACCTGGGGAGTGTCAGGTGTGCCTGGGGAGTGTAGAGTGTGCCTGGGGAGTGCCAGAGGTGTGCCTAGAGTGTCATTGGTGCCTGGGAATGTCAGAGGTGTGCCTGGAAGTGTCAGAGGGTGTGCCTGGAAGTTTCAGAGGTGTACCTGGGAGTGTCTGAGGTGTGCACCTGGGAGTGTCAGAGGTGTGCCTGGGTTGTCAGGGTGTGCCTGGGGAGTGTCAGAGGGTGTGCCTGGGGAGTGTCAGAGATGTGCCTGGGGAGTGTCAGAGTGTGCCTGCCAGTGTCAGAGGTGTACCTGGCAGTGTCAGAGGTGTGCCTGGAAGTGTCATTGGGTGTGCCTGGGAGTGTCAGAGGTGTGCCTGGAAGTGTGAGGAGTGTGCCTGGAAGTGTCAGGGGTGTGCCTGGGTGTCTGGGGTGTGCCTGGGGAGTGTCAGAGGTGTGCCTGGGAGTGTCAGGGGGTGTCCTGGGGAGTGTCAGCGGTGTGCCTGGGGAGTGTCTGAGGTGTGCCTGCCAGTGTTCAGAGGTGTGCCTGGCAGTGTCACTGTGTGCCTGGGCAGTGTCAGGGTGTGCCTGGGGAGTGTCAGAGGTGTGCCTCGAAGTGTCAGGGTGTGCCTGGAGAGTGTCAGAGGTGTACCAGGGGAGTGTCAGAGGAGTGCCTGGGAGTGTCAGAGGTGGCCTAGTGTCAAGGTGCACCTGGGTGTCTGGTGTGCCTGGTAGTGTCAGAGGTGTGCCTGGGAGTGTCTGGGGTGTGCCTGGGGTGTCAGAGTTGTTCCTGGGAGTGGCAGGGGTGTGCCTCAGGATGCTGAGGTGTGCCTGGGAGTGTCAGTGGTGTGCCTGGGGTGTGAGGGTGTGCCAGGGGAGTGTCAGAGGTGTACCTGGGAGTGTCAGAGGTGTGCCTGGGGAGTGTCAGAGGGGTGCCTGGGGAGTGTCGGGGTGTGCCTGGGGTGTCAGAGGTGTGCCTGGGAGTGTCAGAGGTACATGGGGAGCATCAGAGGTACCTCAGGTGTCAGGGGTGTGCTTGGTAGTGTCATTGGTGTGCCTGGGGTGTCAGAGGTGTGCCTGGAAGTGTCAGAGGTGTGCCTGGAGGTGTGTCTGAGGTGTACCGGGGTGTCTGAGGTGTGCCTGGGGTGTCAGGGGTGCCTGGGAGTGTCATTGGTGTGCCTGGGAGTGTCTGGGGTGTGCCTGGGGTGTCTGAGGTGTGCCTGGGTTTCAGAGGTGTGCCTGGGGTCTGGGGTGTGCCTGGGAGTGTCAGAGGTGTGCCTGGGATTGTCAAGGTGTGCAGGAGTGTCAGCAGTGTACCTGGGAGTGTCAGAGGTGTGCCTGGAGTGTCAGAGGGTGTACCTGGCAGTGTCAGAGTGTACCTGGGAGTGTCAAGTGTACCTGGAAGTGTCATTGGTGTGCCTGGGAGTGTCAGGGTGTGCCTGGAAGTGTGAGGGTGTGCCTGGGAGTGTCAGGGGTGTGCTGGGGTGTCTGAGGTGTGCCTGGGGTGTCAGAGGTGTGCCTGGGGGTGTCGGGGTGTGCCTGGGAGTGTCAGGAGTGTACCTGGGAGTGTCTGGGTGGCCTGCGAGTGTCAGAGGTGTGCCTGGCAGTGTCAGTGGTGTACTGGCAGTGTCAGAGGTGTGCCTGGAGTGTCAGAGGTGTGCCTCGAAGTGTCAGAGGTGCTGGAAGTGTCAGAGGTGAACCAGGGGAGTGTCAGAGGAGTGCCTGGGGAGTGCAGAGGGTGTACCTGGGAGTGTCAAGGTGCACCTGGGTGTCTGGTGTGCCTGGTAGTGTCTGAGGTGTACCTGGGGAGTGTCTGGGGTGTGCCTGGGGAGTGTCAGAGTTGTTCCTGGGGTGGCAGAGGTGTGCCTGAGAATGCCAGAGGTGTGCCCTGGGAGGTGTCAGTGGTGTGCCTGGGAGTGTGAGTGTGTGCCAGAGTGTCAGAGGGTGCAGGGTGTCAGCAGTGTGCCTGGGGAGTGTGGGGGTGCCTGGGGTGTCAGAGGTGTGCCTGGGGTGTCAGAGTGTGCACCTGAGTGTCAGAGGGTACCTGGGAGCATCAGAGGAGTACCTCAGGTGTCAGAGGTGTGCTTGGTAGTGTCATTGGTGTACCTGGGGTGTCAGAGGGTGTGCCTGGAAGTGTCAGAGGTGTGCCTGGAGGTGTCGGGGTGTGCCTGGGAGTGTCTGGGGTGTGCTTGGGGAGTGTCAGGGGGGTGCCTGGGAGTGTCATTGGTGTACCTGGGGAGTGTCTGAGGTGTGCCTGGGAGTGTCTGAGGTGTGCCTGGGGTGTCTGGGGTGTGCATGGGGTGTCACAGGTGTGCCTGGCAATGTCAGCGGTGTGCCTGGGGTGTCAGCGGTGTGCCTAGGGTGTCAGGGGTATACCTGGGAGTATCAGAGGTGTGCCTGGGGTGTCAGAGGTGTGCCTGGGGTGTCAGAGGTGTGCCTGGGGTGTAAGTGTTGTACCTGGGGTGTCAGGGTACCTGGGGCATCAGAGGTGTATCTGGGGAGTGTCGGAGGTGTGCCTGGAGTGTCTGGGGTGTGCAGGGAGTGTCTGGGGTGTGCCTGGGGTGTGCGTGTTGTGCCTGGGGAGTGTCAGAGGGTACTGGGGAGCATCAGAGGAATGCCTGGGAGTGTCAGGGGTGTGCCTGGGGTGTCGGAGGTGTACATGGCAGTGTCGTGGGTGTGCCTCAGGTGTCAGAGGTGTGCCTGGGAGTGTCTGGGGTGTGCCTGGGGAGTGTATGAGGTATGGTCTGGGGTGTCACGCGTGTGCCAGGATTGTCGGGGTGTACCTGGGAGTGTCAGAGGTGTACCTGGAGAGTCAGTGGTGTGCCTGGGGAATGTCTGGGGTGTGCCTGGGGAGGGAGTCAGTGGTGTGCCTGGGAATGTCTGGGATGTTAGCACCAGAGTGTCAGAGGTGTGCCTGTGGTGTCTGGGTGTGCCTGGTGTGTCAGAGGTGTGCCCAGGTGTCAGGGGTGCCTGGGGTGTCTGGGGTGCCTGGGAGTGTCTGAGGGTGTGCCTGTGAGGTGTGTGGGGTGTGCCTGTGGCAGTGTCTGGGGTGTGCCTGGCGGTGTCAGGGTGTGCCTGGGGAGTGACAGCCGGTGTGCTTGGAGTGTCAGAGGTGTGCCTGGGGTGACAGAGGTTTACCTGGGGTGTCAGAGGTGTACTGGGAGTGTGTCTGGAATGCCTGGGGTGTCTAAGGTGTACCTGGGAGAGTCAGAGGAGTACCAAGTGTAAGATGTTTTATCTGGAAGTGCCTGGGGTGTACCTAGAAGTGTCAAGGTGTACCTAAGAGTGTCAGAGGTGTACCTGGGAGTGCAAGGTGTGCCTAAGGTGTCGTTGGTGTGCCTGGGGATGTCAGGGGTGTGCCTGGAGTGTCAGAGGTGTACCTGGAGTTTCCAGAGGTGTACCTGGGGTGTCTGAGGTGTGCCTGGGGTGTGTCAGAGGTGTGCATTGAGATTTGTCAAGGGCCTGCCTGGGAGTATCAGCGGTGTGCCTGGGGAGTGTCAGAGATGTGCCTGGGGTGTCAGAGGTGTGCCTGCCAGTGTCAGGGAATGTGCCTGGCAGTGTCAGAGGGTGTGCCTGGAAGTGTCAGAGGGTGTGCCTGGGGAGTGTCTGGGGTGTACTGGGAGTGTCAGAGGTGTGCCTGAGTGTCAGGGGTGTGCCTGGGGTGTCAGCGGTGTGCCTGGGGAGTGTCAGAGGTGTGTACCTGGGGTATCGGAGGGGTGTCCTGTGGTGTCAGTGGTGTGCCTGGGGTGACTGAGGTGTGCCTTAGCAGTGTCAGAGGTGTGCCTGGCAGTGTCACTGGTGTACCTGGCAGTGTCAGGAGGTGTGCCTGGGGTGTCAGGGGTGTGCCTCAGGGGTGTCGAGGTGTGCCTGGAAGTGTCAGAGGGTGAACCGGGGGGGTGCCTGGGAGTGCCAGAGGTGTGCCTGGGGAGTGTCAAGGTGCACCTGGGTGTCTGAGGTGTGTGCCTGGTGGTGTCTGAGGTGTGGGGAGTGTCTGGTGTGCCTGGGGTGTCAGAGTTGTTCCTGGGGTGGGGTGCCTCCAGGTGCCAGAGGTGTGCCTGGGAGTGTCAGTGGTGTGCCTGGGGTGTGGTGTGTGCCAGGGGAGTGTCAGAGGGTACCTGGGGTGTCTTGGTGTGCCTGGGGTGTCAGAGGGGTGCCTGGGGAATGTCAGAGGTGTGCCTGGGGGTGTGTCAGAGGTGTGCCTGCCAGGTGTCAGAGGGTATGGGGCATCAGGAATGCCTCCAGGTGTCAGAGGTGTACTTGGTAGTGTCATTGGTGTACCTGGGGTGTCAGAGGTGGCCTCCGAAGTGTCGGTGTACCTGGAAGTGTCTGAGGTGTGCCTGGGGTGTCTGAGGTGTGCTTGGGGTGTCAGGGGAGCTGCAGGTGCTCATTGGTGCTGTGACACAGAGTGTCTGAGGGTGTGCCTGGGGTGTCTGGGGGTGTGCCTGGGGTGTCTGAGGGTGTGCATGGTGTCACGGTGTGCCTGGCAATGTCAGCGGTGTGCCTGGGGAGTGTCAGCGGTGTGCCTAGGGGTGTCAGGGTATGCCTGGGAGTATCAGAGATGCCTGGGGGT
Organism: Homarus americanus; assembly: GCF_018991925.1. Lineage (NCBI taxonomy): Eukaryota > Metazoa > Arthropoda > Malacostraca > Decapoda > Nephropidae > Homarus > Homarus americanus. Next base: position 16,704 of record NW_024715117.1, read on the forward strand.
GTCAGGAGGTGTGCCTGGGGTGTCAGGAGGTGTGCAGGTGTGAAGTGTTGTGCCTGGGGTGTCAGAGAGGGTACCTGGAGCATGGGGGCGTATCTGGTGTCCAGGGTGTGCCTGCTGGGGAGTGTCTGAGGTGTGCCTGGGGAGTGTCTGAGGGTGTGCCTGGGGTGTGCGTGTTGTGCCTGGGGAGTGTCAGAGGTACCTGGGGAGCATCAGAGAATACCTGGGAGGTCAGGGGGTGTGCCTGGGAGTGTCAGGAGGTGTGCAGGGGGTGTCGTAGGTGTGCCTCAGGTGTGAGAGGTGTGCAAGGGTGTCTGAGGTGCCTGGGGTGTGGCAGGTGTCTTGGCGTGTACCAGGGGTTGTCAGGGGATATGCCTGGGGTGTCAGAGGTGTGCCTGGGGTGTCTGGGGTGTGCCTGGGGATTGTGGGGTGTGCCTTGGGTGTCAATGGTTGTGCCTGGGGTGTCAGGGGCGTGCCTGAGGTGCAGGGGTGTGCCTGGGGTGTATGGGGTATGCCTGGGGTGTCACGTGTGTGTGCCAGAAAGGAGTGTCAGGGTGTGCCTGGGGAGTGTCAGAGGTGTGCCTGGGAGTGTCAGGGGGTGTGCCTGGAATTATCGACGGTGTACCTGGGAGTGTCAGAGGTGTGCCTGGGGTGTCAGAGGTGTGCCTGGCAGTGTCAGAGATTGTGCCTGGAGTGTCTGTCGGAGGTGTGCCTGGGGTGTCTAGGGGTGTACCTGGGAGAGTCAGTGGTGTGCCTGGGAATGTCTGAGGTGGACCTGGAATGTCAGGGTGTGCCTGGGTGTCAGAGGTGTGCCTGCGGGTGTCTGGGGTGTGCCTGGGGTGTCAGAGGTGTGCCTGGGATTGTCTGAGGTGTGCCTGGGAGTCAGTGGTGTGCACTGAGATGTCCCAGGGTTTGCCTGAGGGTGTCAGTGGTGTACCTGGGAGTGTCAGGGTGTGCCTCCAGGTGTCAGTGGTGTGCCTGTGGAGTGTCTGAGGTGTGCCTGGGAATGTCAGAGGTGTGCCTGGAGTGTCAGAGGAGTACCTGGGAGCATCAGGGCGTATCTGGGAGTGTCGAGGTGTACCTGGGGTGTCTGAGGGGTGTGCCTGGGGTGTCTGAGGTGTACCTGGGGAGTGTAGTGTTGTACCTGGGATGTCAGAGGAGTGCCTGGGGAGCATCAGAGGAATGCCTGGGTGTCAGGGGTGTACCTGGGAGTGTGGGGTGTGCGGGGATTGCGTGGGTGTACCTCAGGTGTCAGAGGTGTACCTGGGGTGTCTGAGGTGTGCCTGGGGGTGTGGTATGCCTGGAAGTGTCCATACCAGGGATTGTCAGGGGTGTACCTAGGGGTGTCAGAGGTGTACTAGCTGGGTGTGCCAGGGGGTGCAGGAGGTGTACACTGGGTGTCAATGGTGTCCAGGGAGTGTCAGAGGCACCCAGAGGTGTCTGAGGTGTACCTGGGGTGTATGAGGCTATACCGGATTGTCACGTGTGTCCAGGGGTGTCAGAGGTGTACCTGGGGTGTCAGAGGTGTACCTGGGAGTGTCAAGGGTGTACCTGGGAGTATCGAAGGTGTACCTGGGTGTCAGAGGTACCTGGGAGTGTCAGAGGTGTACCTGGCAGTGTCAGAGGTGTACCTGGGAGTGTCTTTGTGAACCTGGGAGTGTCGGAGGTGTGCCTGGGAGTGTCAAGGGGTGTACCTGGGAATGTCAGGGTGTACCTGGAGTGTCAGAGGAGTACCAGGAGCATCAGAGGAATACCTGGAGTGTCAGGGGTGTACCTGGGGTGTCGGAGGTGTACCAGGGAGTGTCGTAGGTGTACCTCGGTGTCAGAGGTGTAACTGGGAGTGTCAAGGTGTACCTGGGGTGTATGAGGTATTACCTGGGAGTGTCACGCGTCTACCAGGGATTGTCAGGGGTGTACTGGGAGTGTCAGAGGTGTACCTGGGAGGTCTGAGGTGTACCTGGGAGTGTATGAGGATGCGGAGTGTCACGTGTGTACCAGGAGTGTCAGAGGTGTACCTGGGGTGTCAGAGGGTGTACCTGAGTGTATGAGGTATACCTGGGAGTGTCACGTGTGTACCAGGGAGTGTCAGAGGTGTACCTGGGAGTGTGGTGATATCTGGGAGTGTCAGGGGGTGTGCCTGGGAGTATCGAAGGTGTACCTGGGGTGTCAGAGGTGTACCTGGGAGTGTCAGAGTGCCACGGCAGTGTCAGAGGTGTACCTGGGAGTGTCTTTGGTGTACCTGAGCGGAGGGGTGGGGTGTCAAGGGGCCGGGAATGTCAGGGGTGTGCCTGAGTGTCAGAGGTGTGCCTGGAGGTGTCAGAGTGTACTGAGAGTGTCAGAGGTGTACCTGGGATTGTCTGAGGTGTACCTGGGAGAGTCAGTGGTGTACCTGGGAATGTCTCAGGGTGTGCCTGGGGTGTCAGTGGTGTGCGGAGTGTCAGAGGTGTACCTCAGTGTCAGAGAGTGTACCTGTGAGTGTCTGAGTGTGCCTGGGAATGTCAGAGGTGTGCCTGGGAGTGTCAGAGGTGCACCTGGGGTGTCTGAGTGTGCCTGGAGTGTCTGAGGTGTACCTGGGAGTGTGTGAGGTGTGCCTGGCAGTCTCTGAGTGTGCCTGGCAGTGTCAGCGGTGTACCTGGGGTGTCAGCGGTGTACCTGGGAGGTGTCTGGGTGTACCTGGGACTGTCTAGGTGTACCTGGAGGAGTCAGAGGAGTACCTGGGGTGTCAGAGGTGTATCTTGGAGTGCCTGGGTTGCACTGGGAGTGTCAAGGTGTACCTGGGAGTGTCAGAGGTGTACATGAGTGTCACGTGTGTGCCAGAGTGTCATAGGTGTGCGGGTGTCAGAGCGTACCTGGGAGTGTTGGGGTGTACTGATAGTGTCAGGGGTATACCTGGGAGTATCGATGTTGTACCGGAGTGTCAGAGAGGTGTACCTGGGTGTCTCAGAGGTCTACCGGGCAGCGTCGGGGTGTACCTGGGAGTGTCTGAGGTGTACCTGGAGTGTCGGAGGTGTACCTGGGAGTGTCGGGTGGCCTGGGATTGTCAGGGGTGTACGAGTGTCAGAGGGTGTACCTGGGAGTGTCTGGTGTACCTGGGAGTGTCAGAGGTGTGCCTGCAGTGTCTGAGGTGTACCTGGGAAGTGAGTGGTGTACCTGGGAATGTCTGAGGTGTGCCTGGGAGTGTCAGGGGTGTACCTGTGAGTGTCTGGGGTGTACCTGGGAATGTCAGAGGTGTACCTGGGAGTGTGTGAGGTGCCTGGGGTGTGTGAGGTGTGCCTGGCAGTGTCTGGGGTGTACCTGGCAGTGTCAGCGGTGTGCCTGGGAGTGTCTGAGGTGTACCTGGGGTGTCTGGGTGTGCCTGGGAGTGTCTGGGGTGTACCTGGGAGAGTCAGAGGAGTACCTGAGTGTCAGGGGTGTATCTGGGAGTGTCAGGGTGTACCTGGAAGTGTCAGGGGTGTACCTGGGGTGTAGCAGTGTGCCTGGGGTGTCAGAGGTGTACCTGGAGTATCGGAGGTGTACCTGGGAGTGTCAGAGGTGTACCTGGGAGTGTCAGAGGTGTACCTGCCAGTGTCGGAGGTGTACCTGGCAGTGTCAGAGGTTTACCTGGCAGTGTCAGAGGTGTACCTGGGAGTGTCAGAGGTGTACCTCAGTGTCAGGGTGGACCTGGAAGTGTCAGAGGTGAACCAGGGAGTGTCAGAGTTCCTGGGAGTGTCTGAGGTATGCCTGGGAGTGTCTGAGGTGTACCTGGGAGTGTCAGGGTTGTACCTGGGAGTGGCAGAGGTGTACCTGGGAATGCCAGAGGTGTACATGGGTGTCAGTGGTGTACCTGGAGGTGTGAGGTGTGTACCAGGGGTGTCAGAGGAGTACCTGGAAGTGTCGGCGGTGTACCTGGGAGTGTCAGAGGGGTACCTGGGGTGTCAGAGGTGTACCTGGGAGTGTCAGGGTGCCTGGGAGTGTCAGGAGTACCTGGGAGCATCAGAGGAGTACTGGCGGGTGTCAGAGGTGTGCTGGTAGTGTCATTGGTGTACCTGGGAGTGTCAGAGGTGTACCTGGAAGAGTCAGAGGTGTATCTGGGAGTGTCTGAGGTGTCCTTGGAGTGTCAGGGGGTACCTGGGAGTGTCATTGGTGTACCTGGGAGTGTCTGAGGTGTACCTGGGGTGTCTGAGGTGTGCATGGAGTGTCACAAGTGTGCCTGGCAATGTCAGCGGTGTACCTGGGAGTGTCAGCAGTGTACCTAGGGTGTCGGGGTATACCTGGGAGTATCAGAGGTGTACCTGGGGTGTCAGAGGTGCACCTGGGAGTGTCAGAGGTGTACCTGGGAGTGCGTGTTGTACCTGGGAGTATCAGAGAGTACCTGGGACCATCAGAGGAATACCTGGGGTGTCGGGGTGACCTGGGAGTGTCGGAGGTGTACCGGGAGGTGTCGTAGGATTACCTGGGACTGTCAGAGGCTACCTGGAGTGTCTGAGGTGTTCTGGGTGTATGAGGTATACCTGGGAGTGTCACGTGTGTACCAGGGATTGTCAGGAGTGTACCTGGGAGTGTCAGAGGTGTACCTGGGAGTGTCTGAGGTGACCTGGGAGTGCCAGGGTGTGCCTGGGAGTGTCAATGGTGTACCTGGGAGTGTAGAGGTGTACTTGAGAGTGTCTGAGGTGTACCTGGGAGTGTATGAGGTATACCTGGGAGTGCCACGTGTGTACCAGGGAGTGTTAGAGGTGTGCCTGGGTGTCAGAGGTGTACCTGGGGTGTCAGGGGTGTAACTGGGAGTGTCACGGGTGTACCTGGGAGTGTCGGAGGTGTACCTGGGAGTGTCGGAGGTGTACCTGGAGTGTCAGGGTGTACCTGGGATTGTCAGGGGTGTAACTGGGAGTGTCAGAGGTGTACCTGGGAGTGTCTGAGGTGTACCTGGGGTGTCAGAGGTGTACCTGGGAGTGTCTGAGGTGTACCTTCGAGGGTCAGTGGTGTACCTGGGAATGTCTGAGATGTGCCTGGGGTGTCAGGTGTACCTGTGAGTGTCTGAGGTGTACCTGGGAATGTCAGAGGTGTGCCTGGGAGTATCAGAGGTGCACCTGGGAGTGTCTGAGGTGTACCTGTGAGTGTCTGAGGTGTACCTGGGAGTGTGTGAGGTGTACCTGGCAGTGTTTGAAGTGTACCTGGCAGTGTCAGCGGTGTACCTGGGATTGACAGCGGTGTACTTGGGAGTCTCAGAGGTGTACCTGGGAGTGACAGAGGTTTACCTGGGAGTGTCAGAGGTGCACCTGGGAGTGTCTGGAGTGTACCTGGGAGTGTCTAAGGTGTACCTGGGCGAGTCAGAGGAGTACCTGGGAGAGTCAGAGGTGTATCTGGGAGTGCCTGGGGTGTACCTGGGATGGTCAAAGGTGTACCTGGAAGTGCCAGAGGTGTACCTAGGAGTGTCATTGGTGTACCTGGGAATGTCAGAGGTGTACCTTTAAGTGTCAGAGGTGTACCTGAAAGTTTCAGAGGTGTACCTGGGAGTGTCTAAGGTGTACCTGGGAGTGTCAGAGGTGTACCTGAGATTGTCAAGGGTGTACCTGGGAGTGTCAGCGGTGTACCTGGTAGTGTCAGAGGTGTACCTGGGAGTGTTAGAGGTGTACCTGGGAGTGTCAGAGGTGTACCTGCCAGTGTCAGAGGTGTACCTGGCAGTGTCAGAGGTGTACCTGGAATTGTCATTGGTGTACCTGGGAGTGTCAGAGGTGTACCTGGAAGTGTCAGAGGTGTACCTGGAAGTGTCAGAGGTGTACCTGGGAGTGTCTGAGGTGTACCTGGGAGTGTCAGAAGTGTACCTGAGAGTGTCAGCGGTGTACCTGGGAGTGTCAGAGGTGTACCTGGGAGTATCGGAGGTGTCCCTGTGAGTGTCAGTGGTGTACCTGGGAGTGTCTGAGGTGTACCTGCCAGTGTCAGAGGTGTACCTGGCAGTGTCACTGGTGTACCTGGCAGTGTCAGAGGTGTACCTGAATTCTGTCTGAGGTGTACCTGGCAGTGTCAGAGTTGTACCTGGGAGTGGCAGAGGTGTACCTGGGAATGCCAGAGGTGTACCTGGGAGTATCAGTGGTGTGCCTGGGAGTGTGAGGTGTGTACCAGGGAGTGTCAGAGGAGTACCTGGGAGTATCAGCATTGTACCTGGGAGTGTCAGAGGGGTACCTGGGAGTGTCAGAGGTGTACCTGGAAGTGTCAGAAGTGCCCCTGGGAGTGTCAGAGGAGTACATGGGAGCATCAGAGGAGTACCTCGGAGTGTCATAGGTGTACTTGGTAGTGTCATTGGTGTACGTGGGAGTGTCAGAGGTGTACCTGGGAGTGTCAGAGGTGTACCTGTGAGTGTCTGAGGTGTACCCGGGAATGTCAGAGGTGTGCCTAGGAGTGTCAGAGGTGCACCTGGGACTGTCTGAGGTGTACCTGGGAGTGTCTAAGGTGTACCTGGGAGTGCCAGAGAAGTCCCAGCGAGTGTCAGAGGAGTACCTGGGAGTGTGAGAGGTGTACCTGGGAGTGTGTGAGGTGTACCTGGGAGAGTCTGAAGTGTACCTGGAAGTGTCTGAGGTGTACATGGAGTGTCAACGGTGTACCTGGCAGTGTCAGCGGTGTATCTGGGAGTGTCAGCGGTGTACCTGGGAGTGTCAGAGGTATACCTGGGAGAATCAGAGGTGTACCTGGGAGTGTCAGAGGGGTACCTGGGAGTGTCAAAGGTGTACCTGGGAGTGTCAGAGGTGTACCTGGGAGTGTCGGATGTGTTCATGAGAGTGTCAGGGGTGTACCTGGGAGTGTCAGATGTGTACCTGGGAGTGTCAGAGGTGTACCTGGGAGTGTCAGAGGAGTACCTGGGAGTGTCAGACGAGTCCCTGGGAGTGTCAGGGGTGTAATTGGGAGTGTCAGAGGTGTACCTACAAGTGTCTGAGGTGCACCCGGGAGTGTCTGAGGTGTACCAGGGAGTATCAGAGGAGTATCTGGGAGTGTCAGAGGTGTACCAGGGAGTGTCAGAGGTGTACCTGGGAGTGTCGGAGGTGTTCCGGATAGTGTCAGGGGTGCACCTGGGAGTGTCTACGGTGTACCTGGGAGTGTCTGAGGTGTACCTGGGAGTGTCTGAGGTGTACCTGGGAGTGTCAGAGGAGTACCACAGAGTGTCAGAGGTGTACCTGGGAGTGTCTGAGGTGTACCAGGGAGGGTCAGAGGTGTGCCTGGCAGTGTCAGAGGTGTACCGGGAGTGTCAGGGGTGCACCGAGTGACGGTGGAGGTGTACCTGGGAGTGTCAGAGGTGTGCCTGGGAGTGTCTGAGGTGTACCTGGGAGTGTCTGAGGTGTACCTGGGAGTGTCAGGGGAGAACCAGGAAGTGTAAGAGGTGTACCTGGGAGAGTCAGAGGTGTACCAGGGAGTGTCAGAGGAGTACCTAGGAGTGTCAGAGGTATACCTGGGAATGTCAGAGGTGTACCTAGGAGTATCGGAGGTTTACCTGGGTGTGTCGGAGATGTACCTGGAAGTGTCGGAGGCGTACCTGGGAGTGTCAGAGGTGTACATGGGGCATCAGAGGAGTACCTCCAGGTGTCAGAGGTGTACTTGGTAGTGTCATTGGTGTGCCTGCCTGGGGTGTCAGAGGTGTGTACCTCAAGTGTCAGGGTGTGCCTGGAAGTGTCTGGTGTGCCTGGGGTGTCTGGGGTGTGCTTGGGAGTGTCAAGGGGTGCCTGGGGTGTCATTGGTGTACCTGGGGGTGTCTGGTGTGACTGGGAGTGTCTGGGGTGTGCCTGGGGTGTCTGAGGTGTGCATGGAGTGTCACAGGTGTGCCTGGCAATGTCAGCGGTGTGCCTGGGAGTGTCAGCGGTGTGCCTAGGAGTGTCAGGGGTATGCCTGGGTATCAGGGGGTGTGCCTGGGGTGTCAGAGGTGTACCTGGGGTGTCAGGGGTGTGCCTGGGAGTATAAGTGTTGTACATGGGAGTGTCAGATGGTACCTGGGAGCATCAGAGGCGTATCTGGGAGTGTCAGGTGTGCCTGGGGTGTCTGAGGTGTACCTGGGGTGTCTGAGGTGTACCTGGGGAGTGTCGTGTTGTGCCTGGGAGTGTCAGAGGGTACCTGGGGCATCAGAGGAACCTGGGAGTGTCAGGGGTGTGCCTGGGAGTGTCGGAGGTGTGCAGGGGAGTGTCGTAAGTGTGCCTCGGGTGTGAGAGGTGTGCCTGGGAGTGTCTGAGGTGTACCTGGGGTGTATGAGGTATACCTGGAGTGTCACGTGTACCAGGGATTGTCAGGGGTGTTTCCTGGTGTCAGAGGTGTGCCTGGGAGTCAGTGGTGTGCCTGGGAGATGTCTGGTGTGCCTGGGAGTCAGTGGTGTGCCTGGGATGTCTGAGATGTGCCTGGGGAGTGTCAGGAGGGTGTGCTGTGAGTGTCTGGGGTGTGCCTGGGGAATGTCAGAGGTGTGCCTGGGAGTGTCAGAGGTGCACCTGGGGTGTCTGAGGTGTGCCTGGGGTGTCTGGTGTGCCTGTGGTGTGTGGGGTGTGCCTGGCAGTGTCAGGTGTGTGCCTGGCAGTGTCAGCGGTGTGCCTGGGAGTGACAGCGGTGTGCCCAGGGGTGTCAGAGGTGTGCCTGGGGTGACAGGGTTTGCCTGGGAGTGTCAGAGGTGTGCCTGGGAGTGTCTGGAGTGTACCTGGGGTGTCTGGGTGTGCCTGGGAGAGTCAGATACCTGGGAGTGTAAGATGTTTATCTGGGAGTGCCTGTGTACTGGGGTGTCAAAGGTGTGCCTGGGGAGTGTCAGAGGTGTGCCTGGGAGTGCCAGAGGGTGTGCCTAAGAGTGTCATTGGTGTGCCTGGGAATGTCAGAGGTGTGCCTGGAAGTGTCAGAGGTGTACCTGGAAGTTTCAGAGGTGTACTGGGAGTGTCTGAGGTGTACCTGGGAGTGTCAGAGGTGTGCCTGGATTGTCAAGGGTGCCTGGGAGTATCAGCGGTGTGCCTGAGTGTCAGAGATGTGCCTGGGGTGTCAGAGGTGGCTCAGTGTCAGAGGTGGCCTGGCAGTGTCAGGGGTGTGCCTGGAAGTGTCAGGGTGTGCCTGGGGGTGTCAGGGGTGTGCGAGTGTCAGGGTGTACCTGGGGAGTGTCAGGGGTGTGCCTGGGAGTGTCAGCGGTGTGCCTGGGGTGTGGAGGGTGTGCCTGGGAGTATCAGAGGTGTCCTGTGAGTGTCAGTGGTGTACCTGGGGTGACTGAGGTGTGCCTGCCAGTGTCAGGGGTGTGCCTGGGTGTCACTGGTGTGCCTGGCAGTGTCAGAGGTGTGCCTGGGTGTCAGAGGTGTGCCTCGAAGTGTCAGAGGTGTGCCTGGAAGTGTCAGAGGTGAACCAGGGGTGTCAGAGGAGTACCTGGGAGTGCCAGAGGTGTGCCTGGGGAGTGTCCAAGGTGCACCTGGAGTGTCTGAGGGTGTACCTGGTAAGGCATGGCTGGGAGTGTCAGGGGTGTGCCTGGGATGTCAGAGTTGTTCCTGGGGAGTGGCAGAGGTGTGCCTCAGGATGCCAGAGGTGTGCCTGGGAGTGTCAGTGGTGTGCCTGGGGTGTGGGGGTGTGTGCCAGGGGTGTCAGAGGAGTACCTGGGGTGTCAGCGGTGTGCCTGGGGTGTCAGAGGGGTACCTGGGGTGTCAGGGTGTGCCTGGGGAGTGTCAGAGGGTGGCCTGGGGAGTGTCAGAGGGAGTACATGGGAGCATCAGAGGAATACCTCAGGTGTCAGAGGTGTACTTGGTAGTGTCATTGGTGTGCCTGGGAGTGTCAGAGGTGTGCCTCGAAGTGTCAGAGGTGTGCCTGGAAGTGTCTGGGGTGTGCCTGGGAGTGTCTGGAGGTGTGCTTGGGGTGTCAGGTGCCTGGGTGTCATTGGTGGCTGGGGTGTCTGAGGTGTGCCTGGGAGTGTCCTGGGGTGTGCCTGGGGAGTGTCTGGGGTGTGCATGAGTGTCTGGGTGTGCCTGTGTGTCAGCGGTGTGGGAGTGTCAGCGGTGTGCCTAGGGTGTCAGGGGTATGCCTGGGGTATCAGAGGTGCCTGGGAGTGTCAGAGGTGTGCCTGGGGTGTCAGAGGTGTGCCTGGGGTGTGGGGTGTGACCTGGGGTGTCAGAGGGTGCCTGGGGCATCAGGGCGTATCTGGGGAGTGTCCGGGGTGTGCCTGGGAGTGTCTGGGGTGTACCTGGGAGTGTCTGGGGTGTGCCTGGGGTGTACGTGTTGTGCCTGGGAGTGTCAGAGGAGTGCCTAGGGCATCAGAGGGAATGCCTGGGAGGTCAGGGGTGTGCCTGGGGTGTCAGGTGTGCCAGGGGAGTGTCGTGGGTGTGCCTCAGGTGTCAGAGGTGTGCCTGGGGAGTGTCTGAGGGTGTGCCTGGGGTATGGGGTATGCCTGGGGAGTGTCACGTGTGTACCAGGGATTGTCAGGGTGTCCTGGGAGTGTCAGAGGTGTACCTGGGGAGTGTCTGAGGTGTGCCTGGGGAGTGCCAGAGGTGTGCCTTGGGTGTCAATGGTGTGCCTGGGGTGGTGTGCCTTTGAGTGTTAGAGGTGTGCCTGGGTTGTCTGAGGTGTGCCTGGGAGAGTCAGTGGTGTGCAGAGATGTCTGAGGGTGTGCCTGGGGTGTCAGTGGTGTACCTGGGGTGTCAGAGGGTACCTCCGGAGTGTCAGAGGTGTGCCTGTGAGTGTCTGTAGGGTGTACCTGGGGAATGTCAGGGTGTGCCTGGGTGGGTCAGGCTGCACCTGGGGTGTCTGAGGTGTACCTGGGGGTGTCTGAGGTGTGCACAGAGTGTGGTGTGCCTGGCAGTCTCTGGGGGTGCCTGTGAGTGTCAGCAGTGTGCCTGGGGTGTCGGCGGTGTGCCTGGGAGTGTCTGGGTGTGCCTGGGACTGTCTAAGGTGTGCCTAGAGTCATGGGAATACCTGGAGTGTCAAGAGGTGTTTCTGGGAGTGCCTGGGGTGTACCTGGGGAGTGTCAAGGTGTACACCTGGGAGTGTCAAGTGTACCTGAGATTGTCCAAGGGTATATGCCTGGGGAGTGTCAGCAGTGTACCTGAAGTAGTGTCAGAGGTGTACCTGGGGTGTCCAGAGGTGTGCCGAGGTGTCAGAGGGGTGTACCTGGCAGTGTCAGAGGTGTGCCTGGAATGTCAGAGGTGTGGCTGGGGTGTCTGCAGGGGTGTGCCTAGAGTGTCAGAGGTGTGCACAGAGTGTCAGGGTGTGCCTAGGTGTCAGCAGTGTACCTAGAGTGTCAGAGGTGTACCTGGGAGTATCGGAGGTGTCCCTGTGAGTGTCAGTGGTGTCACCTGGGAGTGTCTGAGGTGTACCTGCCAGTGTCAGAGGTGTACCTGGCAGTGTCAGAGGTGTACCTCGCAGTGTCAGAGGTGTGCCTGGGAGTGTCAGAGGTGTACCTCGAAGTGTCAGAGTGTGTACCTGGAGAGTGTAGAGTGAAGACCAGGGTATCAGAGGGAGTAACTGGGGGGTGCCAGAGGAGGTGTTCCTGGGAGAGTCAAGGTGCACCTGGAGTGTCCTGAGGTGTACCTGGTAGTGTCTGAAAGGTGTGCCTGGGGAGTGTCCAGGTTGTTCCTGGGAGTGGCAGAGGTGTACCCTGGGGAATGCCAGAGTGTACCTGGGGAGTGTCAGGTGTGCCTGGGGAGTGTCTGAGGTGTGCCTGGGGGTGTCAGGGGTGTGCCTGGAGTCAGAGTGTATCTGGGATGTCTGAGGTGTACTTGGGAGTGTCAGGGGTGCAGGAGTGTCAGACCATGCCTGGGACATCTGAGGTGTGCCTGGGGTGTCTGAGGTGTACATGGAGTGTCACAGGTGTGCCACCAGCAATGTCAGCGGTTTTACTGGGAGTGTCAGCAGTGTGCCTAGGAGTGTCAGGGGGTATGCCTGGGAGTATCAGAGGTGTGCCTGGGAGTGTCAGAGGTATGCCTGGGAGTTTTCAGAGGTGGCCTGAGGTGTAAGTGTTGTGTACCTGAGTATCGGAGGTACCTGGGAGTGTCAGAGGTGTACCTGAGTGTCAGAGGTCCACCTGGCGTCAGAGGTGCAACTGGGAGGTCTGAGGTGTACCTGGGAGTGTCGGAGGTGTACCTGGAGGTCAAGGGTGTACCTGGGATTGTCAGGTGTAACTGGGAGGTCAGAGGTGTACCTGGAGTGTCTGAGGTGTACCTGGGAGTGTCAGAGGTGTACCTGGGAGTGTCTGAGGTGTACCTGAGAGTCAGTGGTGTACCTGGAATGTCTGAGATGTGCCTGGGAGGTCAGAGGTGTACCTGTGGAGTGTCTGAGGTGTACCTGGAATGTCAGAGGTGTGCCTGGAGTGCCAGAGGTGCACCTGGGAGTGTCTGAGGTGTACCTGGGAGTGTCTGAGGTGTACCTGGGAGTGTGTGAGGTGTACCTGGCAGTTCTGAGGTGTACCTGGCAGTGTCAGCGGTGTACCTGGGAGTGACAGCGGTGACTTGGGAGGTCAGAGGTGTACCTGGGAGGACAGAGGTTTACCTGGGAGGTCAGAGGTGCACCTGGGAGGTCTGAGGTAAATTGGGAGTGTCTAAGGTGTACCTGAGTCAGAGGAGTACCTGGGAGTGTCAGAGGTGTATCTGGGAGTGCCTGGGGTGACCTGGGAGTGCCGGTGTACCTGGAGTGTCAGAGGTGTACCTGGGAGTGCCAGAGGTACCTAGGAGTGTCATTGGTGTACCTGGGAATGTCAGAGGTGTACCTGGAAGTGTCAGAGGTGTACCTGGAAGTTTCCAGAGGTGTACCTGGGAGTGTCTGAGGTGTACCTGGGAGTGTCAGAGGTGTACCTGAGATTGCAAGGGTGTACCTGAGTGTCAGCGGTGTACCTGGAGTGTCAGATGTACCTGGGAGTGTCAGAGGTGCACCTGCCAGTGTCAGATACACTGGCGTCAGAGGTGTACCTGGAAGTGTCATTGGTGTACCTGGAGTGTCAGAGGTGTACCTGAAGTGTCAGAGGTGTACCTGAAGTGTCAGAGGTGTACCTGAGTGTCTGAGGTGTACCTGGGAGTGTCAGAGGTGTACCTGAGAGTGTCAGGGGTGTACCTGGAGTGTCAGCGGTGTACCTGGGAGTGTCTGAGGTGTACCTGCCAGTGTCAGAGGTGTACCTGGCAGTGTCAGTGGTGTACCTGGCAGTCAGAGGTGTACCTGGAGTGTCAGAGGTGTACCTGGAAGTGTCAGAGGTGTACCTGAAGTGTCAGAGGTGAACCAGGAGTGTCAGGAGGAGTACCTGGGAGTGCCAGAGGTGTACCTGAGAGTCAAAGGTGCACCTGGAGTGTCTGAGGTGTACCTGGTAGTGTCTGAGGTGTACCTGGGAGGTCAGAGTTGTTCCTGGAGTGGCAGAGGTGTACCTGGGAATGCCAGAGGTGTACCTGGGAGTGTCAGTGGTGTACCTGGAGTGTGAGGTGTGTACCAGGGAGTGTCAGAGGAGTACCTGGAGTGTCATGGTGTACCTGGGAGGTCAGAGGGGTACCTGGAGTGCCAGAGGTGTACCTGGGAGGTCAGAGGTGTACCTGGAGGTTGAGGAGTACCTGGAGCATCAGAGGCCTCGGATGTCTGGGAGGTGTACTTGGTAGTGTCATTGGTGTACCTGGGAGTGTCAGAGATGTACTGGAAGAGTCAGAGGTGTATCTGGGAGTGTCTGAGGTGTACTTGGGGAGTGTCAGGGGGCACCTGGGAGTGGGCTGGTGTACCTGGGAGTGTCTGAGGTGTACCTGGGAGTGTCTGAGGTGTACCTGGGAGTGTCTGAGGTACTTGGAGTGTCACAGGTGTACCTGGCAATGCTGAAGGTGTACCTGGGAGGTCAGTGGTGTACCTAGGAGGTCAGGGGTATACCTGGGAGTATCAGAGGTGTACCTGGGAGTGTCAGAGGTGTACCTGGAGTTCCAGGAGGTAC
>NW_024715118.1:0-12500 GCF_018991925.1 Homarus americanus
AGTGTTGAAGGCCAGATGGGAAGTGTTTGAAGGCCAGATGGAAGTAAGAAGGCCAGATGAAGAAACAGCCAGATGGAAGTGTTTGAAGGTTAGATGGAAGTGTTTAAGGCCAGATGGAGCGTTGAAGGCCAGATGAAGTGTTGAAGGCCAGATGGAAGTAAGCAGTCATTAGATGAAGTGTTGAAAGCTAGATGGAAGTGTTTGAAGGCCAGATGGAAGTGTTGAAGGCCAGATGGAAGTGTTGAAGGCCACATGGAGTTGTTGAAGGCTAGATGGTATGCTGTTGATGGAAGTGTTAAAGGCTGATGGAAGTGTTGAAGGCCAGATGGAAGTGTTGAAGGCCAGATGGAAGTGTTAACACAGATGGAAGTGTTGAAGGCTAGATGGGCTGTTGAAAGCTAGATGGAAGTGTTTGCAACAGATGGAAGTGTTGAATAGGTGGAAGTGTTGAATAGATGGAAGTGTTGGTCATCATTGATGGAAGCAAGCCAGAATAGATGGAAGTGTTTGAAGGTCAGATGGAAGGTTAGACGGATGGTTGAATAACAGATGAAGTGTTGAATGACGGAAGTGTTGAAGGCTGAGATGGAAGGTTAACAGATGGAAGCATGTTTAACAGATGGAAGTGTTGAAGGTTAGATGGAAGTGTTGAAAATAGACGGGAAGTGTTTGAAGGTCAGATGGAAGTGTTGGTCAGATGTTGTCGGTCAGGTGGAAGTGTTGAAGGTCAGATGGAAGGTTGAATATGGAAGCAAGCTGAATAGATGGAAGTGTTTGAAGGTCAGATGGAAGTGTTGAATAGATGGAAGTGTTGAAGGTTAGATGCAAGTGTTGAAGTCAGATGGAAGTGTTGAAGGTTAGATGGAGGCTGTTTGAAGTCATTGATGGAAGTACATATTAGATGAAGTGTTGAAGGCCAGATGCTGTTGAAGGTTAGATGGAAGTGTTGAAAGTCAGATGGAAGTGTTGAAAGTCGACGAAGGTTTATCAGATGGAAGTGTGTTGAAGGCTGATGGAAGGCGGTTAGCTGGCCAGATGGAAGTAAGAATAGATGGAAGTGTTGAAGGCTGATGGAAGCAAGAAGGCCAGATGGAAGTGTTGGAAATAGATGGAAGTGTTGAATATTACGGAAGTGTTGAAGGCCAGATGGAAGTGTTGAAAGCCAGATGTGAAGTGTTTGAAGGCCGATGGAAGGTTGAAGGCTAGATGGAAGTGTTGAAGGGCTGAGACAGCGTTGAAGGTTGATGAAGTGTTGAAGGCCAGATGGAAGGTTAACAACAGATGGAAGTGTTGAAGGCTAGATGGAAGTGTTTAATGCCAGATGGAAGTGTTGAAGGCTAGATGGAAGGTTTAGCCAGATGGAAGTACATTAGATGGAAGTGTTGAAGCGAGATGGAAGTGTTTAGTCAGCCAGATGGAAGTGTTGAAGGCTAGGTGGAAGTGTTGAAGGCTAGATGGAAGTGTTGAATACATGGAAGTGTTGAAGGCTGATGGAAGTGTTTGAAGGCCAGATGGAAGTGTTGAATAGATGGAAGCAAAGGAAGGTTAGATGAAGTGTTGAAGGCTAGATGGAAGTGTTGAAGGCCAGATGGAAGTGTTGGGAAGGCTGATGAAATGTTGAAGGCTAGATGGAAGTGTTAAGGCGAGATGGAAGTGTTGAATAGATGGAAGTGTTGAACAGATGGACGTGTTAGCCGGTAGGGGATGGAAGTGTTGTGCCAGATGGAAGTGTTTGAGATGGAAGGCTGAAGGCCAGATGAAGTGTTGAAAGCTAGATGGAAGTGTTTGAAGGCCAGATGGAAGTGTTGAAGGTTAGGGTGGAAGCGTTGAATAGATGGAAGTGTTAACAGATGGAAGTGTTGATGGGGTTATTGTGCTGTTGAATAGATGAAGTGAAGTTGAAGGCGAGACGGGAAGTGTTGAAGGCCAGACGGAAGTGTTGAAGTCAGATGACGTGTTGAAGGTCAGGATGCGGAAGTGTTGAAGGCCAGATGGAAGTGTTTGTTAGTCAGTCAGATGGAAGCGGCTAGGGCTGGCCAGGATGGAAGTGGTTTGAAGGTCAGATGGGCGTTGAAGGCTAGATGAAGTGTTTGAAGGCCCGGGGATGGAAGTGTTGAAGGCCAGGATGGAAGCAAGTTGCTGCTGATGGAAGTGTTTGAAGGTCAGATGGAAGTGTTAATGGATGGAAGTGTTAGATGGAAGTGTGTTGAAGGCCAGATGAAGCTGCTGAAGCTGAAATGTTAACAATAGATGGAAGTGTTGAAGGTCAATATGAAGTGTTGAATAACACGGAAGTGTTTAAATGCTTGATGGAAGAACAGATGGAAGGCGAAATAGATGGAAGTTGAAGGCCAGATGGAAGTGTTGGTCAGATGAAGTGTTGAAGGATTAAATGTTTAACAGGATGGAAGCAAGCGAAGGATGGAAGGTTTGAATGTCAGATGGAAGCAAGTGAAGGCTAGACAAAGCAAGAAACAGATGGGAAGTGTTTGAAGGCCAGATGGAAAAGTGAATAGGTGAAGTGTTGAAGGCCAGATGGAAGTGTTGGAAGTGTTGAAGGCTGATGGAAGTGTTTAAGGTCAGATGGAAGTGTTAATAGTCAGATGGAAGTGTTGAAGGCTAGATGGAAGTGTTGAAGGCGAGATGGAAGTGTTGGAAGGTTAGATGGAAGTGTTGAAGGTCAGATGGACGTGTTGAAGGCCAGATGGAAGTGTTGAATAGATGGAAGTGTTTGAAGGCCAGATGGAAGTGTTGAAGGTTGATGGAAGTGTTGAAGGCCAGATGGACGTGTTTGAAGGCCAGATGGTGATTTGCTTGAAGGCCAGATGGAAGGTTAACAATAGATGGAAGTGTTTGGGGCGCCAGACGGAAGGTTGAAGATGGAAGTGTTGAAGGATGGAAGGTTGCAAGGCCAGATGATGTTGAAGGTTAGATTGAAGGTTGAAGGCCAGATGAAGTACGAAGGTTAGATGGAAGTGTTGAAGATGAAGTGTTTGGGTTGGGCGAGATGGAAGTGTTGAATACGAAGTGTTGAAACAGATGATCGTTGGGTCAGATGGAAGTGTTTAACAGATGGAAGTGTTTGAACAGATGGAAGTGTTGAATAGATGGATGTTGAAGATGACAAAGAATAGTCAGATGGAAGTGTTGAAGGAGATGGAAGTGTTGAAGGAAGGCCAGAATAGAGTGTTGAAAGGCCAGATGAAGTGTTGAAGGCCAGATGGAAGTGTTGAAGGCCAGATGGAAGTGTTGAATAGATAGAAGTTGAAAGCTAGATGGAAGTGTTTGAAGGCCAGATGGAAGGTTGAAGGAAAGCTAGATGGAAGTGTTGAAGGCCAGATGGAAGTGTTGAAGGCTAGATGGAAGTGTTGAAGGCCAGATGGAAGTGTTGAAAGGTAGATGGAAGTGTTGAAGCGAAGGTTGAAGGCCAGATGGAAGTGTTGAAGGCTAGATGGAAGTGTTGAAGGCCAGATGGAAGTGTTGAAGGCTAGATGGAAGTGTTGAAAGCTAGATGGAAGTGTTTGAAGGCCAGATGGAAGTGTTGAAGAGCTAGATGGAAGTGTTGATCAATGGAAGTGTTGAAGGCCAGATGGAAGTGTTGAAGGCTAGATGGAAGTGTTTAGAGAGCCAGATGGAAGTGTTGAAGGCCAGATGGAAGTGTTGAGCTAGATGGAAGTGTTGAAGGCTAGATGGAAGTGTTGAAGGCCAGATGGAGTGTTGGCTAGATGGAAGTGTTGAACTAGATGAAGTGTTAACAGATGGTACGAAGGCCCGATGGAAGTGTTTGAAGGCCAGATGGAAGTGTTTGAAAGCCAGATGGAAGTGTTTGAAGAGCCAGATGGAAGTGTTGAAGGCTAGATGGAAGTGTTTGAAGGCCAGATGGAAGTGTTTGAAAGCAGAATGGAAGTGTTGTTGAAGAGGCCAGACGGAAGTGTTGAAGGCCCGATGGAAGTGTTTGAAGGCCAGATGGAAGTGTTGAAGGCTAGATGGAAGTGTTTGAAGGCCAGATGGTGTTTGAAGGCCAGATGGAAGTGTTGAAGGCTAGATGGAAGTGTTGAAAGCCAGACGGAAGTGTTGAAGGCCCGATGGAGGTGTTTGAAGGCCAGATGGAAGTGTTGAAGATGGGGTGGAAGTGTTTGAAGGCCAGATGGAGTGTTGAAGGCTAGATGGAAGTGTTTGGCCAGATGGAAGTGTTGAAAGCCAGACGGAAGTGTTGAAGGCCCGATGGAAGTGTTTGAAGGCCAGATGGAAGTGTTGAAGGCTAGATGGAAGTGTTTGAAGCCAGATGGAAGTGTTTGAAGGCCAGATGGGTATTTGAAGGCTAGATGGAAGTGTTGAAAGAAAGCCAGACGGAAGTGTTGAAGGCCCGATGAAGTGTTTGAAGGCCAGATGGAAGGTTGAAGGCTAGATGGAAGTGTTTGAAGGCTAGATGGAAGTGTTGAAGGCTAGATGGAAGTGTTGAAAGCCAGACGGAAGTGTTTGAAGGCCAGATGGAAGTGTTGAAGGCCAGATGGAAGTGTTGAAGGCCCGATGGAAGTGTTTGAAGGCTAGATGGAAGTGTTGAAGGCCAGATGGAAGTGTTGAAGGCCAGATGGAAGTGTTGAGAAGGCCAGATGGAAGTGTTGAGGCCAGATGGAGTGTTGAAAGGCCAGATATGGAAGTGTTGAAGGCCAGATGGAGTTATTGTTCCTTGTGTATTGTATTTTGGTGGAAAGAATCACGCGATATATAGTATGGATATTAAGTGGTTGAGCTCTCTCTCTCTCTCTCTCTCTCCATTCCATGTTTAAGCTTGTAGGTGTGTGTGTGTGGGGATGTTTTTGTATGTAAGCATGTATGTATGTATGTACTGTATGTATGTATGTATGTATGTATGTATGTATGTATGTATGTATGTATGCGTGTGTGTTTGGGTACGTGTATTTTTTCTGAGTGCATATTTGTGCATATATGTGTCTATACGTACATTGTATATATATATATATATATATATATATATATATATATATATATATATATATATATATATATATATATATATATATATATATATATATATATATATATATATATATATATATATATATATATATATATATATATATATATATATATATATATATATATATATATATATATATATATATATATATATATATCCATGTGTGTATATGCCCAGACGTGTGAGTGAACGTCAAATCTGCGTATTCATGTGTGTAACAGGTGTGTACGTGTATGAGGAATATCACGCGTACAGCAACAAAACCCACCCCAGAGTGATCACCATAGGGGAGAGTACGAGATTATGTTGCACTCTCACGGCTCACATTGTCGTTAGAGTACTGTATGTTGATCAATATCGCACAAGTGTTGAACCCGTCACCGTGCTTCACTAGGCTCGTGACCAGCGTTTGTAAACATAATATAAATTGATAATCTGATCCGGTAATTTTTCTATTGCTAACCCTCATGCTAACCTGACCTAACCTAACCAAACTTGACCTAACCCATCCAACCAAACTTACCATAACCTAACCAAACCAAACCTAACTCCCCCACGTTTGTATGTCTAACCATCAGGTAAAAGTAATCTTGCAGCTATTTATAATCTCCATGTGATCTGCAGCACTCTTAACCAGAATGAGCAACTAAACACGTCTGGATTCTTTTCAAGTACTGGAGCTCTATTGAAGGCTAAGTCTTTATCTTTATGGCCTTAAATAAAACAAAATGCATATACCTTCTCTGTATTAATGTTTGTCTATGAATTACAAGACCTCGTATATTAAGAGCGTGCAGGAGAGAAGTGATGGTGACGGGTGATTGGCCGGGCTGGGATGGACGCGCTGTTGATTGGTGAAGTCAGGGGTTGCGTGAAGCCGTCAGGATAAAGCAATAGATACCTTGGGGGGGCTGCACAGAAAGTGGGACACCATGAGAGAAGGTGAGAGATGAATGATACAAGCGAGTTATGGGACAGTATATATTGCATTTGATTTCGTTCAACCCAATTCTTAAAAAAAGAATGGGTGGCTGGGAGGATTTAAATGTAAATAAAAATGAAATTGCTGTATTCTGAAACAACATTATTAGACATGACAGTAGGTAGTGGCTATCAAACAGGGAGGTACTACTGTCTTATGGTAGACCAAGTCCCAGGTTGCTGATCTGACTTCTGCTCATTTACACACAATTGTAGGGTCTCAATTGTTTCTCTTACTATTTATAGTATATATGTATATCGTTTCTCACTCTTGATCTTTTTTTTTTTTATGGACTTCTACAAAAAAAATATTAAATTTTTTTATTTGTTATATTATTTGCCCTGGTGAGTTAACTCCTAAAAATAAATAAATAAAAATGCAAGGTACAGGTACAATGATTTTAGAATGCACATCTGTACATAAGTCAGAAGGTAACTATCCAGAGGTCAGAAAATACAGTTCATAGTGACAACAGTTGAGTGAGACATGTTCAGTAACTGATACCCAAACTGTGATATTGATGGTGGTGGTAGTGGTAAATGGTAATGTTGGTGATGGTGAGGGGTAGTAGTGGTGATAATGGTGGATGGGTGATGTTTAATGGGGGTTGGTGGTAAGTATTAGTAGTAATGGTGGTGGTAATGACAGTGAAATCAGTCACAAGAAACCTAATGGATGGGTAACTCATTCACTTATAAAACAGTTACCAATTCTCCCAGTTTCTTTGTCGCAGCACAGTGTAGTATGTCCGAGACCATCAATAACTGATCTATATATCGACAGGTGTAATGCGGGGATACTAACAAGGTGATGTAGTCCTGGAGGTAATGACAAGGTAATTGGCTACTCGTCTGTGCTTCCTTAAATGTAAATGTCCTGAAATAATCTTCACCTTAAAAATAATAACATCCTGGTTGTAATATAAGAAAGTTAATGCAGGTTGTAGGTTTATGATAACTACCCACCACTACAATTTCACCTTCAGAACCACAATAACCACCATTACTACCATCACCACAACCACAACTATGAACAACAACTCTCACACTCACAATCACCACAACCACCATAATCACCCACACAATCACCACCACTACCCAGTATACTCACCACCACCATAATCACCATCACAATCCCCACACCTACCAACACAATCACCACCAACAGTTCATAATATCCTCCTACCAAATACCTTCAACTTGTAACAGGGAGATGCAAGGTAAAGACAATAATAATGCTGATACTCATCTTATCTCTCCTGCACTACTTACTATTAGAAAGACGATAACAAATACACAATAACTGTAACAATACCCAAAAATATACAATACAGAGATGCATTATACCCTACGATAACCTTAGTCATATATCAAGATGATTTATTGTAGCTATAAATGTAACGTATAAGCAATTACGATATATTTGATAGTAAGACGATTGATACTCTCATATATCAAGAAGGGATATATTGAGTCCACTAGAAGGTAAGGAATACTATAAAATCATTACTGTATATCGCCCTCTTTCCCCTTCCCCATCCCTTCCACCTTACCCTCTCAACCCCATCCTTCCTCCATATTGTCGCCAGGTCCATGCAAAGCCATACTCCAAGATATGAGTTCTGATGAGGCAGTAGTTGTTTATGATATTTTGCTCGTTTGTTCAGGCGATATCTTCCTCACTTTATAAACAACGAAGGTGAAGCTTGGACATAGTATTGATCCAGTGATTTAGTAAAACATCTTTTTATTTATTCATATAAGTTTTATTTAGTTACTGATTCATATAGTGTTTATGACCTGGCTGGAGGGTGGACATACAGTGTAACCTCCTTATAACGGACTTTCTTTTCCATATAATCCGTTAAATAGAGGTTTCCCTCAACAGACTCTCGATATAACGGACTTCCTCTTCATACAGTCCGTTAAATAGAGGTTCCATATAACACACTCTCGATATATTTCCCCATACAGTCCGTTTAATAGAGGTTCCCTATCACTCTCGATATAACGGACTTCACCCCACAGTTCGTTAATAGAGGTTTCACTGTACCATTGCTGTTGTTGTATTTATTGTGAGTCAGGTGATACATTAGCCTGTGTAACCTCGTAGATCAAGACGACTGAGGTGCAGTTGTGTTGCTTGTTGGGTGTGTTGACCAGGGCGGCTATATTAAGACTGGGTGTCATACATGGGATTAAATTATCGATATACTTCAAGCACAGTGGGGGTTGGGGACCGTGGGCTGGCTACACTGTATAGTGATAGGGGTATATGTGTATGTTTGGTGTGTGTGTATGTATGTATGTATGTATGTATGTATGTATGTATGTACTGTATGTATGTACTGTATGTATGTATGTATGTGTATGTACTGTATGTATATGTGTATTTAGAAATCTTCAATAGTTTATTTCTGTGGTACATACATACATACCTATTCATACACACATACATATACATACATACATACAACATACTACACTACTACTACTACTACTACTACTACTTTTTTTAATAGCCTCCATCCTCCTTATAGCCATGCCTTTACATACCATTTTACATTATATTCTATCCAGTAGCTATCCTAGCTGTGTTGAGTTAGTTGAGCTGCAGATCTATGCGGCATTCAGTGACTGTATCATATGAGTTATGGATGTCACCTTCACTGGTGAGTTTTGAGGTGAATAAAGAGGCCGATATGGGACCGGCAGATGTTGCACATCTACATCTAGTGGAGGGATGGCGGCAGCGTCTTCCCGGCGTTGGCGCTTGTCTACCCTCGGTTAGCAGTCGGGTTAACTATCCTTATACCTTTTCAGTTGCCCGGCAGCGTTACGTTTACTATTCGTTAGGTGACTGTAAAGTAGCTGCTTTTGTGAAGTCCACGTCGTCCATGCGGGTAACATGGACAGTCCAGCGTAGTTGTTCATGGATAATGGTAGCCCCTGATGCTCCTACAGTTGGTGTCAGCGAGAATACTGGTGTTTGTTCACTTGTCTTCCTAGCGAACACGGAAGATGGAATGTAGACTACGTTGGTGAAAGTTTTCAAGTGCCTTGAGGTGCCTCCTGTATGTGACCATGTCTCACTGCCGTATAGCAGGGTGGGGAGGACCACTGCTCGATATACGTGCAATTTTG
Source organism: Homarus americanus (assembly GCF_018991925.1). Classification (NCBI taxonomy): domain Eukaryota; kingdom Metazoa; phylum Arthropoda; class Malacostraca; order Decapoda; family Nephropidae; genus Homarus; species Homarus americanus. Next base: position 9,128 of record NW_024715118.1, read on the forward strand.
TAGATAATTTCGGCTCCCTACAGCTGAAGACACGGGTACGGAGTCTGCCAAAGGCTTGAGATGCACATCTGATCCGATGTTGAATCTTTCATCCATGCCCGCGGTGGTGGGAGAGATGGGGAACCCAGATACCGAAAGGGTAACATACATACATACACACACGCTGACACATACCACACACTCATACGCTACACACTCATACACACACGCCCTCCAATACTTGACTGGTATCAGGTACGCCACACCTGTCATAACAACGTGACGTGACAGACGCTATATTACATGTCTTCTGACACCTCGCTCACCTCCTGCCGAAGGTCCCACTGTGTAGTGTCAGGAGGAGGTCAATACACTTCGTCAGCAGGTCAATACACCCGTCAGCAGGTCAATACACTCCGTCAGCAGGTCAATACACTCCGTCAGCAGGTCAATACACTCCGTCAGCAGATCAATACACTTCGTTAGTAAGTAAATACACTTCGTCAGGAGGTCAATACACTTCGTCAGGAGGTCAATACACTTCGTCAGGAGGTCAATACACTTCGTCAGTAGTTCAATACACTTCGTCAGTAGTTCAATACACTTCGTCAGTAGTTCAATAAACTTCGTCAGTAGGTCAATACATTTCGTCAGCAGGTTAACACACTTCCGTCGCTTTATCACTGCCATCTGCCTCGTTACTTCCTCTCCTGGCACTAATAATCAATCAATTTATAGATTACCAATGACCTCAATCTGGTTACCTGGGAGAGAGAGAGAGAGAGAGAGAGAGAGAGAGAGAGAGAGAGAGAGAGAGAGAGAGAGAGAGAGTTCGTGGCGGAATATTTGTAAACAAGTATTAAACCCACTGGCACTGGCACCTCCTGACGAAGCCTGTAGATCTTTTTTAGGGCACATGTGATAGGTAAACTCTCGAGCCTATACTATGTTTTAATGCGAGAATGATAGCTGGCACCCTCCGATGAAGCCTCCGTGTTATGCAGACAATATACACTCTGGCATCCACTTAGTGAAGCCTGGCACCCTTTTGAGAGATGGCACCTTCCTAGTACTAATGTTATTCTGCTAGTACTGCCACCTTCCTAGTAATGGCATCCTCTAGATCTAAAATAGCATTGAAGTTATCCTCAGACTCTACCTTAACTAGATAATTAACACCAAACTCTACCTTAACTAGATAATTAACACCAAACTCTACCTTAACTAGATAATTAACACCAAACTCTACCTTAACTAGATAATTAACACCAAACTCTACCTTAACTAGATAATTAACACCAAACTCTACCTTAACTAGATAATTAACACCAGACTCTACCTTAACTAGATAATTAACACCAGACTCTACCTTAACTAGATAATTAACACCAGACTCTACCTTAACTAGATAATCAACACCAAACTCTACCTTAACTAGATAATTAACACCAGACTCTACCTTAACTAGATAATTAACACCAGACTCTACCTTAACTAGATAATTAACACCAAACTCTACCTTAACTAGATAATTAACACCAAACTCTACCTTAACTAGATAATTAACACCAAATCCCTACCTTTAACTAACACCAGACTTACCTTAACTAGATAATTAACACCAAACTCTACCTTAACTAGATATCAACACCAGACTCTACCTTAACTAGATAATTAACACCAAACCTACCTTAACTAGATAATTAACACCAAACTCTACCTTAACTAGATAATTAACACCAAACTCTACCTTAACTAGATACACCAATAACTCAGACTCTACCTTAACTAGATAATTAACACCAAACTCTACCTTAACTAGATAATTAACACCAAACTCTACCTTAACTAGATAATTAACACCAAACTCTACCTTAACTAGATAATTAACACCAAACTCTACCTTAACTAGATAATTAACACCAGACTCTACCTTAACTAGATAATTAACACCAAACTCTACCTTAACTAGATAATTAACACCAAACCTCTACCTTAACTAGATAATTAACACCAAACTCTACCTTAACTAGATAATTAACACCAAACTCTACCTTAACTAGATAATTAACACCAGACTCTACCTTAACTGAGATATAACACCAAACTCTACCTTAACCAGATAATTAACAACCAAACCTCTACCTTAACTAGATAATTAACACCAAACTCTACCTTAACTAGATAAACACCAAACTCTACCTAACTAGATAATTAACACCAAACCCTTACCTTAACCAGATAATTAACACCAAACTCTACCCTAACTAGATAATTAACACCAGACTACCTTAACTAGATAATTAACACCAAACTCTACCTTAACTAGATAATTAACACCAAACTCTATCTTAACTAGATAATTAACACCAAACTCTACCTTAACTAGATAATTAACACCAAACTCTACCTTAACCAGATAATTAACACCAAACCTACCTAACTAGATAATTAACACCAAACTCTACCTTAACTAGATAATTAACACCAAACTCTACCTTAACTAGATAATTAACACCAAACTCTACCTTAACTAGATAATTAACACCAAACTCTACCTTAACTAGATAATTAACACCAAATCCCTACCTTAACTAGCTAATTAACACCAAACTCACCTTAACTAGATAATTACCAGACTACCTTAACTAGATAATTAACACCAAACTCTACCTTAACTAGATAATTAACACCAAACTCTCACTTAACTAGATAATTAACACCAAACTCTACCTTAACTAGATAATTAACACCAACTCTACCTTAACTAGATAATTAACACCAAACTCTACCTTAACTAGATAATTAACACCAAACTCTACCTTAACTAGATAATTAACACCAAACTCTACCTTAACTAGATAATTAACACCAAACTCTACCTTAACTAGATAATTAACACCAAACTCTACCTTAACTAGATAATTAACCCAGACTCTACCTTAACTAGATAATTAACATCAGACTCTACCTTAACTAGATAATTAACACCAAACTCTACCTTAACTAGATAATTAACACCAAACTCTACCTTAACTAGACACCTTCACTTAGCACCAGTTAGGGACGAAATTAACTCAGAAACTTCACACACAAATATCCAACCTGACCCATTCTCTTTCGTCTTTATTTTTTATTAACATTCTCGTCTTCTCGTCATTCTTCTGGTTCTTCCTCTTCTCCCTTTATTATGAAATACCTTGATGGCACTCGAGCGTGCCAGACCATACCAGAGTGCCATACAAGCTTTCATGCTACCGTGACCTTGACCTTTGATGTGGCTGGGTTAGGTTGAAGATATACTGAGGGTATTTAGGTTGAGTTGGAGGTTAGGAGGTTAGGTAGTTGGTAATAGCCTTTAGCGTTTGTGTGAATGTTGTGTTGGTGGAGTTAT
>NW_024715118.1:17500-37023 GCF_018991925.1 Homarus americanus
GGCTGTACTTCATCACTAATAACATAATGATGTGTTGTGGTGACCATACTGTATAGCACCGTCAGGGTAGTATAGCAGACATACTGTATAGCACCGTCAGGGTAGTATAGCAGACATACTGTATAGCACCGTCAGGGTAGTATAGCAGACATACTGTATAGCACCGTCAGGGTAGTATAACAGACATACTGTATAGCACCGTCAGGTAGTATAGAAGACATACTGTATAGCAGACATACTGTATAGCATCGTCAGGGTGGTATAGCAGACATACTGTATAGCATCGTCAGGGTAGTATAGCAGACATACTGTATAGCATCGTCAGGGTAGTATAGCAGCCATACTGTATAGCATCGTCAGGGTAGTATAGCAGACATACTGTATAGCACCGTCAAGGTAGTATATGAACATACTGTAGAGCACCGTCAAGGGTAGTATAGCAGACATACTGTATACCAGACATACTGTATAGCATCGTCAGGGTAGTATAGCAGACATACTGTAGAGCACCGTCAAGGTAGTATAGCAGACATACTGTATAGCATCGTCAGGTAGTATAGCAACCATACTGTATAGCATCGTCCGGGGTAATATAGCAGACATACTGTATAGCAGACATACTGTATAGCACCGTCAGGTAGTATAACAGACATACTGTATAGCAGACATACTGTATAGCAGACATACTGTAGCATCGTCCGGGTAGTATAGCAGACATACTGTAGAGCACCGTCAGGGTAATATAGCAGCCATACTGTATAGCATCGTCAGGGTAGTATAGCAGACATACAGTATAGACACCGTCAAGGTAGTATAGCAGACATACAGTATAGCACCGTCAGGTAGTATAGGAGACATACTGTGTAGCACCGTCAGGGTAGTATAGCAGACATACTGTATAGCAGACATACTGTATAGCACCGTCAGGTAGTATAGCAGATATACAGTATAGCACCGTCAAGGTAGTATAGCAGACATACTGTATAGCACCATCAAGGTAGTATAGCAGACATACAGTATAGCACCGTCAGGGTAGTATAGCAGACATACAGTATAGCATCATCAGGTAGTATAGCAGACATACTGTATAGCACCGTCAAGGTAGTATAGCAGGCATACTGTATAGCACCGTCGAGGTAGTATAGCAACCATACTGTATAGCACCGTCAGGGTAGTATAGCAGACATACTGTATAGCATCATCAAGGTAGTATAGCAGACATACTGTATAGCAGACATACTGTATAGCATCATCAAGGTAGTATAGACATACTGTATAGCACCGTCAAGGTAGTATAGCAGACATACTGTATAGCACCGTCAGGGTAGTATAGCAGCCATGTATAGCACCGTCAGGTAGTATAGCAGACATACTGTATAGCAGACATACTGTTTAGCATCGTCAGGGTAGTATAGCAGACATACTGTATAGCAGACATACTGTATAGCACCGTCAGGGTAGTATAGCAACCATACTGTATAGCACCGTCGGGGTAGTATAGCAGACATACTGTATAGCAGCCATACTGTAGCACCGTCAGGGTAGTATAGCAGACATACTGTATAGCAGCCATACTGTATAGCATCGTCAGGGTAGTATAGCAGACATACTGTATAGCAGACATACTGTATAGCATCGTCAGGTAGTATAGCAGACACCCAGTATAGCACCGTCGGGTAGTATAGCAGACATAAGGTGTTTACTCAGCGTGGGAACATCGCGTGGTATAACCAACCAGTGTTGTGTATACTTCGTAACAACTTTGTATCTGTGTATATCGGCAGCGGACATGGGGTTGTATATCGGTGGTATTTATCGGTGGTGTATATCGGTGGTGTATATCGGTGGTGTATATCGATGGTGTATATCGGTGGTGTATATCAGTGGTGTATCGGTGGTGTATATCGATGGTGTATATCGATGGTGTATATCGGTGGTGTATATCGATGGTGTATATCGGTGGTGTATATCGGTGGTGTATATCGGTGGTGTATATCGGTGGTGTATATCGGTGGTGTATATCGATGGTGTATATCGGTGGTGTATATCGATGGTGTATATCGGTGGTGTATATCGATGGTGTATATCGGTGGTGTATATCGGTGGTGTATATCGCTCAAAACATCAGATGACCTTGTGTACATGTGTGTGTGTGTGTGTATAGATATGTTTACGTGTGTACATGTGTGTGTGTGTGTTCTTTTATATACTAAACTTTTATAACTAATTGAGTGTGCGTATTTTATGTGTGTGTGTGTGTGTGTGTCTGTCTCTCTCTCTATGTGCGTGTGTATGTACCCTTGTCCTTGTACGTCCGTCAGTGCGTCCGTCCGTCCTTGTTAGAGGGTCGACAGGTGAGTCTTCTAATCAGCCACTTTACACCACTCGTGACGGTCATTTGCTTCAGGTGACCCAGTACACACCACAACACACACACACACACACACACACACACACACACACACACACACACACACACCTTGATTATATCCCTACACGTGTTGGTTAGGTTAGGGTAGGTTAGGTTAGGTTAGGTTAGGTGGTAGTGCTATTAAGGAAAGACAGGTTCGTGCATTATTAGTAGGATGCGATTGTATCTGATGGTGTGTGTGTGTGTGTGTGTGTGTGTGTGTGTGTGTGTGTGTGTGTGTGTGCGTGCGTGCGTGCGTGCGTGTGTGTGTGTGCGTGCGTGCGTGCGTGTGTGTGTGTGTGTGTGTGCGTGCGTGCGTGCGTGCGTGCGTGCGTGCGTGTGTTGTGTGTGTGTGTGTGTGTGTGTGTGTGCGTGCGTGCGTGCGTGCGTGCGTGCGTGTGTGTGTGTGTGTGTGTGTGTGTGTGTGTGTGTGTGTGTGTGTTCAGTTTGTTTCTGTCTGGGTTTTTCGTTTCTTCTTCTTCTTTCTATTTCTACTTAATCTCTCTCTCCTCCTCCTTCTCACCTCCTTCTCCCTCCTCCTCCCCACCCCTCGTCTTCCCTCAGTCCTCCTACCTACTCTCTCCTCCCTCCCTCCCTCCCCTCCTTCCCCCCCCCTCCTCCCACCCCTTCTCCCCTCTCTACCATAGTCACCACCCTGGACCAAGTACCTGAACACGGAGGTCGGAACTCAAGGTCAGCCTGGGGAATAGGTCACAGGGAGAGAGAGAGAGAGAGAAGAGAGAGACTTTAACTAATCGTTGTTATATGATACAGGAAAAACACTGTGGCAAGGAGGTCCACACAGTGTTATAGGTGTTACAATGGCAGTGATAAATGAGACAGGTAGTACTAATTAACGTTTCTCTACAGGTAACAGGTCCCACCTCAGGTAAGTTCTTTGTTTACATTTGTTTAGCTAATTTGGGGGTTTTGTGTCTCACCTGCGCTTGTGTTTCTCATAAGACTAAGAAAATAAGGAGTCTGCAATAGGCCGGTTGGCCTGTGAATGGCAGCTCCTGTCGAGTACCTGCACCTCACCTGCACCTGCTCTCACCTGCGCCTGTGTCTCACCTGCGCCTGTGTGTCTCACCTGCACCTATGTCTCACCTGCCTGTGTTTCTCACCTGCTGTGTTTCTCACCGGCACCTATGTGTCTCCCTGCGCCTGTGTCTCCTGCGCCTGTGTTTCTCACCTGCACCTGTGTCTCACCTGCACCTGTGTTCTCACCTGCACCTGTGTTTCTCACCGGCACCTATACCTGCGCCTGTGTCTCACCTGCCTGTGTCTCACCTGCGCCTGTGTCTCACCTGCCTGTGTCTCTCACCTGCGCCTGTGTTTCTCACCGGCCTATGTGTCTCACCTGCGCCTGTCTCCACATGCACCTGTGTTTCTCACCTGCACCTGTGTCTCACCTGCCCTGTGTCTCACAGGCACCTAGTGTCTCACCTGCACCTGTGTTTTCACCCGGCACCTATGTGTCTCACCTGCGCCTGTGTCTCACCTGCACCTGTGTTTCTCACCTGCACCTGTGTCTCACCTGCACCTGTGTTTCTCACCTGCACCTGTGTTTCTCACCGGCACCTATGTGTCTCACGCCTGTGTCTCACCTGCACCTGTGTCTCATCTGCGCCTGTGTCTCACCTGCCTGTGTCTCTCACCTGCGCCTGTGTTTCTCACCGGCACCTATGTGTCTCACCTGCGCCTGTGTCTCCTGCACCTGTGTCTCACCAGCACCTATGTGTCTCACCTGCACCTGTGTCTCCTGCACCTGTGTCTCACCTGCACCTGTGTCTCACCTGCGCCTGTGTCTCACCTGCACCTGTGTTTCTCACCTGCACCTGTGTCTCACCTGCACCTGTGTTTCTCACCTGCACCTGTGTTTCTCACCGGCACCTATGTGTCTCACCTGCGCCTGTGTCTCACCTGCCTGTCTCACCTGCGCCTGTGTCTCACCTGCGCCTGTGTCTCACCTGCCTGTGTCTCACCTGCCTGTGTCTCACGGCGCCTGTGTCTCACCTGCCTGTGTCTCCTACACCTGTGTCTCACCTGCACCTGTGTTTCTCACCGGCACCTGTGTTTCACCTGCACCTGTGTTTCACCTGCCTGTGTCTCACCTGCGCCTGTGTCTCACCTGCCCCTGTGTCTCACCTGCCTGTGTCTCCACCTGCGCCTGTGTCTCACCTGCTGTGTCTCCTGCCTGTGTCTCACCTGCCTGTGTCTCACCTGCCTGTGTCTCACCTGCGCCTGTGTCTCCTGCACCTGTGTCTCACCTGCACCTGTGTCTCCTGCCTGTGTCTCACCTGCCTGTGTCTCACCTGCCTGTGTCTCACCTGCGCCTGTGTCTCTCACCATTAGCCCTATGGGGACAATGGTGTAAGTTAATGGGATAATATAAGTTTTAATCCGACAGGCATATGGAGATGGGGGGGAGGAGGAGGGAGGAGGGGAGGTTAAGGAGAGGGAGAAAGGAGTAAGGGGGAAGGGACAAGAAAGGAAGGGGGACAAGAAAGGAAGGGGGGACAAGAGGAAGGACAAGAAAGGAAGGATAGGGAGAGAGGAAGGAGGCAGGGAGAGAGGAAAGAAAGGAGGGAAGAAAGGGAGTGAGGGAGGAGGAAAGGTGTATCTATCCATGTCACGGGTGTGTTGTCTATTATTTAAGACTATACACAGTTCCTGGAAGGTGGCCCATCTCCTCCCCTCCCCCCACCCCTCCCCCTTCCCTCAACTACCCATCATAGGGAAGGGAGGAGAAATACTGGTCAAAATAGGCCGCCCTAGTCATATTGGGCCCCAGTCATAATAGGCCCCAGTTCTAATGGGTTACAGTCATAAGGTGTTACAGTCCTAATTATTGCCTTGGGTCAGGTCAGGTTAGGTTGGGTTAGGTTAGGTTGGGTCAGGTTAGGTTAGGACTTATTCTCAGATTCTGGTCTGTTAGAACTGGGGCTTAATAAGTATGGGGCCTATTCTGATTGGGTCCCATTTGATGTGTAACCACGGTCATCACAAGTCATCACAGGCAATTACAGGTCATCACAGGTCACTACAGGCAATTATAGGTTACCACAGGTCCTCACATGCAACTACAGGTCATCACGGTTCAGAAAATGTTGCCATAGGTCACTACAGGTTATCACAGGTCACCACAGGTCACCACAAAGGTATACTGAGTCACCAAATACCTGTATCAGTATAGAGCCACAAGGTCACAGGTAGCAGCTGTCTCATAATCAACATTATATTGACTACCTGTTCTCTCTCTCTCTCTCTCTCTCTCTCTCTCTCTCTCTCTCTCTCTCTCTCTCTCTCTCTCTCTCTCTCTCTCTCTCTCTCTCTCTCTTGCTTCTTTGTCCTTCCTTGGCTTAATTAACTACTTAGTTCGTTCCTCTCTCTCTCTCTCTATCTCTCTCTCTCTCTCTCTCTCTCTCTCTCTCTCTCTCTCTCTCTCTCTCTCTCTCTCTCTCTCTCTCTCTCTCTCTCCACCACACACCAAAGGGACAATTTCTCATGACCTGAATATATTCCGACTCCTTGAACCGAATTACAGTGAATTTATCCTCCTTGTAACACAGTAATTCGTATGATTTAGTTCTTATTCATATTTGTGAGTGTAATGTAATGTAATGTTTTTGTTGTTGTTGTTGTTGTTGTCAGAGTTTAGGTTGGTATTTTGAGACGATATATGCAACAACAACAACTAATAATAATAATAATAATAATAATAATAAATAATAATAATAATAATAATAATAATAACAAGAACAAGAACAAGAACAAGAACGATAACAATAATAATAATAATAATAATAATAATAATAATAATAATAATAATAATAATAATAATAATAATACTAATACTATAATAATAATAATAATAATAATAATAATAATACTACTACTACTACTACTAATAATAATAATAATAATACTAATAATAATAATAATAATAATAATAATACTAATACTAATAATAATAATAATAATAATAATAATAACACGACACACGCTGGCATAATTCTTGTACCCTTTATTACAGTACGGGTTAATCCACACTCGTTACGTTTCCCTATCAAGAGTAACAAATCATTGGGTCTTAACAGGCATTTACAAACACCATGATGTGAACCCTCATGCCGTCCCGAACCTCATACCGTACCGAATCACTGCTCGTACCCAGACCCTCATACCGTACCCGAACCCTCATACCGTACCCGAATCTCATACCGTACCCGAATCCTCATACCGTACCCGAACCCTCATACCGTACCCGAACCCTCACCGTACCCGAACCCTCATACCGTACCAGAACCCTCATACCGTACCCGAACCCTCATACCGTACCCGAACCCTCATACCGTGCCCGAACCCTCATACCGTACCCGAACCCTCATACCGTACCCGAACCCTCATACCGTACCTGGATCCGGAACCGTATTTTACCAACCTAATTTAAGCTAACCTATTATCAGCCCACAGGCGCAGGGTCATCTCTGTGCTGGATAAAAGCGTGTGGCGTTGGTCAAATAAAATATTAAAAGTGGCGTCCCCGTTGTCAAGGATTTAACCCTAACCTAATCTAGCAATTTAACTTAACCTAGTCTAACCTAATTTAACCTAACCTAATCTAATTTAACGTTCTAATCAGTCAGTCAGAATTATGGACCAGTTATCAAAATTTGCCTGAAAGACCTTGTTTAAAATACCTGAATACCAGTGATAGTTGTTCAAGGTCACCTGTAGTGACTGACACTCGCCCTGCTGAAGCCTTGGTCAATACCTGTCGCAGTCCTCCGGCATAACAATGGCGTTTATTGTGTTTAAGAGAATATAACTCATTCAATTGTAGCCTAATATAAGCTAATGTAATCTAGCATCACTGTAACCTCTAACCTAACCTAAACTAACCTAGCCTAACCTAACCTAAACTAACCTAGCCCTAACCTAAACTAACCTAGCCTAACCTAACCTAAGCTTAACCATAATCTAAGCTAACATAACATACGAATATCTGTGCTTTAACCTAACTTAACTGACCTAATCGAAGCTAACATATCTGTAACCTAACCTAACCTACCTAACCCTAACCTAACCTGCCCTAACCTAACCTAACTCACCTAACCTAACCTAACCTAACGTAACCTAACCAAACCCAACCTAACCCCTACCCTAACCTAGCCTAGCAACCCCTAACCTAACCCAACCTAACCTAACCTGACAAGAAGGTTGGTGGAGTGAAATATGAAACAAGAATAGTTGAAGATGTTATATACTAGTAGTGGCCCTCCCACCCCCCACCTCCCTCCTCCTCATCTCCCTCATCCCTTCAACTTCCCTCACCTCAATTCCCTCTCTCCTCCCTCCCCTCTTCCTCCACCTCCCCTCACCCCTCATCTCCCCTCACCTCCCATCTCCCCTCACCTCCCATCACCCCTCCTCCCCCTCCCCACCCCCACCTCCCCTCCCCTCACCTCCCCCCCTCCCATCACCCCTACCTCCCCTACCACTTTCCCTAACTGAGAACAATAGCCATTACAATTTTCCCTCACTTAGTTTAAACAACCCCTCTTCCTTCACACACACACACACACACACACACACACACACACACACACACACACACACACACACACACACACACACACACACACACACACACACACACACACACACACACACACACACACACACACACACACACACACACACACACACACACACACACACACACACACACACACACACACACACACACACACACACACACACACACACACACACACACACACACACACACACACACACACACACACACACACACACACACACACACACACACACACACACACACACACACACACACACACACACACACACACACACACACACACACGATACGCTCCCTGCCTGCTATTTCACGTTTCAATTACCTGTGTTTACTTCAAGGTAATACCGTAGCAAAACACCTCGGTACTTGACCTCCCTTCCTCTGACCTCTACCTTGTTATGTGACCTCGTTATTATGATCTTTACCGGACGCACGGACAGACAAACGGAGAGCCAGTGACCCTTCTTTAAATGTCTCTCTCTCTCTCTCTCTCTCTCTCTCTCTCTCTTTACCTTACCCGTGCCCCCCATCTGCCTCTTCTCCCCTACTTTATCCACTCTCCTCCCTCCCCTCCCCCTCCCTCACCCCTCTCCTCCCTCACCCCTCCCCCTCCTCACCCCTCACCCCTCCTCACCCCTTCACCCCTAGCACAACACGTGTCGTTTACAAGGTTAGGTTCAATATGATAGAGAGGGTCCATAGCCCACACACACACACACACATGGGTCGTTGCCACAACAAGCAAGCTAATCGTACACAGTGAGTAGAGATTCTTTTACGTAACGAGACCTAGTGAGGTCCTTCCTGTAGCGAAGTGAGGTTTCTTTCTGTAACAAGACCTCTTATGTATGATCTTATTTTTGCAGTTATGACAGTATACGCCGTTCACATGTTGGTAATGGTCAGCATGCTCGCCTCGTAAGCGAGCCTTGGTTTCTTTACCCATTTGCCTCTGTCTACCCAGCAGTAATTGAACCTGGATGTTAATCGATTTGTGGATCGTGTTCCTGGGTAATTGTTAGCCAGTGCAGTTGGGGAGTTGTCCGGTCTTCTCGGACTATTCCTTGACACTGGGTCATGCAGCTCGTTAACTCAGGGTGTGGTTGTTGTGTTGGTGACAGCTTCTACATAAACAAATTCACGCCTAGGTGGCCTAGGCCGCCATCCTCGTACTCGAGGACACCATTATTATATATGTAAATGCTTATTCATTTATCCATTTTATCTATAATGTATGCAATGTAATGTAATAAGGTATACATTACACACTTATGAACCTATACAATATACAATTATACACCTATACAATAAATTCATCTACATCTACATATTATTCATCTATACATCAATATAATATACATATACTTCTATACATCGATACACCTATACATTTACATCAGTACAGTAATAATATATAAATCCATACATCTATACATATACTCAACACAAATATATATACTTCTATACATCCATACATCTGTACAGTTATACATGTATACATAGGTAGGCAGGACGACACCAGGTAGTGAGGTGTGGTGGTGGTGACCTCGGCTGTGTAGTGTACTATTGTGTTACTGCTATAGTAACCTGCTAGTGGTGATGGTGGTGGTGAGGGTGGTGGTGGTGAGGGTGGTGGTGGTGGTGGGAGGGGTGGTGGTGGTGGTGGTGGTGGTGGGAGTGGTGGTGGGGAGGGTGGTGGTGGTGGAGAGGGTGGTGGGGAGGGGGTGTGAGTGGTGGTGGTGGGGAGGTGTGGTGGTGGTGAGAGGAGGTGGTGGTGGTGAGAGGGGTGGGTGGTGGTGAGAGGAGGGTGGTGGTGGTGGTAGTGTGGGAAGGAACATTCAGGATCCTTACGCCCGCACCTTACCCACAATGTGCATGACTCTCACACTCGACCGTCATGCACTCAAGCTACACCTCGACCGTCATGCACTCCAAAAGCTACACACTCGACTGACATACATTGTAAAGCCATCCTCCAATCTAAAATACCTCCCAACCCCACACTCAACTTTCAAACACTCATCACGCACCTATATTTAACAGGTCTAAATACCACCTCTCGACTCACTTGTATTCATGAAAGAGTCTTACAGTAACGCCTCTCTTGTTGATGGCTAACGCTAACCCACTCTAAAAACGCACTCAATGGGGAATTAACCGAACCCAACTAAACCAAATTTATTTTAAGTTAATCTAATTGTAACTGTTCTTAGCTTGACCTCTTTAGAGTAAACTAACCTAACCCAACCTAACCTAACCTAATCTGTCCTTTCCACATCGACCTCAATGTAACTAATTATAGCCCATCCAACGAAAATTAGGTTAGGTTGGTTAGATTAAGCAAGGTTGAATTAGATTAGGTTAGTTAAAACTAGGCTTAGGTAGAGTAGGTCAGGTTAGGTTAGGTTAGATTAGTTAGGTTGAATTAGATGGGAGTTGCTTAAATTAGGTTAGGTGAGTGGTAGGTCAGGTTAGGTTAGGATTGGGTTAGAGTTACATAGGTTAGGTTGAATTAGATTAGGTTAGTTTAAACTAGGTTAGGTAAAGTAGGTCAGGTTAGGTCAAATTAGGTTAGGTTAGGTTAGGTCGAGATATCGTGATCATCTTCTCCCCAGGCGGTGTAAAGCTTAATCTGGGCAAGTTTGATGTGAGGTCATTATAATGTTAAACCACCATGTGTGTGTGTGTGTGTGTGTGTGTGTGTGTGTGTGTGTGTGTGTGTGTGTGTGTGTGTTCAGTGAACGTAAACTAGGCTATCAGGACTTGAGGTGTATTATGCTGTTTGAAATGTCATTAAACCCAGGTTGGTGGTAGCACAGTGTTGTTAAATCAATCCTTCCAAGGTTACTCAGTGGCATTTCACACGCGTTTGCGGGTCTCTACACTACTCGTCAATATATTTAATGATTTGTTCTGTTCTGATTGATTCCCTGACTGGCCTTAAAGGAGCCCTGGGTCTAATGGGGGCCCATGCTCTGATGGGGCCATGTTCTGATTGGTCCGTGTTCTGATGGGTCCTCGTTATGTTGGGCCCATGTTCTGATGGACCTTGTTGTTATGGGGGCCCCTGTTCTGATGGGCCGTTATTCTAATGGGCCTATGATCTGATGTTCCTTAGTCTTATTGAGTCCCTTTCTGATGGGCCTCTAATCTAATAGGTTCCTCTCCGAATGGGCTACTGTACAAATGGGTCCCTTGTTTTAATGGGTTCTTGTTCCTAATAGACCCTTGTCCTAATGGGCCCTGTTGTTATATTCTAAAATTACCTGACTCAACCAATTCAATTTTGACGACCAGTCTTATTAGGGACCAGTCAATATAGGATCCAATTTTAATAGGGCCCCGTCTTAATAGGCCCCAGTCTTAATAGGGCCCTGTTTTAATAGGGCCCAGTCCGATGATGCTGGTGATGATGAAAAACTGTGTGTGTGTGTGTGTGTGTGTGTGTGTGTGTGTGTGTGTGTGTGTGTGTGTGTGTGTGTGTTTAAAATATCTCATCTTAATGGGAAGATTTTAATTTTGTCTCTTTGGTGAAGTTTTCTGCCAGTGCGGAACTTACACACACACCTGTAACCCTTGACCTTGAGCCTAGCCGTCGTCACCGTCCATTACCCAAGTGCCTCCAGAAGACCATTAACGTATAATCATAAGCTGTTCTTTATTTAAGCGGCTCTTGGGTACCTACCACCCTTGAAGAATTAGAGTGGGGGGAGTAGAAGGGAAGGGTAGGGAGGTAAGGAGTAAAGTGGAAATTGGGCACATAATTACAGAATGGGAGTATTGGTGAATCAACAAACAGGGGTGGTGTGTTATGTAAGAAAGCTTGTGTTGTGTGTGTGTGTGTGTGTGTGTGTGTGTGTGTGTGTGTGTGTGTGTGTGTGTGTGTGTGTGTGTGTGTGTGTGTGTCCAGGATTTCTTTACGCCATTTGCCTCTGTCTACCCAGCAGTAATTGGGAACCTGGATGTTAATCGATTTATGGATCGTGTTCCGGGGTAATGGTTAGCCAGTGCAGTTGGCGAGTTGTCCGGTCTTCTCGGATTATTCCTTGACACTGGGTCATGCAAGTCGTTAACTCAGGGTGTGGTTGTTGTGTTGATGACAGCTTCTACACCTTAAACAAATTCACGCCTAGGGCCGGCCATCCTCGTTGTGGGGCATCCATTATTATTTATGAGAATGGCTTGGGGTCTCTCTCTCTCTCTCTCTCTCTCTCTCTCTCTCTCAGTAATTACAGTTTCTTCATTCTTTACCTCACTTCCGGGAGCTTATTCTTGCTACCCAATTACGCACACGAGACTTACCGCCTTTAGATAATAACAAAGAATTAATTTGTCTGTAAAGATGTCGTCATGAAGTCAAGTTAATGACTCTCTGGTCCAGTTAAGTTAGGTTGGGTTAGGTTAGGTTAGGTTAGGTTAGGTTAGGTTAGGTTTGTTACACCCTGCATATCACATGCACGTCACCATGCACCACACGCACCACACCTCATCTCTTTCACAGTACTCAACACACATCACCACACCCCACCTCACCACACACCACCACCTCACACACCCACACCACACACACATAGCTACCACTCTCTAAATCATATCTCTTCACGTGTGTAGGTGATTACAGAAACAGCCATGTTGCTTTGTGTTGAGAATGAATATATATACCATGCATGTAAGTCACCTACCACTACCGCACCACTACCACCACCACCACTACTACTACTACTACCACTATTGCCACCACCACCACTACTACTACTACTATCATCACTATTAACTTACTTAACATCATACCATACCACCATTACCACTACCACCATTACTCACACAATACCACTACCACACTACTACTACCCACCATTGCCACTACTACTACTATTGCCCATTTTACCACTGTCACTGTAACATAACGTCTGCCTGCCAGCATAACACCATTATACACTACCACTACTACTACCACCATTACCACCGTTACTACCACCACTACCACTACCACCATTGCCACAAATTACCACCACTACTACCACCACCATTACCACCGTTACCACCACTACCACTACCATTACCACCGTTACTACTACCACTACCCACCATTACCTGGTTACCACCACTACCACCATTGCCACCGTTACTACCACCACTACCACCACCATTACCGTTATACCTACTACACTACCCACCATTATACCGTTAACTACCACCACTACTCACCACCATTACCACTACCACCACTACTACTACCACCATTGCCACCACTACTACCACCACTACTACCACCACCACTATTACTATCATCACTATTAACACTTAACATCATACTGCTACCACCATACCACCATTACCACTGCCACCACTACTACCACCATTGCCACCACTACTACTACCACCATTGCCACCACTACTACCACTATTACTACCACCATTACTACCACCACCTATGGTTTGGTTAGGGAACTAATCTCCAGGTGACGTCATCATTCCATCATAAGACTTGCTGGAACCTTCAATAATTAGGCAACTTTGGCCCGTATACCACTGAGTCATAGAGGTGCCAATGGGGGAAAATTTAGAATACGATCCTTTGAGACTCCAGGAACACTAAGATAAGATAAGATAAGATAAGATAAGATAAGATAAGATAAGATAAGATAAGATAACTGTGTACATTACCTCACAACCCAGGTCTTTTTCTCTCTTGTTCATTGGCCGACATCGTACGATAACCTTCACTGTCTCGGGTGACGACATGTTGCCTGACGTACGAGCAGATATACACCGCTGTAGGGTAACAAAACGTAATATTAATAACAATAACATTAATAATATCCTTACCAATATTACATCGCTGATAATAATAATAATAATAATAATAATAATAAGCACAGTATGTGTTTGTGTTTTCGTTATGCATGGCTATAAATTTCAAGACGGGGCTGAATATATCAAAGAGCTGTACACGACCCAGAAGTGTCCCGAAGATGGAAATCCCTCATTAATTGTTTTGTTTCTTTGCTGTCCAGGGTCACGATATTAAGAGAGAGAGAGAGAGAGAGAGAGAGAGAGAGAGAGCTTAAATTTGGTCTTATTTATTTGCTCCTTTGTACTAAATTCTGGTTAATAAAGGACCCTAAAATTCTAGAGGCTGGATCATGTGAGGTTACAATAGTGAAGGTGTAATCTGAGGGGGGGAAGGAAGGGAGGGAGGGTGTCATTCCTGCTGAAGTGTGGTGTGTTTATGGTCACTATACTTCAGACAAGGGCGGGTAGTGATGATAGAGGTATATTAGGTGTAGGATATGTCGGTTAATGTGGCAGTTTAATAAGAAAGATAATCACACGTTAAATTCAACTCACAGCAAGTGACACCAAAGGGGTTAACTGGGGAGTGTGGCAGTGGTACTTCTCCCAGGTGGTGGTACTGGGTGGCAGGTGGCTCTACTCCCAGGTGGTAGTACTGGGTAGTAGGTGGCTCTACTCCCAGGTGGTAGTACTGGGTAGTAGGTGGCTCTGCTCCCAGGTGGTGGCACTGGGTAGTACGTGGCTCTGCTCCCAGGTGGTGACACTGGGTAGTAGGTGGCTCTGCTCCCAGGTGGTGACACTGGGTAGCACGTGGCTCTGCTCCCAGGTGGTGACACTGGGTAGCACGTGGCTCTGCTCCCAGGTGGTGACACTGGGTAGCAGGTGGCTCTGCTCCCAGGTGGTGACACTGGGTAGCAGGTGGCCGGACAGACTGTGGCAAGCCGCCTGTCTAACGCCCAGTCCACCTCATCGTCTTCGTCCATACTTCATGTTCCGCTCCACACCATAACTGTGGGTGAGAGGCGAGTAACTGTGAGTGAGAGGTGAGTAACAGTGAGTGAGAGGTGGTAGCTGAGTGAAGGTGATGGCTAGTGAGGCGAGTAACTGTGGTGAGGAGTAACTGTGAGTGAGGAGAGGTGGTCATATTCACTTCTTCACATCAACATGACTGTGGGTCAGTAACTGTCAGCGTCAAACACCAAGGAAGATACAATTATACAATAAACTTATACAATACCCACAGCTGTACAAAGACACTTATACAATACCTACAGCTAAACAATATCTTTCATTACTTCAGCCATTCAGTGACACGCGTATATTGTCAGGGTGTGTCATGACGGCCATCCGTGACAGATGGTTGGCTGTCAGAGGTGACATTGTCTAATTTGATATACTGAGCTACCTACTAGTGCCTGTGTGACAATGGGACGCACACATACACGTACACTCGAAACCATATTCTCTAGCCCACCTGGGTCCTGTGTCGGTGCTGGAAGTTAATACAATGTCCTTTCTGGACGGGGCCCACTCTAACTATCACGAGGCAACACACGCACAGAACACACACAGTCATTGCAGCTGTAAAGATGATATTATGTATAAATTTGTATATGGCATTTTATACTCTGCATTATCTTCATTATATATGAACACGAAGGTAGTGTATAACAGGTAGAGTAGTTAACAGGTAAAGTGGTTAACAGGTAAAACAGTTAAGTGCCTCTCAAGTGTCTTAAGCGGATACACTTACTTTAAGAATTACAATATATGTAGTAGAGTTGGGTTTGGATTACAGGCGTTGGCAGGTGTTGACTTAGTGCCATAACATTAATATGGGGAGAATATATCTAACACCTCATTAACTAAACCTAACTACCCTAACCCGTGCTTAATCTAGATACTAAGATCATGTACTAGAGAAGAGGTTATGAGCATTAACTCGTCATTTCGATATAAGTTACATGTATTAACTCTCAAGTGGTAATATTAACTTGGTACTTTAACTGAGATAAGGAACAGTATAGTAACTGCCTTATAGGAGTGTTATGGAGGTGGTGTAACTTAGAAAATTTATATCACTAGTAACTCTTTATCACATTTATTTCCATCCTGGTATACAAGTTGTTCTGTTGTTGTAGTTGTGTTGGAAGGTGAAGCAGTGTGGTGATGTTTCTTTGTTGGGTATAATGACGACTACAGGTTAATGAGGTAATTGTTTCTCACCTGGATTTATATTCGGGTCAGAATTCCCAAGGTGTGAATTCCTAACCTAACCTAACTTGACCTACACATAACCTAACTTGACCTACACATAACCTAATGTAACCTAACTTGACCTACCTAACCTAACCTATCCTAACACCTACACAAACCCTAACTTGACCTACACATAACCTAATGTAACCCCTACTTGACCTACCCCTAACCTAACCTATCCTAACTTGACCTACACATAACCTACTTGACCTACCCTACCAAACCTAGCACCTCACACATAACCTAATCTAACCTAACCCACCTACTAACCTATCCCTAGCACCTACACATAACCCTTGACCTACCCTACCAAACCTAACACCTACACATAACCTAATGTAACCTAACCCGGCTACCCTACCAACTAACCCTAACTTACTTGACCTACACATAACCTAATCTACTACTTGACCTACTAACTTCTACTCTATCATAAACATTTGTATACGTCCATGTAGAAAGTCTTACATTTCTCTTACGACAAAAAATCGAACGTTGTGAATAATTGTGTATACTCACCAACACTACACACACACATACACACACACACACACACATGAATCAACACATCAATATACAGAAGGTCATGGTGATGGATTTATCTTGCTGGGGGTCTACATATAAGCGTTCATTCACCTAGTACAGGGTCTGCGTGGGATCTAAAACCTAACCTACCAAACCTATCCTAACCTGATCAAATAACTCAGGATGCTCAGGGAATTTGAAATTATGAGTGAATATATTTATTGTATAGTCAAGTAATATTTACCCATAAGGAGAAAGACCCTAGCTGTATTAAATATATGTTGGGTATCTTGTATCGTATATCTAAAGAGATTCTGTGTTGAGTGTTATTCTGTTTACCAGGTGTAGATCTTGTGTTGAGTGTGTTCTTACGAGGCGGCTGTTCGAGGTCTGAAGTCATTTTGTTTTGATATATGTACATGGAGAATACAGAAAACATAGAAAGTGTTGTTAGTCTTGTATTAAAAAGTTAGATAATTATTTGAAATGTAAACACAAAACGTATTTAGCGATCGAGTTTGAGTCTCAGTTATTCATGAACAAGGTGAACAAGGCGGGTTATGCTTTATAATGCAGTGTGACATTTTGAGGACTGGCCGACCGGTTCTGGGAAGACTTGCTGCTGCGCCTTCGTCTGTATCGAGACAGATAATTCTCGAAACCGGTCGGGGGGTTGGTTGCGTTAGGTAAAGAGATAGGTTCATCTAGGTTAGTTCAGAGATAATTTGGTTAGGTTAAGGTTGGTTAGGTTAAGAGGTAGGTTCATCTAAGATTAGTTCAGAGATAATTTGGTTGGGTTAAGGTTGGTTAGGTAAAAGAGATAGGTTCATCTAAAGTTAGTTCAGAGATAATTTGGTTAGGTTGAGGTTGGTTAGGTTAAGAGAGTTCATCTAGTAAGTAATAGATAATTTGTTTACGTTAAGGTTGGGTAAGATACGAACTCAAACGTATTGTCCAGATTGGCAGAAAAATTACACTGAGACTCTACCGTAAACTCGATTGGTTTACCTTAATCGTATCTAAATATCCTCAATGTGTAGATAATAAACATATTATAGATATATCTGCGAGATGTGGATGGGAGGAAAAAACAAAGGCTGTGGTTGGTTAATTTTCATGACGTCATTACCAAGAAGTGATATAGTTGGACGCTTTCTCATGACGTCCTTACTGAGAAGTGATATAGTTGGACGCTTTCTCATGACGTCCCTACCGAGAAGTGTTATGGTTGGACAAATTTTCTGACGTCATTACCGAGAGGTGATATGGTTGGTCCCTTTCTCGTGACGTCATTGCCGAAGTATAGCTACGATAATTGATTGTAAAACATCGCTGCGTGAAACACTTTTGATCGGTTGCTATAAGTGACAAATCAACATGGCGACCGTGGTGGAATATTGTACTTGTATGTTGGTGTAGGAATTATTATTTTACTTTGTGTTTAACAGTGAACATACAAGACACAAGATACTATGATTACGTCACTGATAAACTCCGTATTAACTGAATGACGTATATCTTAGGAATCCGACTTCAGCCGACCACTCCTGCGCGAACGCTGGAGATGTAAACAACAACAATCGATGAACGAATAGCCAGTGCAATTTTGTATGACCTCAGGAGAATAGAGAGATGGGAAAATTGAGGGGGATAAGGAGACTGGAGGGAAAGGGAGGTTAGGGAAATAATGGGTGGAAATGAGGACCAGGGAGACGGGGGGATAAAGTGATATGAAAGAATAGGAAGGATAAGGGGACAAAGGAGGGTAGGGAGACACAGGGAGATAGACAGACCGTGAGGTACTAGGGAGATTAAGACAAACATGAAGAGCACAGTAGGGAGAATAAGACACAGAGTACAATAGGAAGATTAAGACACAGTACAATAGGAGATTAAGACAGGAGAGTACAATAGGGAGATTAAGGCAGAGTACAATAGGAGATTAAGACACAAACTACAATAGGGAGAGTACAATAGGGAGATTAAGACAGGGAGATTAAGGCAGAGCACAATAGGAGATTAAGACACAGACTATAGGGAGATTAAGACAGGAGAGTACAATAGGAGATTAACGTGAACCCAGGAGCTTAAAATGGCCGCGAGGTTGTGCTAGTGACTGTACCCTAAGATGTTGGGAGCGTCAGGTAGGCTGCTGCTGCTGACTACCTGAGGTAATTAATTCTGTGTAAACATTCCAGCCAGCCAAGTAACTGCGAACACCTGATGATGATGGTCAGTGTAACATTATAGTGTTTACTGCACTTTAACTCATTGAGTTAGGTTAAGGAGAGTTGGTTAGGTTAAGGGGACTTAGGTTAGGTTATGTTAAAGGGAGTTAGGTTGGGTTTAGGACAGGTTAGATTAGGAAGTTAGATTAGGTCAGGTTAGGAAGTTAGGTTGGGTTCAGTTAAATTAGAAAAGAGTAGGTTAGGTAAGGATAAGTTAGAAAAGAGTTAGGTTAGTAAAATGTTAGATTAGGTTGGGTGGAAGTTAGATTAGGTTAGGTAGGTTACGTGCAAAGTTAGGTTATGTTTGGTTACTACGTATGCATATTAGTATCAGTTTAGGTTAGGTTAAGTTGGGAGAATTTAAATCAGGTGACATTAACTGGGGCGTCTAATCTTCAGGTGATCCAGGTCATGTAAGATAAGGTTAAGTTCAATAGTGTACTGTGTTGGCATGTCCTTCCGTCACGGTTCGGGCATTGATTGGTTGAATTATTATCTGGTTGCCTACGTCATCGATTCGTCATGTAAACAGTGTCTTGTTACGGAGACGCTGATTGGTCGACCGGTGTGACACATGCAGAATTACGATAATTAAACACCTTTATTTAAATAGAGTTGGTAATTAAGGTAAACATTAAATAGAACTTTGTTAAGGCGTTATGTACTCATAAATGGGAACCAGCAATACGTAACGCTTCTA
>NW_024715119.1:0-3332 GCF_018991925.1 Homarus americanus
CTGAGGTGTAACTGGGAGGCCAGAGGTTTACCTGGGAATGTCAGAGGTGTACCTGGGAGGTTGGGGAGGAGTACCTGGGAGGCCGAGTGAGCACCTGGGAGGCTGGCGGTGTACCTGGGAGGCCAGGAGGTGTACCTGGGAGTGCCTGGGGAGTGTGCCTGGGTGTGTCTGGAGGTGTGGCCTGGGAATGTCAGGGAGAACCAGGAAGCAAGATGTGTACCTTGGGAGGGGCGGTGTACCTGGGAGTGTCAGGAGGTGTAATGAGGGAGTGTCAGAAGAGCACTGCCAGGGGCTGCTCAGGAGGTGTACCTAAATGGGTGAGGTGTACCTGTCAGTAATGGAGGTTCACCTGGGAGTGCCGGAGATGTACCTGGAGTGTCGGAGGCGGGTACCTGGGAGTGTCAGAGGTGCACTGGAGGAGGCCAGAGGTGTACCTGGGAGGCCAGAGGTGTACCTGGGAGTGTCAGAGGTGTACCAGGGAGTGTCAGGTGTACCTGGGTGTGTCAGAGGTGAACCAGGGAGGGGTCAGAGGAGTACCTGGAGTGTGAGGTGTACCTGGGGAGCACGCAACATGCCCTGGGAGTGTCAGGGGTGTACTCAGGGAGTGTCAGGAGGTGTGTCTTGGAGGCCAGAGGTGTACCTGGGAGTGTCTGAGGTGTACCTGGGAGTGGCTGAGGTGCACCTGGGAGGCCAGGGGAGTGTCCAGGAAGTGTAAGAGGTGTACCTGGGTGTGTCAAGGGTGTACCTTGGGAGGGGCCAGGAGGGGAGCACCTAGGAGTGTCAGTGGTATACCTGAGAGTGTCAGAGGTGTACCTGGGAGTGTCAGGTGAGTACCTGGGAGTGTCTGAGGTGTACCTGGGAGTGTCTGAGGTGTACCTGGGAGTGTCTGGAGGTGCACCTGGGAGTGTCAGAGGAGGAACCAGGGAGGCGAGGTGCACTGTGAGTGTCTGAGGTGTACCAGGAGTACTGAGAAGTATCTGGAAGGCTGTGAGATGTACCAGGGAGTGTCAGAGGAGTACCTGGGAGCGGGCCAGAGGTGTACCTGGGAGTGTCTTGAGGCACCTGGAGTGTATGAGGTGTACCTGGCCAGTGTGTACCAGGGAGGCTCAGGAGCACCTGAGTGACAGAGGTTTACCGTGAGAGTTTCCTGTGAGATGCACCTGAGTGTCAGAATGTACATCGAGTGCCCAAGGTGTACCTCGGGGAGTGCCCAGGCCTGGAGGGTAAAAATTTGGGAGTGTCAGGGGTGTAATCTCAGCACTGGAGGGTGTAACTGGGAGGCCAGGTGTACCTAAATGCTCAGAGGTGTACCTCGGCGTCAGGAGGAGGCCTGGGAGGTCAGAGGAGTACCTGGGAGTGGGGCTAAGGGTGTACCTGGGAGTGTCAGAGGGTGTACCTGGGAGGCTCAGGGTGTGCCTAGTGTCTGAGGAACCTGGGAATGTCAGGGGAAACCAGGAAGTGCAACATGTGTACCTGGGAGTGTCAGCGGTGCACCTGGGAGGTCAGGAGGTGTAATGAGGGAGGTCAGGAGTGAGCACTGAAGTGCCTGAGGCAAATCTCTGGGAACGCTCAGAGGTGTAACTTGTCAGTATCGGAGGTCTGGGAGGGAGTGTCGGAGGCGTACCTGGAGTGTCAGGAGGTGTACCTGAGTGTCACAGGTGCCTGGGAGGTCAGGGAGGTGTACCTGGGAGGTCAGAGGTACCAGGGAGTGTCAGGAGGTGTACCTGGGAGTGTCTGAGGTGTACCTGGGAGTGGCTGGAGGTGTACCTGGGAGTGTCAGGGGAGAACCAGGAAGTGTAAGAGGTGTACCTGTGTGTCAGGGTGTACCTGGGAGTGCCGGAGAGTACCTAGGAGTGTCAGTGGTATGCCTGAGAGGTCAGAGGTGTACCTGGGAGTGTCAGAGGTGTACCTGGGAGTATCGGAGGTTTACCTGGGAGTGTCGGAGATGTACCTGGGAGTGTCGGAGAAAACCTGGGAGTGTCAGAGAACACTGGGAGTGTCAGTGAGTACCTGGGAGGTCAGATGTACTTGGGAGTGTCAGGGGTGCACCAGAGGAGCGTCAGAGGAGTACCTGGGAGTGTCTGGGTGTACCTGGGAGTGTTGGAGGTGTACCTGGGAGTGTCGGAGGTGTACCTGGGAGACTGGAGGTGTACCTGGGAGTGTTAGGAGGTGTACCTGGGAGTGCCGAGGTGTACCTGGGAGGTCAGAGGTGTACCTGAGTATCAGTGGAGTTCTGGGAGTGTCAAAGGTGTGTACCTGCGAGTGTCAGAGGAGTACCAGCGAGTGTCAGGTGAAGAGTCAGAGGTGTACCTGGAGTGTCACAGGTACCTGGGAGTGTCAGAGCTGTACTTGGGAGTGTGATTGGTGTACCTGGGAGTCTCACAGGTTTATCTCGGAAGTGTTGGGAGGTGTACCTGGGAGCATCAGGAGGTGTACCTGGGAGTGTCAGGGGTGTACCATGGGAGCCAGGGGTGTAACTGGAGCAAGCCGGAGGTGCACCGGGAGTGCTGGGTGGTGTACCTGGGAGTGACCAGAGGTGTAACTGGGAGTGCTTGAGTAGTACCTGGGAGCACTGAGGTGTACCTGGGAGTGTCAGGGGGAAAACCACAGGGAGTGTAGGTGGTGTACCTGGGAGGCCAGAGGTGTACCAGGGAGTGTCAGAGGTGAACCAGGAGGTCAGGAAGTGGTTCAGGAGTGTCTGAGGTGTAAACGGGAGTTTCTGGGGTGCCTGGGAGCACGAGGTGCGCCCTGGGAGTGTCAGGAGGTGTGGCCTGTAGTATCATTGGTATACCTGGGAGTAAGCCAGAGGTATTCAAGTGTCAGGAGTGTGAACCAGGCAGTGTCTGAGGTGGCACCTGGGAGTATCGGGAGGTGTACCTGGAGTATCGGGAGGTATACCTGGGAGGCTGGGGAGGTGGTACCTGGTAAAGCCAGTGTGGCCTGGGAGGTTGAAGGTGTACCTGGGAGTACTGACAGGCCTGGAAGTGTCAGGTGTACCTGGAAGTGTCAGAGGTGTACCTGAGTGTAAGCCATTGGTGTAACTGGGAGTGCCAGAGGTGTACCAGGGAGTGTCAGGAGGTGTACTTGGGGAGTGTCATTGGTACCAGGGAGGCCAGGGGTGTACCTGAAGTGTCAGAGGTGTTCCTTGAGGTCAGAGGTGTACCCAGAGTGTCAGAGGTACCTGAGAGTGTCAGAAGTGCACCTTGAAGTGTCAGAGGTGTACCTGGGAGGCCACAGTGTGTACCTGGGAGCAAGCCAGAGGTGTACCAGGGAGTCAGTAGGTACCTGGGAGCAAGTCATTGGTACCTGGGAGGTCAGAGGTGTTCCTTAGA
>NW_024715120.1:0-4488 GCF_018991925.1 Homarus americanus
TTATGGGCCTGGTAAATCAGCTGGCAGACTTCTCCCCTAAAATCGCCACATCAGCCCAACCTCTACGACCCCTCATGAGCCCCAAGCGCTCTTTCCTCTGGACTCCTGACCACGACCTAGCGTTCAGGAATGTTAAGAAGGCGTTGCTGTCACCAGCAGCCTTGGCACCCTTCGACCCGTCCTTACCAGTGGTCCTCCAGACCGACGCCTCCCGTCTATACGGCCTCGGATATGCCCTCCTTCAAGATCACGGCCAGGGTAAACTGCGCTTAGTTCAGTGTGGCTCCAGGTTTTTGACCGACACGGAGACCAGATACGCCACCATCGAACTAGAGATGCTGGCAGTCGCCTGGGCTATGGCCAAGTGCCGCCTTTACCTGTTCGGCCTTGGGCATTTCACCCTCATGACGGACCATCGCCCGCTCATACCCATCCTCAATCACTACACGTTGGACACCATCGAAAATCCTCGCCTCCAACGTCTCAAAGAGAAGACCGCCCCCTACGTCTTTACAGCTGTGTGGCGTGCCGGTAAGCTTCTGTGCATACCAGACGCCCTCTCCCGAGCCCCTGTTAGTCGCCCCACACCTGAAGATGAAGTCGACTGTAGCACGGCCGCGGTTCACGTTCGGTCTTTAGTGACACACACAGCCACTTCTCTTGCTGACAAGACGACGACGGCGCCCTCCATCGAAGACGATAGGACTCTCCAGGAGCTTCGCATCGCCGCCGCTCAAGACCCAGCATACGTCCAACTCCTCGACTACGTCTCCGCTGGATTCCCCACCAACCGCTACGACATTCACGCCTCCGCTCTCCCCTTCTGGAAGCTAAGGGATAGCCTCTATGCGGACGGAGAGCTGGTGTTGTACGGCCCCAGGATCGTCGTTTCCGCTGCCCTCCGCCGGCGCACCTTATCCCGCCTCCATGACAGCCACCGCGGCGTTGAAGCCACCAGGCGCAGAGCCCGTCAGACCGTCTTCTGGCCTGGTATTGACGCCGATATTAAGAGCACGGTTGAGGCCTGTGAGCCTTGCCAGCAACTCCAGCCCAGCCAGCAACAAGAGCCGTACCCGTGCAATGACCTCCCAAAGCGGCCCTTTGAGTCCGTGTCCGCCGACTTCTTTAATGTGGCCGGAAAGTCTTTCCTGGTGGTCGCCGACAGGCTCTCTGGATGGCCCGTGGTAGTTCCCTGTGGTCGGAACACCACCTCTTCCAGGGTCATCCGGATGTTTTGTTGCTTCTTCCGGGAAGTCGGAGTGCCTCTCCGCCTCCGAACCGACGGTGGGCCCCCGTTCAATAGCCACGAGTTCAAGAGCTTCGCCGAACGCTGGGGCGTCCACCACATCGTCACCTCCCCTCATTACCCGCAGGCGAATGGCCACGCCGAGGCAGCGGTAAAGTCCGTAAAATACCTCCTCCTCAAGACAGCACCGACGGGGAACCTGGACTGCGAGGAGTTCGACAGGGGCCTACTGGAACTCCGTAACACCCCTACCCCTGCCGGACGCTCTCCTGCCCAGGTGTTGTATGGCCGCCCCCTTCGTACTTGTGTGCCTGCCCACCCCCAGTCCTTCTTAGATGAATGGCAGATCAAGGCGGACGAGTGTGACCGCCGTGAGGCTGCCCGGATGGCCCAAGTGACAAGCCACTATGACGCCCACGCCCGCCCCCTTCCCAGGTTGGCCGTCGGCCAGCAAGTACGAATCCAGGACCCGACGTCACACCGCTGGGACAAGGTCTGGGTCGTCATGGGCCGTGGCGAGTCTCGTTCGTACCAAGTCCGCCTCCCCAGTGGTCGTGTGTGGTGGCGAAACAGACGCCATCTCCGCCCAGTGCCATCCTCTGGTGACGAACCTTCCTCCCCGTTCCCTGTGTCCCCTTGCCCAGACCAGGAACGAAGGTCGTCAGTTGATCCTCCCATTGTCCCTCGCCGCTCCCCCCGACTCATGGAAAAAGAGTCCGTAGCCGCTCGAGATTGCACTACGAGCGTAAAGGGGGAGGGAGGTGTATAGATATGTAAATACCAAGATATGTGAACACGCCTGACGCCAAGACTCTGTTACCATTCACTGTACCATTTATTCACATGTCTGTATTACTACATATTATTATAGCATGTTTGATATCTATGCTTATGTCTAATGCCTATGTTCACTTACTATGTCCCGATATACTATGTCTGTACCGCGCTAGTCGAGTAATTAGAAGACCTCATTTATTGTCCTAGTAATGTCTAGCAACTCTCCTTGCCTAGCTAGCTAACATCCCTCAGATCGGCTTCGGCCTGCCTACGACGAGGAGTTCCTTGTGCTGGCTCCTGTTCCTGTACCGGTTGGTTATCCTGCCAAGTCTTGTACCACTTATTGAATATATCTACTGCTCGTGCTCTGGAGTTTGAAGAACCTTGTCTAGGATTTCATCACACCACAGGGCCCATCTGGGTAACCATATTTCCGTTCTTCTTCTCAGGAAGGCCAATTCATGTATTTGTTTCTTTTACCAGTATGTTTTATAAGGAATAAATCAATTAAGTGAGTTTTGTAGAAAGACATCAGGATCGACACGAGGGAGTATTGCGTCGACACCGCGGGGAAATGGGGCGTAACACGTACGATCTAGCACATCTAAGGGAATGTATCATTATTGTAGGGACATTGAGTGATACTTCAAATTAAGGGAAGAAATGGCTAGGGTCTTTCAAGGGTGCTAGAAAAAAAGATATAAAGAACATTATAAATAGTGGGGGGAATTACTCCTGAAGTGTAACCAACTGGGAGAGTGAGCCATTTTTGAGGTGTTAGTTAAATTGTTGGTTGTATTGTTAGTCTAAATTGCACTGTATGGAGTGCTGAGTCTTGAGTGAGGCTGGTTGGTGGCTCTCATGCTATTCCTCTAATAATCTTTGTATATGAGAAATCTCTTAATATATTAGGGCAGAGGTGGGTTCAATTGCTTTAACACAGCTGATATAAACAAGGAGGCTAATCCATTATTATTATTGTGTACTGTTTATTTAATATATGTATATATATATATATATATATATATATATATATATATATATATATATATATATATATATATATATATATATATATATATATATATATATATACCTCTCTTTCTCTCTCTCTATATATATATATATATATATATTTCATGTAGATCCACAATGACAACGTGGATAAGATAAATCTTGATAAAATCACACGGGAAGATGGAAACAACGGAGTACCAGACAAGTTCCTACACTTAAGAACATTTTGACTCTGCCCTATCGTAATGAATTTGTCCCGTTAGTTCGGTCCCTCAAGCTTCTAAATATTAATGTTGTTTTCAAGTATGACTCCACCATTACCAATATGTTAATAAGGAATAACCCATGTTTGAATGTAAATGGAAGTGTTTATTGTATTCCATGTAGCAAATGTAATTGTAATTATGTAGGTCAGACAGGAAAAACACTGCAGCTTAGAATCAAACAACATAATTGTCTATCAGAACTGCATCTAGAAAGCATTTTTGTTTATTCATGTTCAAGATAATAATCACCCATTGCTTAGGAAAAAAGCTTGAATATTCAAATCATCTTGTGTCTGGGACTTTATCTTGGCAAACTAGTTTGATTAAGGAATTAAAATCAATAAACCTTAGTGATGGTCAGTTCAAAACTGATAATATGTTACATAAATTTATTTGTCAGTGGCCCAAGGTTAAAAATGCTTTGAAAACCTTTGATCTAGATGTATGATAGTTATTTTGTGGGCCCCCTATTTTCTGACCCGACTTGTCTAGTCACGTCACCTCCCTTCTCTTAAGCTCCTCTACTTGTGTTGGTGTGGGGATTAGTGGATGTCATCATTTTGACCTGACCTCATGTTTTTAGGTCACCCTGTATATTTAAGCCTCTCTCTGTCCATATAATCCAGTTGCCTCTGAAGATGTCTTGAATAAAGACGAAAGCTAAGGTACTCCGTTGTTTCCATTTTCCCGTGTGACTTTATCAAGATATATATATATATATATATATATATATATATATATATATATATATATATATATATATATATATATATATATATATATATATATATATATATATATATATATATATATATATATATATATATATATATATATATGTAACCGGTCGGAATTTGCTGGACTTTAATTTCTCACTTGACTTGGGGTTTATTAAAATTTAATAGATGGTAAAGGCAGTGGAAGCGCCCCTTTGAGAAAAATCCCGAACCAGCACAAGAACACTTAAATCTACTACACAAATGAACTGTCCGTGACCCGTGGAAGGATAGCGTCTGTGACTGGGATGAATGAGACACACTTTAAAATTTAGACACTTATATTCCCTCCAACACTACAAACACAATCAAATAATGGTACACCAATATGCGCACCTCTTAACTTAAACTTTAAACACTACTCTGGGAAATAAAGTTATACATGACATAGAAATTATTAGAAACA
>NW_024715121.1:0-8387 GCF_018991925.1 Homarus americanus
AAATAGTAAAGCTCAAAGTATATTGACGATAAATTGATCTTCTTTTGTGATAATTCAACTCCAAGTATTTATATAACTAATCCAATCTTCCTAAAATTTTATTTTAACCACACACACATATATATATATATATATATATATATATATATATATATATATATATATATATATATATATATATATATATATATATATATATATATATATATATATATATATAAGTAAAAAAAGTGTATATCTACTGTACAAACAACTATAAGATGCTCTTAGATAATTCTTTTTTAGTCTCACATTTCAGTAAACTCATAAACAGTAAACTGAGAATCTTTAAACACACTCCCGCTGCACTATTTCTCGGCCACACGTAAACAAAGCAGTCCGTATTATAGAGAATTGGACACTATGTTACATAAAGTGTTTCTCCTTGGTGGTGAGGTGTATCTTCAACACTCTCAGATGGCTTAGATTTTTCTCAGTGATGCCCTTGAAAGGAGGAGAAACTACCGTGAGTTAAGTTCAAGTGTGAGGGACCAGCGCTGTGGTGGTGTGGAAGCTAGGATGGTCAGTGTTATGGGGTGGTGTGGTACCTAGAATGGTCAACGTTATGGTGGTGTGGTAGCTAGGATGGTCAGCATTGTGGGGGTGTGGTGGAGGAGGTAGCTCTCTCTCTCTCTCTCTCTCTCTCTCTCTCTCTCTCTCTCTCTCTCTCTCTCTCTCTCTCTCTCAAAAGCAATATCAAGCAAGTTAACCATAATTCTTCAGTACCTCCGATGTGTCCCAGATTCCCCCGATAACTTATGTAAAGCTCACAGCATAATCTTACAAAGTGATGGTTTTTCTTACCAATATAATTCACGACTAACCAAAAGCAAATTTGGATATCTGGAAAGAGAGAGAAAGAGAGAAAGGAAGGAGAGAAAAAGAATAAGATTAGGTAAAGCTCAAGGGAATTTGTCTGCAGTTCGATGGTTCTTCTCATATTTCTGGAGAGAGAGAGAGAGAGAGAGGTGTTTGGTAATAACAGTAAATGACCTATCAACTTTTACGACCCACGACCATAATACGACCCACAACCCACGACCATAACCCACGTCATAAAGGTATAGATTAAGACTGGAGACTACGAGGACAATGTACAGATGAACTTATTGATATAAGTGAAGAGCTACGTCAAGGTGTGTGTGTGTCATCATCATCATCATCGTTATTATTATTATTATTATTATTATTACTATTATTATCATCATTATTATTGTTGTTGTTGTAGTTACTATTATTGTCATTACCATTATCATTATTATTAATATTATTATTATTATCATTATTGTTATTATAATTATCATTAGTAGCAGTATTATACCATACCCGTTATAATAAATGTTAACTGTATTAGATGTAAAAAAAAAATAATATGAACATTGTTAAACTCTATTTGCAGATTAGTTAATAATAATAAAGTAAACTCATTTTGGTGGTGTCAGCTGCACATTTTCATTATATAAGAGCACCAGTCATATGGTTATGGTTCTTGCATCTTAAATATCAACATTAAACAACACATTTTTTCCGAAAATATCACTGTGCTGGCGTGCCTTTATGACTAACACCGGGATACTGTTGTAATGAAAGTGTGGCAGGTGTTGTGTAGTGGTGGTGTTGAGTGGTAGTAGTGGTGGTGTTGAGTGGTAGTAGTGGTGGTGGCGGTGTGTGGTGGTGGTGGTGGTGTGTGGTAATAGGTGCTGAGTTAGGTGTGGTGGTGGTGGTGAGATAGGTGTTGTGTGGTGGGATGATCCTCACTTGTAATCTTCCTCCACCAACAACTCACAACTCTCACTACCTGTTCTCGTGAGTTTTATCTCCGAATAATTTACAACTTTATCCAATTGGTTTATCTAAATTTGTGTGAAAAATTTAACACATTACAGGAATTACCGAGAAAAAGGGAAATATCAGAGATTTACTTGGAATTAGTAGCTAATCCTCCCAACAACACAAAAAAAATTACAGGGATTTTTTTTCTATTTCTGGCCGGGATTAATCAACCTAATCCTCGCCTTTTCTGCTCGGGTGGATTTTTTTCGCGAAAGAGTATTTTTTTTAAGTGCATTGTATCGTCCGCAGTGATAAAAATTTGGCTACCTGTGTTAATTCTAAATGCTAGAGTTAACATTATATTACACAGTGTGTTAGGTTAGGTTAGGTTCTATCTAATCTGACCAGCCGGATACACAGCTCGAACAAACTAAAGCAAATAACACTTTATAAACACTACAATACCACCACAAGTAAACACTACAATACCACCACAAGTAAACACTACAATACCACCATAAGTAAACACTACAATACCACCATAAGTAAACACTACAATACCACCACAAATAAACACTACAATACCACCATAAGTAAACACTACAATACCACCACAAGTAAACACCACAATACCACCATAAGTAAACACTACAATACCACCATAAGTAAACACTACAATACCACCACAAGCAAAGACTACAATACCACCATAAGTAAACACTACAATACCACCATAAGTAAACACTACAATACCACCACAAGCAAACACTACAATACCACCATAAGTAAACACTACAATACCACCATAAGTAAACACTACAATACCACCACAAGTAAACACCACAATACCACCAAAAGTAAACACTACAATACCACCACAAGTAAACACTACAATACCACCACAAGCAAACACTACAATACCACCATAAGTAAACACTACAATACCACCATAAGTAAACACTACAATACCACCACAAGCAAACACTACAATACCACCATAAGTAAACACTACAATACCACCACAAGCAAACACTACAATACCACCATAAGTAAACACTACAATACCACCATAAGTAAACACTACAATACCACCATAAGTAAACACTACAATACCACCACAAGTAAACACTACAATACCACCATAAGTAAACACTACCCAATGCCACCACATAAGTAAACGATACGCCATGTGTAAACACTACCAATACCACCATAAGTAAAACGCACAATACCACCATAGGTAAACAATGCTGTTACCATGGTAAACACTGCAATGCTGCCATAGTAAACAATGCAATGCCACCGCAAGTAAACACTGCAATGCCACCACAAGTAAACACCTGTGCTACCGCCGTCAAACTTGCTACAATACCACCGCAAACACTACAATGCCACCATAAGTAAGCACTACAATACCACCATAAGTAAACACTACAATACCACCATAAGTAAGCACTACAATACCACCATAAGTAAACACTACAATACCACCATAAGTAAACAATACAATACCACCACAAGTAAACACTACAATACCACCATAAGTAAACACTACAATACCACCACAAGTAAACACTACAATACTACCATAAGTAATCACTACAATACCACCATAAACACTACAATACCACCATAAGTAAACACTACAATACCACCATAAGTAAACACAATGCCACCATAATGCGACACTGCAATGCCACCATGGTAAACGCTGCAATGCCACTGGTAAACATATAATACCATAAGTAAACACTGCAATGCCACCACAGGTAAACACAATACCACCATAAGTAAACAATACAATACCACCATAAGTAAACACTACAATACCACCATAAGTAAACACTACAATACCACCATAAGTAAACAATACAATACCACCATAAGTAAACACTACAATACCACCATAAGTAAACACTACAATACCACCATAAGTAAACACTACAATACCACCACAAGTAAACACTACAATACCACCATAAGTAAACACTACAATACCACCATAAGTAAACACTACAATACCACCATAAG
Source organism: Homarus americanus (assembly GCF_018991925.1). Classification (NCBI taxonomy): domain Eukaryota; kingdom Metazoa; phylum Arthropoda; class Malacostraca; order Decapoda; family Nephropidae; genus Homarus; species Homarus americanus. The sequence goes on from NW_024715121.1 coordinate 3,844, forward strand.
TAAGCACTACAATACCACCATAAGTAAGCACTACAATACCACCATAAGTAAGCACTACAATACCACCATAAATAACAGTAATGGTGTACCACCTTCTCACACCTGCACTGATTTACTATTATTTCTTATAGCCTTTCATGTTTTTGATCTCTTTGCCTTTAAGTTTACCTGTGAGAGTCGTGGCCTCTCCTTTACGCCTCCCAGAGGACCAATACACCAGCTCTCGTGCGTTAGACCCCGGGGCAACTAGTCCTCCCTCGCCTGTTATTATAATTAGCTCCTTCAACCCATTGCTGGGTATTGTTTCCTCTTTATGATCTTGGTAAAATAAAAACAAGCCATTATTAAAGACAAATTATTAATGCTTTTATGAAGGTTAATTGTCTTACGTGATAAAGGTAAGTTGTTGATATCATTTAGGTTGGCCGGTGTCTGGTGAGGGAGGTTAGATTTTTTTTTTAATTATCTGGAAAATATATGACGCGAATAACTTGATCCAGTAAAAGTCGAGAAGAAAATGACGGAAAAGTTAATTAAATTCCACACGATAATCGTAACTTGATTAAATAAGCATCTGGGTGAAAATTACTGAAGGGTTAATTAAATTTAAATGGTAAGCTTCAAGGATGTTAAATGGACATTGTTGCTGATGGAAACTGATCACTTCTCTTACTAGGAATCGAGGAGTCCTGGACAATGGTTAAGCAAATATACATGATAATTAACGTACCATTAGTGATGACTTATGACAATACAAACTCATGCATCATTTATATTACCTTCAATTGGGGTAATTAAGCTAATGTCAACATAATGTGTTGAGGGACTGTGAAATTACCGTCAAATGTTATTGTGTTTTGTGGTAATTGTGAGTTAAAACAAACAATAAATCTGACAAATTACACAGTCTGGTGGTTGTCGCTCTTTCTTTCCTATGGTATAAAATACAACATTAACTCATTAATTAAAGCAACATATATCATTATGTGATAACTTTCCTTGATGTATGGCTCTCTGGCGTCAGTGTGTGTCGTGTCCTTTCTTCAGCGGTATATAAACATCCCTGGAGACCCCCCCCCCCAAGTCACCTCATACAAAGTGAAGATAACGAGATGATCACCGGGAAGAAAATAATAAGAAGAACAGCAATAAAAATGACACGTAGTAATTAGGAGAAAGACAAATAAAAGAGGAATATAAACAAGGAACTTCTCGTGCAGGTTGAAACACTCACAAGAAAAAGTTGTATCATTATCATCAGAAACGTGTTTGAGCTCTTTACCACTACCAACTGTGAGAGAGAGATTTAAAACCATATCTCACTGTAAGGCGCCACAAAAGCCAAATAAGCACACAAAAGGAGGTTGATGAAACAGTCCAGACATGCTGCCAGATCCCTATAGATCCATACCAATTAAGACTGTCAACCTAAAGTAAACTAAACTAACCTAACTTAACCTAATTTTAAGACATTTATCACCAATATAGAACAAGAAAACCGTCATGATAATATATATGGCAGTGTACTCGTCCAGTTCCTCATAAAATACCACGATAAAGAAGAATAGACACAACAGCCAACAGCAGCAATTATCACCACAAACACCAGCATCAACAAAACTATCAATAACCGCATCAACAACACTAAAATAATAATGGTTGCTCTTCGTGTTACCGAGGATGGCCGACCCAAGGACCAACTAGGCGTGAATATGTTAAAGGTGTAGAAGCTGTCGCCAACACAACAACCACACCCTGAGTTAACGAGCTGCATGATTCAGTGTCAAGGAATAGTCCAAGAAGACCGGACAATTCGCCAACTGCACTGGCTCACCATAACCCTGGAACACGATCCGCAAATCGATTAACATCCAGGTTCCCAATTACTGCTGGGTAGACAGAGGCAAATGGCTTAAAGACACTTGCCCATAATTTCACCCTGCCCGGGGATGGAACCCGGCTCCGCTCGCTTACCAGACGAGCATGCTGACCATTATTACACCACAGTAACAGCGGCAACAGTAACAATATTAACAGCAGTAACAGTAACAGCAGCAACCATAAGCATGATGGTGGGGGACTTACCAGGTGCGTCACACAGATCCTACCTGAGATCTATTACTGACCCAGGTAGCTGTCCCAAGGTCTGAGGTGAGGGCTGAGAGGGAGGAGCGAGAGTTAGGGTGAGGGAGAGGGCCGAGGATAAAAGTTGAGAGGGAGGGGTGAGAGTTAGGGTGAGAGGAGCGGGGTGAAGGGTGAGGATGAGGGCTAAGGGTGAGAGCTGAAGGACAGAGCCGAGGTAAAGAAAAAAAAAATACTCGTTCTAGGTTAATAACTTCTTTGACCACGTCTCTCTCTCACCCTCTCTCTCAAGCCGTCTTTGTTCACTCTGGTTCATTTCAGATAATGACCTCAGCCGTTCCCACAACTACCCAAGCCTCACCTTGACCCGAGTTACCCTTTGACCCCAGAAGTCCCTGAGCCCCGACACCCCACCCCCTCCCCCGTTACGCTGACCAGACCTACCCCCTAATCCTTGGTCTCTCGGGTCATCCTAACTTGGTCAATTTCGGCAGCAGTCGTGAACTCTCGAGTAACTCAGAGTTTAAGTGAGAATCTCATTTAACTTCTGCCTCGATCTTCATCAACAGGTCCCCACACACGCGACCAAACACACACCACGCTTATGTTGTAATCCTTACTGTATTTCCAGTTAATTCCGTTTTACAACATTTTTATCATTATATTCCCCTAAGGAAACATCACTGGCGTACTAACAGATTTAAGACGAACTGTATTAACACGGCAAACAGTATTAAAACATTACGATGTGATATCACGTGACTGCTGCCGCCAACCACTAAATTAGTAAATAAATCTGCCATAAACCGACGTAAGAGGCAATAAACCTATTCCATGCAGAGAGGAATGTGTTTTATGTCTTAAATTCAACCCATAAAGTCATAAACCAAACATTAAAGAGAAATAATTTATATACCTAATTTCTCTCTTCGTTTGTTATTGTTCCTTAATATTATTGTCATCATTATAATAAGCCAATCAACTTCAAAGTCGCCATTAGTAATGTTCTGATATAGTCTAGCTTCAGGTAGTACTAGTCAACATATACTGAGACAAGAGTCACCATGGTTGTAGGTCACCTGAGAGTATTACACATGGGATGGTTTTGGTGATTCTTACTCAGTGTGGCAGCCAAGGTGTTGTACTATAAGAGTCACTGGTTCCCTCACACAGGCCGTCCCAAACTGAACCACCCAAACCCTCACCTCCTTGTCTACCAGAGACTTGGTATTCTGAACTCTATTTCCTATAAGATCCATTCTAAGCTTTATTCACACCCTACCTGCAACTTTACCACAGATCTATTTACTCTTGATTAAACCATTTCACAAACAGGGAGGTACTACCATCTGGGAAGATATTGGAAGCATAATGTGTTGTCTAATGGTAGACCCTGCTGCCATATGGCATCACGAAAATTGTGACCAAGTCCCAGGTTGCTGATCTGACTTTCTGCCTCATTTACACACAATTGCAGGGTCTTAATTGTTACTCTTACTATTAACAACACAACATACATATATCATTTCTCACTATTGATATTTTATTTTTTTTGTTTTTGAATTTATTCATGGCTCTTTATTATTATAGGGGGTATTATTATTATTATTATTATTTTTTTTTTTTTATATAATTTGTATAGACTTTTATTATTACTGTATGTGTATTTTCTTTTATTATAATTTTTTTTTAAATATTGTTATTAATTTTATTATTATTATTATTATTATTATTTTATTATTTTCTTTTATTATAATTGTTATTTATTAAATATATTTATATTAATTTTATTACTATTATTATTATTACCATTATCATCATCATTGGCATAATTATTATTATTATTATTATTATTGTTTTATTATATTTTCGCCCCCCGGGCCTTGATGTGGGTCATTAAAAATGACCCGTGCCCGGGTGGGCTAATGCCCTTAAAGAAAGAATCCTTAAAGAAACTTCATATAGGATTTTTTTTATTCTGTATCTCTATAAATAAACCTGAATCGCCTCCCTGGATCAACCTGTCTGGCTTGAGGATAATTGAACTCATACAGGCTTCCAACACACACTGCAAACCTCAACAAAAGCGAGAGAGCTATTACATATAAGTCATCACCTGTTTAAATGTAAGGTATAAACCTATCTCTTGTTACAGAATTATGCATATTAGTCATCTTTCTTATCCTGGATATACACGATAATGCTTCTATAAACTCTCTTGGTCATAAACATACATACACATTACATATCTATACATTCATACACACTCAAACATACATACACATTACATATCTATACATTCATACACACTCAAACATATATACACATTACATATCTATACATTCATACACACTCAAACCTATTTACACATTACATATCTATACATTCATACACACTCAAACATATATACACATTACATATCTATACATTCATACACACTCAAACCTATTTACACATTACAT
>NW_024715122.1:0-5131 GCF_018991925.1 Homarus americanus
CAGGTGCTTGCTCCCAGTGCTCTTCTGACCTCCCAGGTACACTTCTCCACACTCCCAGGTGCTCACTGACATTCCTGGTACACCTGACACTCCCAGGTACACCTCTGACACTCCCAGGTGCACCACTTGACACTCCCAGGTACCTCCTAACCTCCCAGGTGCACCTCTGACACTCCCAGGTACCTCCGACCTCCCAGGTACACCTCCGGCCTCCCAGGTACACCTTTACCTCCCAGGTGCATCTCAGACCTCCCAGGTACACCTCTGGCACTCACAGTACACCTCTGACACTCCCAGGTACACCTCTGACACTCCCGTCTCTGACTCCAGGTACTCCTGACCTCCTGGTACAACCCTGACACTCCCAGGTACACCTCTGACACTTCCAGGTACACCTCTGACACTCCCAGGTACACCTCAGACACTCCCAGGTACACCCCCAGGCCTCCCAGGTACACCCCAGCACTCCCAGGTGCACTTCTCACACTCCTCAAGTACACCTCCGACACTCCCAGGTACACCTCTGACACTCCCAGGTACACCTCTGACACTCCCAGGTACCTCTGACCTCTCCCAGGTACTCCACTGACATTCCTGGTACACCTCTGACCTCCCAGGTACCGTCCAACCTCCCAGGTACATCCTCAGGCCTCCCAGGTACCTCTGACACTCCCAGGTACACCTCTGACACTCCCAGGTACACCTCCGATACTCCCAGGTACACCTCTGACACTCCTAGGTATTCCTCTGACACTCCCTGGTACATCTCTGACACTCCCAGGTACACCGCTTGCGCTCCCAGGTACACCGCTGACACTGCCAGGTACACCTCCAGACACTGCCAGGTACACCTCGAACACTGCCAGGTACACGTCAGACACTCCCCACACCTCAGACACTCCCAGGTGCACTTTGACACTCCCAGGTGCACCTCTGACACTCCCAGGCATGCCTCCTGACACTCCCAGGTACACCTCAAACACTCCCAGGTACACCTCTGATGCTCCCAGGTGCACCTCTGACTCTCCCAAGTACACCTCTGCCTCCCAGGTGCACCTCCCACACTCCCAGGTGCACCTCCACCTCCCAGGTACACTTCTCACACTCCCAGGTCACCTTCGACACTCCCAGGTACAACTCCAGCGCCTCCCAGGCCTCCCGTGCTCTAGGTACACCTCCAGCTGCTCCCAGGTCACCTCCGACCTCCCAGGCTACTGACACTCCCGTGCTCACTGGCCTCCCTGGTACACCTGGCCTCCCAGGTGCCTCCGGCACTCCCAGGTACACCTCTGACACTCCCATTCTCCTGACATTCCCTGGTACCTCCCAGCACTCCCAGGTACACCTCCACTCCCAGGTACACCTCTGATGCTCCCAGGTACATCTCTGATCTCCCAGGTACACCTCTGACACTCCCAGGTACACCTCTGACCTCCCAGGTACCTCCCGTCTCCCAGGTACACCTCTGACACTCCCAGGTACACCTCTGACACTCCCAGGTACCTCCTGACACTCTGGGTGCTCTCCTGTCCTCCTGATGCACCTCTGACCTCCCAGGTGCTGGTGACACTCCCAGGTACCTCCGACACTCCCAGGTACACCACCGACACTCCCAGGTACACTTCTTACCTCCCACATACACCTCTGACACTCCCAGGTACACCTCTGGCCTCCCAGGTACACCTCTGACATTCCCTGTTACACCCCCTGCTCTGGGTACACCTTTGACACTCCCAGGTACACCAGACACTCCCAGGTACCTTCCACACTCCCGTACACCTCTGACCTCCTGGGCTCTCTGTCACTCCTGATACACGTCTGCTGCTCCCAGGTACACCGCTGAGCACTCCCAGGTAAACCTTGACACTGCCAGGTACACCTTAGACACTGGCAGGTACACCTCAGACACTGCCAGGTACACCTCAGACACTCCCAGGTACACCACAGTCCTCCTAGGTGCACCTTTGACACTCCCAAGTGCACCTCTGACCTCCCAGGCACACCTCTGACACTTCCAGGTACACCTCAGACACTCCCAGGTACACCATGACCTCCCAGGTACACCTCTGACACTCCCAAGTGCACCTCTTACACTCCCAGGTACCTCCGACACTCCCAGGTACCTCCGCCTCCCAGGTACACTTTTTACACTCCCAGGTGCATCTCGAACACTCAGGTACACCTCTGACACTAACAGGTACATCTCTGACCTCCCAGGTACTCCATTGACACTCCCTGGTACAACCTGACACTCCAGGTACCTCCCAACCTCCCAGGTACACCTCTGACACTCTGGGTACCTCAGATGCTCCCAGGTACACCCAGACACTCCCAGATACACCCCAGACACTCCCAGGTACCCCTCCCACCTCCCAAGTACACCTCCACTCCCAGGTACACCTCTGACACTCCCAGGTACACCTCTCCACACTCCCAGGTACCTCCTGACCTCCCAGGTACTCACTGACATTCCTGGTACACCTCCTCCCAGGTATACATCCTTACTCAGATCATCTCTGACACTCCCAGGTACACCTCTGACCTCCCAGGTACACCTCTGACACTCCCAGGTACACCTCCGATACTCCCAGGTACACCTCTGACACTCTAGGTGTTCCTCTGACACTCCTGGTACATCTCTGGCCTCCCAGGTACACCGCCGACCTCCCAGTGCACCGCGGCCTCCGAGTACACCGCTGACACTGGCAGGTACACCTCCGACACTCCCAGGTACCTGCGACACTCCCAGGCACCTCTGCCTCCCAGGTACACCTCTGACCTCCTAGGTATTCCTCTGACACTCCCTGGCATCTCTGAGCACTCCCAGTACACCTCAGACACTCCTGGTAAACCTCTGACACTCCCAGGTACACCTCTTTCACTCCTGGTTCTCCCGTGCGACTCCCAGGTACACCTCAGGCACTCCCAGGTACCTCAGACACTCCCAGGTACACCTCTGCAGTCCCAGGTACACCTCAGACACTCCTAGGTACACCTCTGACACTCCATGTACCTCTTACACTCCCAGGTACTCCTGTGACACTCTGGTACTTCTCTGACCTCCCAGGTACACCTCTGACACTCCAGGTGCACCTCAGACGCTCCCAGGTACACCTCAGACACTCCCAGGCACACCTCTGACTTCCAGGTACACCTCACTCCAGGTGCACCTCTGACACTCCCAAGTGCACCTCCGAACCTCCCAGGCACACCTCTGACACTCCCAGGTACCTCAGACACACCCAGGTACACCGCTGACCTCCCGTGCCTCTGACCTCCCAAGTACACCTCTGACCTCCCAGGTACACCTCCGACCTCCCAGGCACCTCCGAACTCCCAGGTACACTTCTCACACTCCCAGGTAAACCTCCGACTCTCCCAGGTACAACTCCGACACTCCCAGGTAAACCTCCGATACTCCTAGGTACACCTCTGACACTCCACACCTCTGACCTCCTGGTATTCCTCTGACCTCCTGGTACATCTCTGACACTCCCAGGTACACCTCAGACACTCCCTGGAACACCTCTGACACTCCCAGGTTTACCTCTTTCAATCCCTAGTTCTCCCCTCCTGCTCCCAGGTACACCTCAGACACTCCCAGGGTACACCCCAGACACTAGGTACACCTCTGACACTCGGTACACCTCCAGACATTCCTAGGTACCACCTCTGACACTCCGGTACACCTCTCCCCACCTCCTGAGTACTCCTGTGTGACACTCCTGGTACTTCTCCTGACCTCCCAGGTACCTCAGACATCTCCAGGTACACCTCAGACACTCCCAGGTACACCTCTGAACTCTCCCAGGTACCTCAGACACTCCCAGGTGCACCTCTGACACTCCCAGGTGCACCTCTGACCTCCCAGGCACACCTCCGACCTCCAGGTACACCTCAGACACTCCCAGGTACACCATGGCCTCCCAGGTACACCTCTCGACACTCCCAGTACACCTCCGACCTCCCAGGTACCTCCGACACTCCCAGGTACACCTCCGACACTCCCAGGTACACTTCTGACACTCCCAGGTACACCTCCGACACTCCCAGGTACACCTCTGGCCTCCCAGGTACCTTCTCCCACACTCCCAGGTACACCTGACATTCCCTGGTACACCACTGACCTCCCAGGTATGCCTCTGACACTCCGGTACACCTCAGACACTCCCAGGTACACTTCTCCCACCCAGGTACACCTCCCAGCCTCCCAGGTACTCCTCTGACACTCCCATGGCACTTCTCTGACCTCCCGGTACACCTCAGACACTCCCAGGTACACCTCCAGACACTCCCAGGTACACCTCAGACACTCCCAGGTACACCTCAGACACTCCCAGGTGCCTCCTGACGCCACTCCCAAGTGCCTCTGACACTCCAGGCACACCTCTGACCTCCCAGGTACACCTCAGACACTCCCAGGTACACCTCTTGACACTCCCAGGTACACCTCTGACATCCTCAGGTACCTCTGACACTCCCAGGTACACCTCCGACACTCCAGGTACACCTCCGACACTCCCAGGTACCTTCTTGCACTCCCAGGTACACCTCCGACACTCCCAGGTACACCTCCTGACACTCCCAGGTACACCTCTCACACTCCCAGGTACTCCCCTGACATTCCTGGTACACCCTGACTGCTCCCAGGTATACCTCTGACACTCCCAGGTACACCCCAGACACTCCCAGGTACACTTCTCACACTCCCCTGGTACACCTCTGACACTCCCAGTTGCTCCTCTGTCACTCCCTGATACCGTCTAACATCCAGGTACCGCTGGCCTCCCAGGTACACGCTGACACTGCCAGGTACACCTCCAGACACTGCCAGGTACACCTCAGACACTCCAGGTACACCTCAGACACTCCCAGGTACATCTCCAGTCACTCCCAGGTGCACCTCTGACACCCCAGGTGCACCTCTGACACTCCCAGGCACATCTCTGACACTCCCAGGTACACCTCAGACACTCCCAGGTACCGCTGACACTCCCAGGTACACCTTTGACACTCCCAAGTATCCTCCAAGCCTCCCAGGTACCACTGACCTCCCAGGTACACCTCCGACACTCCCAGGTACACCTCTGACACTCCCAGGTACCTCCGACACTCCCAGGTTACCTCTGAC
>NW_024715123.1:0-32087 GCF_018991925.1 Homarus americanus
TGTTATACTCGATTAGGGACTTTGTTATAATCTATGAGGGGGCTTTGTTATACTCGATCAGGGGACTTTGTATATACTCGATCAGTGGACTTTGTTATAATCTATGAGGGGGCTTTGTTATACTCAATCAGGGGCCTTTGTTATAATCGTCCAAGGGACTTTGTTATACTCGAATAGGGGACTTTGTTATTATCGATCAGTGGACTTTGTTATAATCTATGAGGGTGCTTTGTTATACTCGATCAGGGAACTTTGTTCTACTCGGTGAGGGGACTTTGTTATACTCGATCAGGGGACTTTGTTTTACTCGATCAGGGGGCTTTGTTATACTCGATCAGGGGACTTTGTTATACTCGATCAGGTGCCTTTGTTATACTCGATGAGGGGCCTTTGTTATACTCGATCAGGGGACTTTGATATACTCGAATAGGTGACTTTGTTATAATCGTTCAGGTGACTTTGTTATACTCGATTAGGGGACTTTGTTATACTCGATAAGGAAACTTTGTTATACTCGATCAGGAAACTTTGTTATACTGGACCCGGGGAGTTTGTTATTCTCGATCAGGGGACTTTGTTATACTCGATCAGGGGAATTTGTTATACTCGATCAGGGGACTTTGTTATATTAGATGGGGACTGTTATTCGATCATGGGACTTTGTTGTATTCGATGGGGGCCTTTGTTATGCTCGATCACGGGACTTTGTTATTCTCGATCATGGGACTTTGTTATACTCGATGAGGGGCCTTTGTTATACTCGGTGGGGGCTTTGTTATACTCGATCAGGGGACTTTGTTATTCTCGATCAATGGGACTTTGTTATTCCCGATCAGGGGACTTTGTTATACTCGATCAGGGAACTTTGTTATACTCGATCAGGGGCCTTTGTTATACTCGTTCAGGCACCTTTGTTATATTCGATCAGGGGCCTTTGTTATACTCGACCAGGGGACTTTGTTATACTCGATGATGGGCCTTTGTTAAACTCGATTAGGTGCCTTTGTTATACTCGATCAGGGGACTTTGTTATACTCGATCAGGGGACTTTGTTATACTCGATCAGGGGGTTTTCTTTTACTCGATCAGGTAACTTTGTTATACTCGATCAGGGGCCTTTGTTATAATCGTTCAGGTGACTTTGTTATACTCGATTAGGGAACTTTGTTATACTCGATCAGGGGATTTTATTATTCTCGATTAGGGCCCTTTGTTATACCCGATCAGGGGACTTTGCTTTACTCGATTAAATTACTTTGTTATACGCGGTGAGGGCACTTTGTTATACTCGATCAGGGGACATTGTTATACTTGTTCAGGGGACTTTGTTATACTTGATTTGGAGATCTTTGTTATACTCGATGAGGGGGCTTTGTTATACACGATCAGGGGGGCTTTGTTATACTTGATCAGGGGCCTTTGTTATAATCGTTCAAGTGACTTTGTTATACTCAATCAGGGGATTTTGTTATACTCAACCAGGGGAGTTTGTTATACTCGAGCAGGGGACTATGTTATACTCGATCAAGGGCCTTTGTTAAACTCGATCAGGGTCGCTGTTATACTCGATCCAGGGACTTTGTTAAACTCGATGAGGGAACTTTGTTATACTCGATCAGGGGCCTTTGTTATAATCGTTCAGGGGACTTTGTTATACTCGATCAGGGGACTTTGTTATAATCGATCAGAAGCCTTTGTCATACTCGATCAGGGGACTTTGTTATACCCGATCAGGAGACTTTGTTATACTCGATGAGGGGACTTTGTTATACTCGATCTGGGACTTTGTTATCCTCGATCAGGGGACTCTGTTATACTCGTTGAGGGGTTTTGTTATAGTCGATCAGGGGACTTTCTTATACTCGATGAGGGCACTTTGTTATACTCGATTAGGGGGCTTTGTTATACTCGATCAGGGGGACTTTGTTATACCCGATTAGGGGACTTTGTTATCCTCGATCAGGGAAATTTTTTATACTCGACCAGGGGCCTTTGTTATCCTCGTTCAGGCACCTTTGTTATATTCGATAAGGGGCCTTTGTTATACTCGACCAGGGGACTTTGTTATACTCGATGAGGGGCCTTTGTTAAACTCGATCAGGGGCCTTTGTTATAATCGATCAAAGGACTTTGTTATACTCGATCAGGGGACTTTGTTATACTTGATCAGGGGGTTTTGTTTCACTCGATCAGGTAACTTTGTTATATTCGATCAGAGGCCTTTGTTATAATCGTTCAGGGGACTTTGTTATACTCGATCAGGGGACTTTGTTTAACTCGATCAGGGGACTTTGTTATACTCGTTGAGGGGACATTGTTTTACTTGTTCAGGGGACTTTGTTATACTCGATGAGGGGCCTTTGTTATACTCGACCAGGGGACTTTGTTATAATCGTTCAGGGGACTTTGTTATACTCGATCAGTGGACTTTGTTATACTCGATCAGGGGGACTTTGTTATACTCGACCAGGGGACTTTGTTATACTCGACCAGGGGCTTTGTTTTTATAGTCAGGGGCTGTTATACTCGATCAGGGGACTTTGTTATACTCGATCAGGTGCCTTTTGATATACTCGATCAGACTGTTATACTCGATCAGGGGACTTTGACCTTACTCGAATAGGGACTTTGTTATAATCGTTCCAGGAACTTTGTTATACTCGATTAGGGGACTTTGTTATGCCTCGATCAAGGAAACTTTGTTATACTCGATCAGAAACTTTGTTATACTGGACCAGGGGTTGTTATTCTCGATCAGGGGACTTTGTTATACTCGATAAGGTGAATTTGTTATACTCGATCAGGGGACCTTGTTATATTAGATGAGGGGACTTTGTTATTCCCGATCATGGGACTGTTATATTCGATGAGGGGCCTTTGTTATACTCGATCAGGGCTTTGTTCTACTCGATCAGGGGGCTTTGTTATACTCGATCAGGGGACTGTTATACTCCATCAGGTGCCTTTGTTATATATACTTTCGATCAAGGTGCTGTTATACTCGATCAGGACTTTGATATACTCGAATAGGGGACTTTGTTATAATCGTTCAAGGTGACTTTGTTATACTCGATTAGGGGGACTGTTATACTCGATCAGAGCTTTGTTATACTCGATCAGGAAACTTTGTTATACTGGGCCAGGAGTTTGTTATTCTCGATCAGGGGACTTTTGTTATGCTCGATCAGGGAATTTGTTATACTCGATCAGGGAACTTTGTTATATTAGATGGGGGACTTTGTTATTTCGATCATGGGACTGTTATATATTCGATGAGGGCTGTTATACTCGATCACGGGACTTTATACTCGACCAGGGGACTTTGTAACAGCCCTCGATCAGAGACGCTGTTATATGATCAGGGCTTTGTTATACTCGATCAGGGGACTGTGATGGCTTCTCGATCAGAGGACTTTGTTATACCCGATCAGGGGACTTTGATATACTCGATCAGGGAACTTTGTTATATACTCGATCAGGGCCTTTGTTATACTCGTTCAGGCGTCTTTGTTATATATATTCGATCAGGGGACTTTGTTACTCGATCAGGGGACTTTGTTATATTCGATGAGGGACTTTGTTATTCTCGATTATGGGACTTTGTTATACTCGATGAGGGCCTTTGTTATACTCGATTAAGGGCTTTGTTATACTTTCGATCAGGGACTTTGTTATTCTCGATCAGGGGGACTTTGTTATACCCAATCAGGGGACTTTGTTATACTCGAATCAGGGGAACTTTGTTATTCTCGATCAGGGGCCTTTATTTATACTCGTTCCAGGCACCTTTGTTATATTCGATCAGGGCCTTTGTTATACTCGACCAGGGGACTTTGTTATATACTCGATGAGGGGCCTTTGTTAAACTCGATTAGGTGCGCTGTTATGCTCGATCAGGGGACTTTGTTATACTCGATCAGGGGACTTTGTTATACTCGATCAGGGATTTTGTTTCTGCTGATGGGTAATTTGTTGCGCTCTCGATGAGGGCCTTTGTTATAATCGTTCAGGGGACTTTGTTGCATATTCGATCAGGGGACTTTGTTATACTCGATCGGGGACTGTATACTCGATCAGGGGACTGTTATATTCGATGGGGACTTTGTTATTCTCGATCATGGGACTTTGTTGCTTGCTTTTCGATGAGGGCTTTGTTATACTTGATGGGGGACTTTGTTCCTACTGAATCGAAATTTGTTACTCGTTGAGACTTTGATATATTCGATGACGGGACTTTGTTATACTCGATCCACAGGACTTTATTTATACTCGATGAGGGCCTTTGTTATATACTCGATCAGGGCCTTTGTTGCCAATCAGGGGACTTTGTTATTCTCGATCGTGGACTTTTGTTATACTCTAAGAAGAACTTTGTTATATCGATCCAGAACTTTATTTATACTCGGTGAGACTTTGTTATACTCGATCAGGGACTTTGTTTACTCGATCAAGGGGCCTTTGTTATACTCGATCAGAACTTTGTTATACTCGATCAGGGACGCTGTTGCATAATCGTTCAGGGGACTTTGTTATACTCGATCAGGGGACTTTGTTATACTCGATCAGAGGCCTTTGTTATACTCGATCAAGGACTTTGTCATACTCGATCAGGAGGCGTTGTTATACTCGACCAGGAGTTTGTTATACTCGACCAGGGGACTTTGTTATACTCGATCAGGGGCCTTTGTTATACTCGATCAGGGGACTTTGTTATACTCGATCAGGGGACTTTCATTGTCTCGATCAGGGGCCTTTGTTATACTCGATCAGGGGACTTTGTTGGAGCTCGATCAGGGACTTTGTTATACTCAATCAGGGGCTTTGTTATACTCGATTAGGGAACTTTGTTATACTCGAATAGGGGACTTTGTTATAGTCGTTCAGCAGACTTTGTTATACTCGATCAAGGGGCCTTTGTTGTACCCGATCAGGGGACTTTTGCTATATACTCGATCAGGAACTGTTGCTTCGGTGAGGCACTTTGTTATTCTCGATCAGGGACTTTGTTATACTTGTTCAGGGACTGTTATACTTGATCTAGGGACTTTGTTATACTCGATGAGGGGCTTTGTTATAAACGATCAGGGGCTTTGTTATACTTGATCACGGGCCTTTGTTATAATCGTTCAAGGGACTGTTATACTCGATCCAGGGGACTTTGTTATACTCGATCAATTGGACTTTGTTATAATCTATGAGGGCTTTGTTATACTGCTCCAGTCTGGGACTTTGTTATACTCGATCAGGGGCCTTTATAATCTATGAGGGGCTGTTATATACTCCAATCAGGGGCCTTTGTTGCATAATCTATGAGGGCTTTGTTATACTCGGTCGGGGGACTTTGTATATACTCGGATCAGTGGACTTTATAATCTATGAGAACTGTTATACTCGACCAGGGCCTTTGTTATTATCGTCAAGGGACTTTGTTTTAAACTCGATCAGGGGACTTTGTTTTACTCGATCAGGGGCTTTGTTATACTCGATCATAGGACTTTGTTATACTCGATCAGGTGCCTTTGTTATACTCGATCAGGGGCCTTTGTTATACTCTATCAGGGGACTTTTGATTTACTCGAATAGGGGACTTTGTTATAATCGTTCGTTGACTTTTGTTATACTTTCGATTAGGGGACTTTGATTTACTCCAGATAGGGACTTTGTTATATAATCGTTCAAGCGGACTTTGTTATACTCGATCGAGGGCCTTTGTTGTACCCGATCAGGAACTTTACTTCTCTCGATCAAGGAACTTTGTTATACTCGGTGAGAGCACTTTTGTTATTCTCGATCAGAGACTGTTATACTTGTTCGAGACTGGTATACTTGATCTAGGGACTTTGTTATACTCGATGAGGCTTTGTTATAAACGATCAGAGCTTTATACTTGATCCAAGACCTTTGTTATAATCGTTCAAGATATATAAAGTCAGGGGACTTTGCCTCGATCAGTGGACTTTGTTATAATCTATAGGGCTTTGCTTATACTTGATCTAGGGGACTTTGTTATACTCGATCAGGGGCCTTTGTTATAATCTATGAGAACTGTTATACTCAATCGGGGCCTTTATTTATAATCTATGAGGGCTTTTGTTATACTCGATCCAGGGCCTTTGTTATTATCGTCAAGGGACTTTGTTATACTCGATCGGGGACTTTGTTTTTACTTACTCGATCAGGGCTTCATATACTCGATCATGGGACTTTGTTATATACTCGATCAGGGCTTTGTTACTTGATCGCCGGGACTTTTGTTCTCGATCAAATTGCCTTTGTTATACTCGATCAGGGCCTTTGTTATACTCGATCCAGGGGACTTTGATTTACTCGAATGAGGGACTTTGTTATAATCGTTCAGGTGACTTTGTTATACTCGATTAGGACTTTGTTATGCTCGATCAGAAACTTTGTTATACTCGATCAAGGAAGCTTTCTATACTGGACCAGGGGAGTTTATTTTTGTTCCTCGATCAGGGGACTTTGTTATACTCGATGGGTGAATTTATTATACTCGATCAGGGACTTTGTTATATTAGATGAGGGACTTTGTTATTCCCGATCTGGGACTTTATTTATATTCGATGAGGACGTATACTCGATCAGAACTTTGTTCTCTCGATCAGAAGCTTTGTTATACTCGATCAGGGGACTTTGTTATACTCCATCAAGTGCCTTTGTTATACTCGATCAGGGCCTTTGTTATACTCGATCAGGGTTTTGATATACTCGAATAGGGGACTTTGTTATAATCATTTCAGGTGACTTTGTTATACTCGATTAGGGGACTTTGTTATACCGATCCAGAAACTTTGTTATACTTTCGATCAGGAAACTTTGTTATACTGGACCAGAGGAGTTTGTTATTCTCGATCAGGGACTTTGTTATACTTTCGATCAGAAATTTGTTGCCCTCGATCAGAACTTTGTTATATTAGATGAGGGACTTTGTTATTCCGATCATGGGACTTTGTTATATATTCGTGGGGCGCTGTTATACTCGATCACGGGACATTGCATACTTTCGACCAGGGACTTTGTTATACTCAATCAGAGACGCTTTGTTATACTTGATCAGGGGCTTTGTTATACTTTCGATCAGGGGACTGTATTATTCTCGATCAGGGACTTTGTTATACCCGATCCAGGGACTTTGACCTGATCCAGGAACTTTGTTATACTCGATCAAGGGGCGCTTTGTTATACTCGTTCAGGCGTCTTTGTTATATATTCGATCAAGGACTTTGTTATACTCGATCAGGGGACTTTATTATATTCGATGAGGGGACTTTGTTATTCTCGTTTATGGGACTTTGTTATACTCGATGGGGGCCTTTGTTATATACTCGATTAGGGCTTTGTTATACTCGATCAGGGGACTTTTGTTATTCTCGATCAGGGGGGACTTTTATTTATACCCGATCAGGGGACTGTTATATGATCAGGGGAACTTTTGTTATTCTCGATCAGGGCCTTTGTTATACTCGTTCGGAAGGCACCTTTGTTATATTCGATCAGGGGCCTTTGTTATACTCGACCGGGGACTTTGTTGCTAGCATACTCGATGAGGGGCCTTTGTTAAACTCGATTAGGTGCCTTTGTTATGCTCGATCAGGGGACTTTGTTATACTTTCGATCAGGGACTTTGTTATACTCGATCAGGGGTTTGTTTTCTCGATCAGGTAACTGTTATACTCGATGAGGGCCTTTGTTATAATCGTTCAGGGGACTTTGTTATATTCCAGTCTCAGGGGACTTTTGTTATACTTGATCAGGGGGACTGTTATACTCGATCAGGGGACTTTGTTATATTCGATGAGGACTTTGTTATTCTCGATCATGGGACTTTCATTTATACTCGATGAGGGCTTTGTTATACTTGATGAGGGGACTTTGTTCTACTCGATCAGGGAATTTGTTACACACTCGTTGAGGGACTTTGTTATACTCGATCAAGGGCCTTTTGTTATACTTGAACAGGGGGCTTTGTTATACTCGATCAGGGGGACTGTGATATTCTCGATCAGGGGGACTTTGTGCCTCTTGATCAGGGGACTTTGATGCTCTTTCGATCAGGGAACTTTGTTATACTCGATCAGGGCCTTTGTTATACTCGTTCAGGCGTCTTTTTATTTATATAATATTCGATCAGGGGACATTATACTCCCGATCGAGGAGACTTTCATTATATTCGATGAGGGACTTTGTTATTCTCGATTATGGGACTTTGTTATACTTTCGATTAGGGAACTGTTATACTCGATCAGGGGACTTTGTTATTCTCGATCAGGGGGACTTTGTTATACCCGATCAGGGACTTTGTTATACTCGATCAGGGAACTTTGTTATTCTCGATCAGGGGCCTTTGTTATACTCGTTCAGGCACTTTGTTATATTCGATCAGGGGCGCTGTTATACTCGACCAGGGACTTTGTTATGCTCGATGAGGGGCCTTTGTTAAAACTCGATTGGGTGCCTTTGTTATGCCGATCAGGGGACTTTGTTGCATCTTTCGATCAGGGGACTTTGTTATACTCGATCAGGGGGTTTTGGTTTTACTCGATCAGGTAACTGTTATACTCGATGAGAGACGCTGTTATAATCGTTCAGGGACTGTTATATTCGATCAGGACTTTGTTATATGCTCGATCAGGGACTTTGTTATACTCGATCAGGGGACTTTTGTTATATTCGATGAGGGACTTTGTTATTCTCGATCATGGGACTTTGTTATACTCGATGAGGGGCTTTTTGTTATACTTGATGGGGGACTTTGTTCTGCGATCAGGGAATTTGTTACACTCGTTGAGGGGACTTTGTTATATTCGATGACAGGACTTTTACTCGATCACGGACTTTGTTATACTCGATGAGGGGCCTTGTTATACTCGATCAGGGGCCTTTGTTATACCCGATCAGGGACTTTGTTATTCTCGATCAGTGGACTGTTATACCCGATCAGGGACTTTGATATACTCGATGAGGGGACTTTTGTTATTCTCGATCATGGGACTTTGTTATACTCGATGAGGGGCTTTTGTTATACTTGATGAGGGACTTTTGTTCTACTCGATCACGGACTTTGTTATACTCGACCAGGGACTTTGTTATACTCGATCAGGGCCTTTGGTTATACTTGATCAAGGGCTTTGTTATACTCGATCGGGGACTGTGATATTCTCGATGGGGACTTTGTTATATACGATCAGGGACTTTGATATACTCGATGAGGGACTTTTGTTATTCTCGATCATGGACTGTTATACTCGATGAGGGGCTTTGTTATACTTGATGAGGGACTTTGTTCTACTCGATCAGAATTTGTTACACTTCGTTGAGGACTTTGTTATATTCGATGACGTGACTTTGTTATACTCGATCACGGACTTTGTTATACTCGATCAGGGACTGTAATATTCTCGATCAGGGGACTTTGTTATACCCGATCAGGGGACTTTGATATACTCGATGAGGGACTGTTATTCTCGATCATGGACTGTTATACTCGATGAGGGCTTTTGTTATACTTGATGAGGGACTTTGTTCTACTCGATCAGGAATTTGTTACCTCGTTGAGGGACTTTGTTATTCATTAACGTGACTGTTATACTCGATCACGGGACTTTGTTATACTCGATGAGGGCCTTTGTTACTTATACTCGATCAGGGGAGCTTTGTTATACCCGATCAGGGGACTTTGTTATTCTCGATCAGTGGACTTTGTTATACTCCTAGAAGGGGCTTTGTTATACTCGATCAGGAACTTTGTTGCCTTTTCGTTGAGGGACTTTATACTCGATCTGGGGGACTTTGTTTCACTAGTCAGAGACTGCTGTTATACTCGATCAGAGACTTTGTTCATACCGATCAGGGCCTTTGTTATAATCGTTCAGGGGACTTTGTTATACTCGATCAGAGACTTTGTTACTTCCTCGATCAAGGCCTTTGTTGCTCTCGATCAAGGGACTTTGTCATACTCGATCCAGAGACGCGTTGTTATATACTGAAGCCAGGGGAGTTTGTTATACTCGACCAGGGACTTCAATATACTCGATCAAGGAAGACGCTGTTATACTCCGATCAGGGACTTTGTTGCTCTCCAGTCAAGGGACTTTGTTATATACTCGATCAGGGGCCTTTGTTATACTCGATCAGGGGACTTTGTTGCCCATACTCGATCAGGGACATATATACTCGGTCAGGGGCTGTTATACTCGATTAGAACTGTTATATACTCGAATAGGGGACTTTTGTATATAAATTCAGCGGACTTTGTTATACGATCAGGGGCCTTTGTTGTACCCGATCAGGGGACTTTGCTATACTCGATCAAGAACTGTTATACTCAGTGAGGGCACTTTATTTATTCTCGATCAGGGACTTTGTTGCCACTGATCAGGGCCTTTGTTATAATCGTTCAAGGACTTTGTTATACTCGATCAGGGACTTTGTTGTTATACTCGATCAGTGGACTTTGTTATAATCTATGAGGCTTTGTTATACTTGATCCAGGGGCCTTTGTTACTTCTCGATCAAGGGCCTTTATTTATAATCTATAGAGGGGGCTGTTATACTCAATCAGAATAGCATTGCAATCTAGAGGGGGCATTGCCTCGATCAGAGACTGTATATACCGATGGTGGACTTTGTTATAATCTATGAGACTTTGTTATACTCGATCAGGGACCTTTGTTATTATCGTCGAGGACTTTGTTATACTCGATCAGGGACTTTGTTTACTCGATCAGGGCTTTGTTATACTCGATCATGGGACTTTGTTATACTCGATCAGGTGCCTTTGTTATACTCGATCAGGGGCGCTGTTATACTCGATGGGGACTTTGATATACTCGAATAGGGACTGTTATAATCGTTCGGTGACATTTATACTCGATTAAGGGCTTTGATATACTCGATCAGAATTTATTTATTCTCGAATCGGGGACTGTTGCCGCGATCAGGGACTTCGGTATACCGATCAGGAACTTTGTTATTCTCGATCAGGGGCGCTGTTATACTCGTTCAGAGCACCTTTCTTATATTGATGATCAAGGGCCTTGTTATACTCGACCAGGGACTTTGTTATACTCGGTGAGGGCCTTTGTTAAACTCGATTAGGTGCGCTGGTAACAAATCAGGGGACTTTGTTATACTCGATCAAGGGCCTTTGTTATACTTGATCAGGGGCTTTGTTATACTCGATCGAGGGGACTGTGATATTCTCGATCAGGACTTTGTTATACCCGATCAGGGGACTTTGATGTCTCGATGAGGACTTTGGTATTTCTCGATCATGGGACTTTGTTATACTTTCGATGAGGGCTTTTGTTACTTATACTTGATGAGGGCTGTTCTACTTTCGATCAAGAATTGTTACACTCGTTGGGGACTTTGTTATATTCGATGACGTGACTTTGTTATACTCGATCACCGGGACTTTGTTATACTCGATGAGGGCCTTTGTTATACTCGATCAGGGGCGCTGTTATATACCCGATCAGGACTTTGTTATTCTCGATCAGTGGACTGTTATACTCTAGAAGGGCTTTGTTATACTCGATCGAACTGTTATACTCAGTGAGGGACTTTGTTATACTCGATCAGGGGACTTTGTTTTTACTCGATCAGGGGCCTTTTGTTATCGATCAGGGAACTTTGTTATACTCCATCAGGGCCTTTATTTATAATCGTTCAGGGGACTTTGTTATACTCGATCAGGGGACTTTGGTATACTCGATCAGAACGCTGTTATACTCGATCGAGGGACTTTGTCGCCCTCGATCAGGAGACGTTGTTATACTCGACCAGGGGAGTTTGTTATACTCGACCAGGGACTTTATTATACTCGACCAGGGGCCTTTCCTTATACTCGATCAGGGAGACTGTTATACTCGATCAGGGACTTTGTTATACTCGATCAGGGGCCTTTGTTATACTCGATCAGGGGACTTTGTTGCTCTCGATCAAGGGACTTTGTTATACTCGATCAGGGGGCTTTGTTATATACTCGATTGAGGAACTGTTATACTCAGACCAAGGGACTTTGTTATACTCGTTCAGCGGACTTTGTTATACTCGATCAGGGGCCTTTGTTGTTGTACCCGATCAGGAGACTTCTGCTACTCGATCAAGGAACTTTGTTATACTCGAGTAGAGGGCACTTTGTTATTCTCGATCAGGGACTTTTGTTATCTTGATCAAGGGGCCTTTGTTATAATCGTTCAAGGGACTTTGTTATATACTCGATCAGGGGACTTTGTTATACTCGATCAGTGGACTTTGTTATAATAATCTATGAGGGTTTTGTTATACTTGATCAGGGCCTTTATTTATACTCGATCAGAAGTTGTTGTTATAATCTATGAGGGGCTTTGTTATACTCAATCAAGGGGCCTTTGTTATAATCTATGAGGGGGCTTTGTTATACTCGTCGGGGGACTGTATATACTCGATCAGTGGACTTTGTTATAATCTATGAGGGCTTTGTTATACTCGATCAGGGGCCTTTGTTAATATCGTCCAAAGGGACTTTGTTACTCTCGATCAGGACTTTGTTTTACTCGAAGGGGCTTTGTTATACTCGATCATGGGACTGTTATACTCGATCAGGTACTTTGTTATATAATCAGGGGCCTTTGTTATACTCGATCAGGGACTTTGATATACTCGAATAGGGGACTGTTATAATCGTTCAGGTGACTTTGTTATATACTCGATTAGGGGACTTTGTTATACTCGATCAAGGCTTTGTTATACTTGATCAGGAAACTTTGTTATACTGGACCAGGGAGTTTGTTATTCTCGATCAAGGACTTTGTTATACTCGATCAGGAATTTGTTATACTCGATCAGGGAACTTTGTTATATTAGATGAGGGACTTTGTTGTTATTCCCGATCATGGGACTTTGTTATATTCGATGAGGGTGCTTTATTTATACTCGATCAGGGGAACTGTTCTGGTGAGGACTTTGTTATACTCGATCAGGGACTTTGTTTTGCCTCGATCAGGGGGCTTTGTTATGCTCGATCAGGGGACTTTGTTATGCTCCATCAGGTGCCTTTGTTGCTCGATCAGGGGCCTTTGTTATATGATGGGGGACTTTTGATATACTCCGAATAGGGGACTTTGTTATAATCGTTCAGGTGACTTTGTTATATACTCTCGATTAGGGGACTTTGTTACTCTCGATCAGGAAACTTTTGTTATACTCGATCAGGAAACTTTGTTGCCTTATACTGGACGGGGGTTGTTATTCTCGATCAGGGGACTTTGTTATACTCGATCAGAATTTGTTATACTTTTCGATCAGGGACTTTGTTATATTAGATGAGGGACTTTGTTATTCGATCCTTGGGACTTTGTTATATTCGATGAGGGGCCTTTGTTATACTCGATCACAGGACTTTGTTATACTCGACCAGGGACTTTGTTATACTCGATCAGGGGCCTTTTGTTATACTTGATCAGGGGAACTGTTATATACTCGATCGGGGACATGATATTACCGATCAGGGGACTTTGTTATACCCGATCAGGGGACTTTGATATACTCGATCAGAGACTTGTTATACTCGATCAGGCTGCTTTGTTATATATATTCGTTCCAGGACTTTGTTATACTCGATCAGGGGACTGTTATATTCGATGAGGGACTTTGTTATTCTCGATTATGGGTTTGTTATACTCGATGAGGGCCTTTGTTATACTCGTTAGGGGGCTTTGTTATACTCGATCAGGGGACTTTGTTATTCTCGATCAGGGGACTGTTATACCCGATCAGGGACTTTATTGCTCTCGATCAGGAACTTTGTTATTCTCCATCAGGGGCCTTTGTTATACTCGTTCCAGGCACCTTTGTTATATTCGATCAGGAGCGCTGTTACTTATACTCGACCAGGGACTTTGTTATACTCGATGAGGGCCTTTTTAAACTCGATTAAGTACTTAACATGCTCGATCAGGGGACTTTGTTATATACTCGACCAGGGACTTTGTTATACTCGATCAGGGGTTTTGTTTCTCGATCAGGTAACTTTGTTATACTCGATGAGGGGCCTTTGTTATAATCGTTCAGGGACTTTGTTATATTCGATGAGGGACTTTTGTTATACTCGATCAGGGACTTTGTTATACTCGATCAGGGGACTTTGTTATATTCGATGAGGACTGTTATTCTCGATCACTTAGGACTTTGTTATACTCTATGAGGGATTTTGGTTATACCTGATAGAGGACTTTGTTCTCGATCAGGAATTTATTACACTCGTTGAGGGACTTTGTTATATTCGATGACGGGACTTTGTTATACTCGATCACGGGACTTTGTTATATTCGATGAGACGCTGTTATACTCGATCAGGGCGCTGTTATACCCGATCAGGGGACTTTGTTATTCTCGATCAGTGGACTTTGTTATACTCTAGAAAGGGGCTTTGTTATACTCGATCCAGGGAACTTTGTTATACTCGTTTGGGGACTTTGATATACTCGATCAGGGGGCATTATACTCGATCGAGGACTTTGTTATACTCGATCAGAGTGCCTTTATTATATACTCGATCAGGGGCCTTTGTTATACTCGATTAGGGGACTTTGTTATACTCGAATAGGGACTTTGTTATAATCGTTCCAGAGGACGACTTTGTTATACTCGATTAGGGGACTTTGTTATACTCGATGAGGGGCCTTTGTTATACTCGATCAGTGATGGCCTTTGTTATACTCGATGGGGACTTTGTTATACTCATTGGAGTTCTTTGTTTACTTCACTCGACGAGGGTTTATTGCTCTCGACCAGGGTTCTTTGTTATACTTCGACAGGGGAGTTTGCTATACTCGACCGTGAGTTTATTTATGCTCGATCAGGGAACTTTGTTATACTCGATCCAGGTGCCTTTGTTATACTCGATCCAGGAAACTTTGTTATACTCGATCGGAAACTGTTATACTGGACCAGGAGTTTATTGTATTCTGATCAGGGGACTTTGTTATACTCGATCAAAGATTTGTTATACTCGATCAGGGACTTTGTTATAGTAGATGAGGACTTTGTTATTTACAAAGTCATGAGACTTTGTTACTTATATTCGATGAGGGCCTTTGTTATACTCGATCACGGGATTTGTTATATACTCGATAGAGGACTTTGTTATACTCGATCATGGGCCTTTGTTATACTTGATCAGGGCTTTGGAACATACTCGATTAGGGGACTGTGGTATTCTCGATGAGGGCTTTGTTATATACCCGATCAGGGGACTTTGATGCTCTTTCGATCAGGGTGCTTTGTTATACTTTCGATCAGGGGCCTTTGTTTTACTGGTTAGGCGCCGTTGTTATTCGATGAGGGGCCTTTATTATACTCGACAGGGACTTTGTTACTTATACTCGATGAGGGGCCTTGATTAAAAGCCGATCAAGGCCTTTGATATACTCGACACAGGACTTTGTTATACTCGATCAGGGGACTTTGTTATACTCGATCAGGGGTTTTGTTTTTACTCGATCAGGTAACTTTGTTATATTCGATCAGGGGCCTTTGTTATAATCGTTCAGGGACTTTGTTATACTCGATCAGGGGACTTTGTTATAATCGATCACGGGACTTTGTTATACTCGATCAGGGGACTTTGCAGTATATTCGATGAGGGACTTTGTTATTCCGCCGATCATGGGTTTAGTATACTCGATGAGGGCCTTTGTTATACTCGATGAGGGACTTTGTTGTTCCTACTCGATGAGGACTTTGTTATACTCGATGAGGGGACTTTGTTATACTCGACCAGGGGAGTTTGTTATACTCTCGATCAGGGCCTTTGTTATACTCGATCAAGAACGTTATACTCGATCAGGGCCTTCCTTTATAATCGTTCAGGAACTTTGTTATACTCGATCAGGATATACTCGATCAGGGCCTTTGTTATACTCGATCAGGGACTTTGTTATGCTCAATCAGGAGACTTTGTTATACTCGACCAGGGAGTTTGTTATACTCGACCAGGGGACTTTTATTATACTCGATCAGGGGCCTTTGTTATATACTCGATCAGGGACTTTGTAATGCCGATCAGGGGACTTTGTTATACTCGATCAGGGCTTTGTTATACTCGATTAAGGAACTTTGTTATTCTCGAATGGGGACTTTGTTATACTCGTTCAGCGAACTTTGTTATACTCGATCAGGGGCCTTTGTTGTACCCGATCGAGGACTTTGCTATACTCGATCAGGAACTTTGTTATACTCGGTGAGGGCACTGTTATACTCGATTAGGAAGCTTTGTTATACTTATTCAGGGGACTTTGTTATATACTTGATCTGGGACTTTGTTGCATAATCGATGAGGGCTTTGTTATAAACGATCAGGGGGCTTTGTTATACTTGATCAGGGTCCTTTGTTATAATCGTTCAAGTGACTGTTATATACCAATCAGGATTTTTTGTACTCGACCAGGGAGTTTGTTATACTCGATCAGGGGACTTTGTTATACTCGACTCAGGCCCTTTGTTAAACTCGATCAGGGACTTTGTTAAACTCGATGAGGGAACTTTGTTATACTCGATCAGGCCTTTGTTATAATCGTTCAGGGACTTTGTTATACTCGATCAGCCATTGTTATACCCGATCAGGGACTTTGTTATAACCGATCAGGAGACTTTGTTATACTCGATGAGGGACTTTGTTATACTCGATCTGGGACTTTGTTATACGCGATCAGGGGACTTTGTTATTCTCGATCATGGGGACTTTTGTTATACCCGATTAGGACTTGTTATCCTCGATCAGGAACTTTGTTATACCCGACCAGCCCTGTTATCCCCGTTCAGCACCTTTTGTTATATATTCGATAAGGGCCTTTGTTATCTCGACCAGGACCTTTGTTATACTCGATCAGGGGCCTTGTTAAACTCGGATCAGGGACTTGTTGTACCTGATCAGGGCTTTTTATACTCGATGAGGAACTTTGTTACTCGATCAGGGCCTTGGTTATAATCGTTCAGGACTTTGTTATACTAGTTCAGGGGACTTTATATACTTGATTAGGAGACTTTGTTATACTCGATGAGGGGGCTTTGTTATAACAACGATGAGAGGGCTTTTGTTATACTTGATGAGGGGCCTTTGTTATAATCGCATGCAGGACTTTGTTATACTCTCGATCAGGGAACTTTGTTATTCTCGATCAGGGGACTTTGTTATACCCGATCAGGGGACTTTGTTATACTCGGAATCAGGAACTTGTTATTCGATCAGGGGCCTTTGTTATACTCGTTCAGGCACCTTTTATATTCGATCAGGGGCTCATGATACTCGACCAGGGACTTTGTTATACTCGATGAGGGCCTTTGTTAAACTCGATTAGGTGCCTTTGTTATGCTCGATCAGGGGACTTTGTTATACTCGATCAGGGACCTTTGTTCTACCTGATCAATCAGGGAATTTGTTACACTGCTGAGGACTTTGTTATATTCGGCGACGGGACTTTATTATACCTTCGATCACGGGACTTTGTTATACCAGATGAGGGGCCTTTATACTGATCAGGGCCTCGGTTATACCCGATCAGGGACTTTTGTTATTCTCGGATCAGTGGACTTTGGTTATACTCTACAAAGGGCTTTGTTATACTCGATCAGGGGAACTTTGTTATACTTTGGTGAGGGGACTTTGTTATACTCGATCAGGGGACTTTGTTTTACTTCAGATCAGGGGCCTTTGTTATACTCGATCAGGGAACTTTGTTATACCTCGATTAGGGCCTTTGTTGCACTGCCAGGGACTTTGTTATACTCGATCAGGGGACTTTACACTTCCGCGATCAGAGGCCTTTTGTTATACTTCCGGATCAAGGGACTTTTGTCATACCTGATCAGAGACGTTGTTATACTGACCAGGGGAGTTTGTTATACTCGACCAGGGATTTATTATACTCGATCAGGGCCTTTGTTATAATTTCGGATCAGTATTCTTTGTTGTACTCTCGGATCAGGACTTTGTTATACCTCGGATCAGGGCCTTTGTTATACCTTCCGATCAGGGGACTTTTGTTATACTCGATCAGGGACTTTGTTATACCTTTTGATCAGGGGCTTTGTTATACTCGATTAGGGAACTTTGTTATACTGAATAGGGACTTTGTTATACCTGTTCAGCGGACTTTTGTTATACTCGATCAGGCTTTTCTTGTTGCACCTTTTTTTAGATCAGGGGACTCGCATATATACTCTGGATCAGGGAACTTGTTATACTCGGTGAGGGCACTTTGTTATTCTCGATCAGGGACTTTGTTATACTTGTTCAGGGACTTTGTTATACTCTGGATCTAGGACTTCGTTATACTCGATGAGGGGGCTTTGTTATAAAACGATCAGGGGGCTGTTATACTTGGATCAGGGCCTTTGTTATAATCGTTCAAGGGACTTTGTTATACTCGATCAGGGGACTTTTGTTATACTCGATCAGTAGAGACTTTGTTATAATCTATGAGGGGTTGTTATACTCTGGATCTGGGGGACTTTGACACTCGATCAGGGGCCTTTGTTATAACTCCAAGTGAGGGCTTTATACTCAATCAGGGCCTTTGTTATAATCTATGAGGGGGCTTTGTTATACCTGATCGGGGACTTTGTATATTCTCGATCAGTGGACTTTTTATATACCCAGAGGGGCTTTTGTTATATACTCTGATCAGGGCCTTTTGTTATTATCGTCTGATGGTCTTTGTTAAACTCGATCAGGGACTTTGTTTTACTCGGATCAGGGGGCTTTTGTTATACTCAGATCATGGGACTTGTTATACTCGATCAGGTGCCTTATATACCCGATCAGGCCTTGTTATACTTCCGATCAGGGGACTTTGATTTACCTGAATAGGGACTCTTTGTTATATAATCAAGTTCAGGTGACTTTGTTATACTCGATTAGGACTTTTGATTTACTCTCGAATAGGGGACTTTTGTTATAACTGTTCAGGTGACTTTGTTATACTCGATTAGGGACTTTTGTTATACTCGATCAGGTAAAACTTTGTTATACTGATCAGAAACTTTGTTATACTGAATTAGGAGTTTGTTATTCTCGATCAGGGACTTTTTTGTTATACTCGATAAGGTGAATTTGTTATACTCTGGATCAGGACTTTGTTATATTAGATGAGGGGACTTTGTTATTCTGATCATGGGACTTTTGCTAGGCCTTGATGAGGGCCTTTGTTATACTTCCGGATCAGGGAACTTTTGTTCACTCGATCAGGGGGCTTTTGTTATACTCGATCAGGGACTTTGTTATACCTATTAGGTGCCTTTGTTATACTCGGATCAGGGGCCTTTTGTTATACTCGCTGATCAGGGACTTTTGATATACTCGAATAGGGGACTTTTGTTATAATCGTTCAGGTGACTTTGTTACTCTGGGATTAGGGGACTTTGTTATACCGGATCAGGTGTCTTGTTATACTCGATCAGGAAACTTTGTTATACTGAATTGTGGGAGTTTGTTATTCTCGGATCAGGGACTTTGTTATACTGATCAGGAATTTGTTAGTACTGATCAGGGGACTTGTTATATTAGATGAGGACTTTGTTATTCCCTGATCATGGGACTTTGTTATATCTTCGGATGAGGGGCCTTTGTTATATCGATCACGGGACTTTGTTAATATACCCGACCAGGACTTTTGGTTATACCTGGATCAGGGCCTTTTGTTATACTTGATCAGGGCTATATACTGGATCAGGGGACTGTGATTCTCGATCAGGGGGACTCTTGTTATACCCGATCAGGGGACTTTGATATACTGATCAGGAAACTTTGTTATACTCTCGATCAGGGCCTTGTTATACTCAAGTGTTCAGGCGTCTTTGTTAGTATATTCGATCAGGGACTTTGGTTATACTCGATCAGGGACTTTTGGTTATATTCGATGAGGGACTTGTTATTCTCGTTTGCGGACTCTTGTTATGCATACGATGAGGGCCTTTGTTATACTCGATTAGGAGGCTTTTGTTATACTCGATCAGGGGACTTTTGTTAGCCCTCGATCAGGGGGACTTTGTTACAAGGCCTCCGATCAGGGGACTTTGTTATACTCGATCAGGGAACTTTTTTATTCTCGATCAGGGGCCTTTGTTATACCTTGTTCAGGCACCTTGTTATATTCGATCAGGGCCTTTGCTATACCTGACCAGGGAGCTTGGTTATACTCTCGGATGAGGGGCCTTGTTAAACTCGATTAGGCAAGCCTTTGTTATGCCTCGCTGGATCAGGACTTTGCTATACTCGATCAGGACTTGTTATACTCGATCAGGGGAAGGTTTGTTTAATTTCGATCAGGTAACTTTTATATACTCGATGAGGGGCTCTGTTATAACTGTTCAGGGACTTTGTTATATCTAGATCAGGGGACTTTGTTTATACCTTTAGGGATCAGGGACTTGTTATACTCGATCAGGACTTTGTTATGTTCGATGAGGGGACTTTGATATTCTCGATCATGGGACTTTGTTATACTCGATGAGTGGGGCTTTGTTATACTGCGGATGAAAAATTTTGTTCTTACTCGATCAGGGAATTTGTTGGCACTCTGTTGAGGGACTTCGTTATACTCGATCAGGGCCTTTTGTTATACTTGGATCAGCCATACACGATCAGGGGACTGGGTGGAGACTCGATCAGGGGACTTTGTTATACCTGATCAGGGGACTTTGATATACTTGATCAGGAACTTTGTTATACCTCGATCAGGGCCTTGTTATACCTTTTCGTTCAGGCTGTCTTTTGTTATATATTCGATCAGGGACTTTGTTATACTTCCGATCAGGAGATCTTTGTTATATTTGATGAGGGACTTTATTATTCTCGATTATGGACTTTGTTATACCTGAGATGGAGGGGCCTTTTGCTATACTCGATTAGAGGTTTGTTATACTCGATCAGGGACTTTCGGCTATTCTCGATCAGGGACTTGTTATACCCTGATCAGGACTTTTGTTATACCTCGATCAGGAACTTTGTTATTCTCGATCAGGGCCTTTTGTTATACTCTGTTCGTAAGCACCTTTGTTATATTCGATCAAGCGGGCCTTTGTTATACTTCCTTTATTCAGGACTTTTGTTATACCTGATGAGCCTTGCTTAAACCTTTTTCGATTAGGCGCTCTTTGTTATGCTCTCGATCAGGGACTTTGTTATACTCGATCAGGGACTTTGTTATACTCGATCAGGGGTTTTTGGTTTACTCGCATCAGGTAACTTGTTATACTCGATGAGGGGCCTTTGTTATAATCGTTCAGGGACTTTTGTTATATTCGATCAGGGGACTTGTTATACTCGATCAGGACTTGGTTATACTCTCGATCAGGACTTTGTTATATTCGGTGAGGGACTTTGTTATTCTCGATCATGGGACTTTGTTATACTCGATGAGGGGCTTTGGTTATACTTCTGATGAGGGACTTTGTTTCACCTGATCAGGGGAATGGTTACACCTGTTGAGGGGACTTTGTTATATCTGATGACGGACTTTGTTATACTCGATCACGGGACTTTGTTATACTCGATGAGGGGCTCTGGTTGTTTCGATCAGGGCCTTTTGGTTATACCCGATCAGGACTTTGTTATTCTCGATCAGTGGACTTTGTTATACTCTAAGAAGGGCTTTGTTATACTCGATCAGGAACCTGCTATACTTGTGGTGAGGGACTTTTGTTATACCTGATCAGGGACTTTTTTGTTTCTTACCTGCATCAGGGCCTCGTTATACCCGGATCAGGGAATCCTTTGTTAGGTACCTCGATCAGGGCCTTGTTATAATCGTCTGTGAACTTGTTGCCTTGATCAGGCCTTTAGATACCTGTTCAGGCACCTTTGTTATATTCGATCAGGGGCCTTTGTTATACTCGACCAGGGACTTTGTTATACTCGACAGAGGGGCCTTTTGTTAAACCTGATTTAGGTGCCTCTTTGTTATGCCTCGATCAGGGACTTTGTTATACTCGATCAGGGACTTTGTTATACTCTCGATCAGGGGGTTAGTTTTTGTTTTACTCGATCAGGTAACTTTGTTATACTCGATGAGGGGCCTTTGTTATAACTCGTTCAGGAGACTTTTGTTATATTCGATCAGGGACTTTGCTTATACTCGGATCAGGGACTTTGTTATATCGATCAGGACTTTGGTTGTTATATTCTCCGATGAGGGACTTTTGTTATTCTCGATCATGGGATCTTTGTTATACTCGATGAGGGGCTTTGTTTATACTTGATGAGGATTTGTTCTACCTGATCACGGGACTTGTTATACTCGGACCAGGGGACTTTAGTTATACCTGATCAGGGCCTTGTTATCCTGGATCAGGGTTTATACCTGACTCTAGGGACGTGATATTTCGATCAGGGGACTCTGTTATACCCTTTAGATCAGACTTTGATTGGATACCAGATGAGGGGACTTGTTATTCTCGATCATGGACTTTGTTATACCTTTTCGATGAGGGCTTTTTGTTATACTTTACGAGGAGACTTTTGTTCTACTCGATCAGAACTGTTACACCTGCTGAGGGACTTGTTATACTCCGGATCAGGGCCTTTGGTTATACGGATCAGGGGCGGTTATACCGATCAGGGGACTGTGATATTCTCGATCAGGGGACTTTGTTATACCCGATCAGACTTTGATATACTCGATCAGGAACTTTGTTATACTCGATCAGGGCCTTTGTTATACTCGTTCGTAAGCGTCTTTGCTATATATATATTCGGATCAGGGACTTTGCGTTATACTCGGATCAGGAGACTTGTTATATCTGATGAGGGGGACTTTAAGTTCTCGATTATGGGACTTTGTTATACTCGATGAGGGGCCTGGTTATACCCTGATTAGGAGGCTTTGTTATACTGATCAGGGGACTTTTGTTATTCTCGATCAGGGGACTTTGTTATACCCGATCAGGACTTGTTACCTCGATCAGGAACTTTGTTATTCTCGATCAGCCTTTGTTATACTCTGTTCAGTGCACCTTGTTATATCTGACTGGCGCCTTGTTATAGCCCTGACCAGGGACTTTGCGGTTATTTCGATGAGGGGCCCGTTAAACCTCGATTAGGTGCCTTGTTGGTGCTCGATCAGGACTTGTTATACCTTTATCAGGGACTTGCTATACCTGGATCAGGTTTGCTTACTCGATCAGGTAACTTGTTATACTCGATGAGGCCTTTGTTATAACCGTTCAGGGACTTATATATTCGATCAGGGACTTTGTTATACCTGCTGATCAGGACTTTGTTATGCCTGATCAGGGACTTTGTTATATTCGATGAGGGACTCGGTTATTCTCGATCATGGACTTTGTTATACTCGATGAGGGGCTGGTTATAATGGATGAGGACTTTGTTCTACCTTCGACCAGGAATTGGTTACACTCGCTGAGGGACTTGTTATATTCGATGACGGACTTTGCTATACTGACTACGGACCCTTGTTATACTCGATGAGGGGCCTTTGTTATACTCGATCAGGGCCTTGTTATACCCGATCAGGGACTTTTGTTATTCTCGATCAGTGACTTTGTTATACTCTAAGAAGGGCTTGTTATACTCGCTGATCAGAACTTGTTATACTCGGTGAGGACTTTGTTATACTCGATCAGGGACTTTTGTTTTACTCTGATCAGGGCTTCTTTGTTATACTCGATCAGAACTTTTGTTATACTCGACTAGGGGCCTTTTGTTATAATCGTTCAGGGAACTTTTGTTATTTCATCAGGGGCTTGTGATACTCGTTCAGGCACCTTGTTGTTATTCGATCAGGGCCTTTGTTATACCTTCGACCAGGGACTTTGGTTATACCTGGCGAGGGCCTTTTGTTAAACCTCGCGATTAGGGTGCCTTTGTTATGCTCGTCGATCAGGGACTTTTGTTATACTCGATCAGGATCTCTTTGTTATACTCGATCAGGGGGTTTTTGTTTTTACTCGATCAGGTAACTTTTGTTATGCTTCCGATGAGGGCCTTGTTATAATCACCGTTCAGGACTTTGTTATATTCCTGATCAGGGACTTTGTTATACTCTGATCAGGGGACTTGTTATACTCGATCAGACTTTTGTTATATTCGATGAGGGACTTTGTTATTCGGATCATGGACTTTATATACTCGATGGAGGGGCTTTTTGCTATAATTTTGATGAGGGGACTTGTCTCTACTCGATCACGGACTTTGTTACACTCGACCAGGGACTTTGTTATACTCGATCAGGGCCTTTGTTAGTCCTGATCAGGGGCTTTTGCTATACTCGATCAGACTTGCAGATATTCTTGATCAGGGGACTTTGTTATACCCGATCAGACTTTGATATACTCGATGAGGGATCTTTGTTATTCTCGATCATGGACTTTTGTTATACTCGATGAGGGGGCTTTTTGTTATACTTGATGAGGAGACTTTGTTCTACCTGATCAGGGAATTTGTTACACCTGTTGAGGGACTTTTGTTATATTCGATGACGTGACTTTGTCTGCTGAAATATTGTTATACTCGATCAGGGGCCTTGGTTATACCCGATCAGGACTTTGTTATTCTCGATCAGTGGACTTTATACTCTAAGAAGGGGCTTTGTTATACCTGGATCAGAACTTTGTTATACTCGGTGAGGGACTTTTGTTATACCTGGATCAGGGACTTTGTTTTACTCGATCAGGGCCTTTGTTATACCTGATCAGGAACTTTGTTATACTCGATCAAAGTCTTTTGGTTATAATCACCGTTCAGGGACTTTGCTATACCCCGATCAGAGACTTGTTATACTCGATCAGAGGCCTTTGTTATACCTGATCAAGGGACTTTGTCATACTCTGATCAGGAGACGTTGTTATACCTTTGACCAGGAGTTTGTTATACTCTCGACCAGGGACTTTATTATACTCGATCAAGCGGCCTTGTTATACCTGATCAGGGACTTTGTTATACCTGGATCAGGGGACTTTGTTATACCTGATCAGGCCTTTGTTATACTCGATCAGGATCCTGGTTATACTTTCGATCAGGACTTTTGTTATACTCGATCAGGGGGGCTTTATATACTCGATTAGGGGAACTCGTTATACTCGAATAGGGACTTGTTATACCTGTTCAGCGGATTTTGTTATACTCGATCAGGGGCCTTTGTTGTACTCCGATCAGGGACTTTACATACCTCGATCAAGTAATCCTTTATTATACTCAGTGAGGGCACTTTGTTATTCTCGATCAGGGGACTTTTGTTATACTTGATCAGGGCCTGGTTATAATCGTTCAAGGGACTTTGTTATACTCGATCAGGGACTTTGTTACTCGATCAGTGACTTTGTTATAATCTATGAGGGGCTTTGTTATAATGGATCAGGGCCTTTGTTTATACCTGATCAGGGGCCTTGTTATAATCTACCCAGAGGGGGCTTTTTGTTATACCTAATCAGGGGCCTTTGTTATAATCTATGAGGGGGCTTTTGCTATACTCTGATCAGGACTTTGTATATACTCGATCAGGCGGACTTTGTTATAATCTATGAGGGGCTTTATTATACTCGATCAGGGCCTTTTGTTATTATCAACAAACCAAGGGACTTTTGTTATAATTTCGATCAGGGGACTTTTGTTTTACTGATCAGGGGCTTTTTGGTTATACTTTGATCAAGGGACTTTTGTTATACTCGATCAGGTGCCTTTGTTATACTCCGATCAGGGCCTTTGCTATACTCGATCAGGACTCTTGATATACTCGAATAGGGACTTGTTATAATCGTTCTTTGTGACTTACATACCTGATTAGGGACCTTTTGTTATACTCGATCAGGAAACTTTGTTATACTCGATCAGGAAACTTTTGTTATACCTGACCAGGAGTTTGTTATTCTCGATCAGGGACTTTGTTATACTCAATAAGGTGACCCTTGTTATACTCTCGATCAGGACTTTGTTATATTAGATGAGGACTTTGTTATTCCCCTGATCATGGGACTTTGTTATATCTGATGAGGGCCTTTGTTATACTCTCGATCAGGAACTTGTCTTCTAATGGTGAGGGGACCAGTTATACCTGATCAGGGGACTTTGTTTTACTCGGATCAGGGCTTATATACTCGATCAGGGATTTGCTATACCCATCAGTGCCTTTGCCTCGATTATAGCTTTTGCTTATACTTTTATCAGGGACTTTGTTATACCTCGACTGTGGGGCCTTGTTGTACTCGATGAGGCCTTGTTATACTCCCGATCAGGGACTTTGCTATACTTTGATCAGCAATCACTGACTTTGTTATACCTGATCAGGGACTTTAAAATATACCCGATCATGGACTTCATACCGATGAGGGCCTTGTTATAACTGATTAGTTTTGTTATACTCGATCAGGGGATTTTGTTATACCGACCACAGGCCTCTCATATACTCCATCGACTTCTGCTATACACAATCAGGGACTTTGTTATACTCGATCAGGGGCCTGTTACTCGATCGAGATTTTGTTATACCTCGATCAGGACTTTGTTATACTCGATAAAGGGGTTTTGTTGTACCTCGACAAGCGCCTTGCTTATACCTTAAGGCCTCATTGTTATACCAGACAGGTAAAACTATATACACGATAAGGGACTTTTGTTTTACCCAATCAGGACTTTGTTATACTCGATCAGGGGCGATAATACTCGATCAGCGCACTTTGTTACACCAGACCAGGGCCTTTTATTATACTGGATCAGGGTCCTTTGTCATACTTATAAGTGACTCTATATTCTTGATGAGGGCCTTATATACTCGATGAGGACTTATTATAACTCGATCAGGACATTGTTATACCTGATGAGCTTTGTTTGTACCTGAAGAAATCCCATTATACCAGATAAGGGCCATTGTTATACCTGATCAGACTTTACTATACCCGATCAGGGACTCATATACCTGACAGGTACCTGTCTTCCGATTAAGGGGCTTTATATATACTTGATCAGGGGACCTTTGCATACTCGATCAGGGCCTTGTTGTACCCGATGAGGGCCTTTGAACTCGATCAGGACGAAGATAGCTGATCAGGGGCAGACCATTGACTCTGTTAAAATCTATCAAAACTTTAATATACCCATCAGTACTTTGCTATAACTGATGAGGGGCCTCATATACCCCATTAGGGCCTGATATACTCATGATCAGGGACTTGTTATACCCACCAGGCCTTGTTATACCGATGAGGACCTTGTTATACACAATCAGGACTTGTTACTCGATCAACCTTTGTTATAACTCCGATCGTGGACTTTAAGTTACACTCGATCGAGGATCACGTTATAACTCGATGAAGGGCTGGTTGTACCCGGATCGAAGGGCCTTTGTTATACCCGATAAGGCCATTGTTATACTCGATCAGGAAATTTGTTATACTCGATAAGGACTTCGTTATACCTGATGAGGGTGCTGTTATGCTCTGATCAGGGACTTTGGTTATACCTCGATCAGGGACTTTGTTATGCCTCGATGAGGGGCCTTGCTTTAACTCTCCATCAGATGATTTTGTTGTACTTGATCTGGGACTTTGTTTTACTCTGATCAGGGAATTTGCTCATACCCAATCAGGGACTTTGTTATACCTGATCAGCTATACTCGATCAGGGATTTAGCTATACCTGATCAGGGACTTTTGCCTATCCGATCAGGGACTTTGTTATACTCGACCAGGGCCTTCGTTATACCTGATCAGCCTTCGTCATACTCGATAAGGGACTTTGTTATTCTTGATAGGGCCTTTGCTTATACTCACGATGAGGACTTTATACCCGATCAGGGACATTGTTATACTCGATGAGGAATTTTGTTGAGTACCTGATGAGGAGCCTTTAGTTATACTGATCAGGGACTTTTGTAATACCCGGATCAGGAACCTTGTTGAACTCCAGACCAGGGGCTGTTGTACTGATCAGGGCCTGGTTATACATGGGATGCCGTTACCTCGATCAGGACTATGTTATACTCGATGAGGGGCCTTGTTATGTTTGATCAGGGTCTTTGTTATACCCGGATCAGGGACCTTTGTTATGCCCGGATCAAGCGGCTTTGTTATACCTGATGAGGGGCCTTTGGTTTTACCTCATTTTATAATTCTGCATACCGACCAGAGGACTTTATTATACTCGACCAAGGCCTTTTGTTATACCTTGTCAGTGTGCATACCTGATAAGGGGTCTTAAGCAATCATTAGGCACTTTTGTTATGCTCCGATCAGGACTTTGTTATACCTGATAAGGGGGCTTTGTTATACTCAATCTGGGGCCTTTATATACCAATGAAACGCGATAACAGGCTTTGTTATACCGATGAGGGGCTTTACATTCATAAGGGCCTTTGTTACACCCTGATCGGTACTGTTATACCCGATAAGAGGACTTTGACATACCTGATCAAGGGACTTAGTTATACCTGATCAGGGACGTTATTATAATTTCAAGAGGGCCTTTGTCATACCCCACCAAGACTTTTGTTATACCCGACTTATGGGACTTTGTTATACCTGATGAGGGCCTTTGTTATGCCTCTGATGAGGAGCCTTGTTATACTCGATCAGGGGACTTTTGTTATACTGAATGGACTTTGCCATTCCTCTAAAAGTGACTGCCATTCTCGATCAGGAACTTTACCATCAGTGGACTTTACCATTCCAACGGTCAAGTTGTCACTCATCAGGACTTTGTCATACCCGATTAGATCTTGTTATCCCTGTTCAGGGCTGTTTATACTTCGGTCAGTGACTTTGTTATACCTGATGAGGGCTTTGATATACTCTATCAGGACTTTGTTATACTTCTGTCAGGGCACTTCTTTGTTATACCCGATCAGTGGACTTTGCTTTTACCCGATCAGGACTTTATACTCGATCAGGCGACGTTGTTATACCATCAGGGACTTTTATACACCATCAGGACTTGCTATACTCGATCAGGGACTTTGTTATACCCATTAAGGGGTCTGTTATACTGATCAGCGGACTTTGTTATACCTTGATCAGGGCCTGTTGTACCCGATGAGGGCCTTTAGTACTTTTGGATTAGGGGGACGTTTATGAAGTGGATCAGGGCAGACTACTGGACTTTTGGTTACCTGATCAGACTTAAGATACCTGATCAGGGGACTTGCTATACCGATGAGGGCCTTTTGTTATACCTTAATAGGGCCTTGCTATACTCGATCAGGGACTTTTGTTATACTCGACCAGGGGCCTTTGTTATACCCGATCAGGGACTTTATACACAATCAGGGACTTTCTTATACTGATCAGGGCCTTTGTTATACACGATCGGGGACTTTGTTATACTCGATGAAGGGCTTGTGTACTCGAATGGGCCTTTGTTATACCTGATAAGGGCCATTGTAATACCCGATCAGAAATTTGTTACTCGATAGACTTTGTTTTACTTGATCAGGGGACCTTGTTTTACTCAATCAGGGGACTTTGTTATACTCGATCATGGGGCTTTGTTATACTCGATCAGGGGATTTTGTTATACTCGATCAGGGGACTTTGTTTTACTCGATTAGGGGACTTTGTTATACTCGACCAGGGGCCTTTGTTATACTGGATCAGGGGCCTTTGTCATACTCGATAAGGGGAATTTGTTATTCTTGATGGGGGCCTTTGTTATACTCGATGAGGGGACTTTTTATACTCGATCAGGGGACATTGTTATCTCGATGAGGGGACTTTGTTATACTCGATGAGGAGCCTTTATTATACTCGATCAGGGGACTTTGTTATACTCGATCAGGGGACTTTGTTGTACTCGATTAGGGGGCTTTGTTGTACTCGATGAGGGGCCTTGTTATACTCGATAAGGGGCCATTGTTATACTCGATCAGGGGACTTTGTTATACTCGATGAGGGGCCTTTGTTATGTTTGATCAGGGGACGTTGTTATACTCGATCAGGTGACTTTGTTATACTCGATCAGGGGCCTTTGTTTTACTCTATCAAATGACTTTGTTATACTGGATCTAGGGACTTTGTTATACTCGATCAGGGTTCTTTGTTATTCTTGATCAGGTGAGTTTGTTATACTCGATCAGGGGACTTTGTTATACTCGATCGGGGGACTTTGTTATACTCGATGAGGGCCTTTGTTATACTCGATCTGGGGACTTTGTTATACTTGATCAGGGGACTTTGTTATACTCGATGAGGAGCCTTTGTTACAATCGATCAGGGGAAATTGTTATACTCGATAAGGGGCCTTTGTTATACTCAATCAGGGGACTTTGTTATACTCGATCAGGGGGCTTTGTTATACTCGATCAGGGGGCTTTGTTATGCTTGATCAGGGGTCTTTGTTATACTCGATCAGTGGACTTTGTTATACTCGATCAGGGGACTTTAATATACTCGATCATTGGACTTTGCAATACTCGATGAGGGGGCTTTGTTATGTTTGATAAGGGGACTTTGTTATACTCGATCAGGGGACTTTGTTGTACTTGATGAGGGGCCTTAGTTATACTCGATTAGGGTGCTTTGTTATACTCGATCAGGGGGCTTTGTTATATTTGATCAGAGGTCTTTGTTATACTCGATCAGTGGACTTTGTTATACTCGATCAGGGGACTTTAATACACTCGATCATTGGACTTTGCAATACTCGATGAGGGGGCTTTGTTATGTTTGATCAGGGGACTTTCTTATACTCGATCAGGGGACTTTGTTATACTCGATCAGGGGGCTTTGTTATACTCGATGAGGAGCCTTTGTTACACTCGATCAGGGGACTTTGTTATACTCGATAAGGGGCCTTTGTTATATTCGATCAGGGGACTTTGTTATACTTGATCAGGGGACTTTGTTATACTCGATCAGGGGATTTTGTTATACACGATGAGGGGCTTTGTTATTCTTGAGGAGGGGACTTTGTTATACTCGATCAGGGGCCTTTGTTTTACTCGATGAGGGGCCATTGCTGAACTCGATCAGGGGCCTTTGTTATACT
Organism: Homarus americanus; assembly: GCF_018991925.1. Taxonomy (NCBI): domain Eukaryota; kingdom Metazoa; phylum Arthropoda; class Malacostraca; order Decapoda; family Nephropidae; genus Homarus; species Homarus americanus. Next base: position 30,992 of record NW_024715123.1, read on the forward strand.
CGATGAGGGGGCTTTGTTATACTCGATCAGGGGACTTTTTTATACTCGATCAGGGGGCTTTGTTATACTCGATCAGGGGATTTTGTTATACTCGATCAGGGGACTTTGTTTTACTCGATCAGGGGACTTTGTTATACTAGACCAGGGGCCTTTGTTATACTGGATCAGGGGCCTTTGTCATACTCGATAAGGGGACTTTGTTATTCTTGATGAGGGGCCTTTGTTATACTCGATGAGGGGACTTTTTATACTCGATCAGGGGACATTGTTATACTCGATGAGGGGACTTTGTTATCTCGATGAGGAGCCTTTGTTATACTCGATATTTGTTTTACTCGATCAGGGAACCTTGTTGTACTCGATCAGGGGGCTTTGTTGTACTCGATGAGGGGCCTTGTTATACTCGATAAGGGGCCATTGTTATACTCGATCAGGGGACTTTGTTATGCTCGATCAAGTGGCTTTGTTATACTCGATGAGGGGCCTTTGTTTTACTCTACTAGAGGACTTTGTTATACTCGATCAGAGGACTTTGTTATACTCGACCAGGGGCCTTTGTTGTACTCGATCAGGGGCCTTTGTTGTACTCGATCAGGGGCGTGTGTTATACTCGATAAGGGGCCTTTGTTATAATCGATTAGGGCACTTTGTTATGCTCGATCAGGGGACTTTGTTATACTCGATAAGGGGGCCTTTGTTATACTCGATCAGGGGCCTTTGTTATACTCGACAAGGGGCTACTCGATGAGGGGGCTTTGTTATACTCGATGAGGGGCTTTGTTATACTCGTGAGGGCTTGTTATACTCGATCAGGGGACTTTGTTATACTCGATAAGGGACTTTGATATACTCGATCAGGGGACTTTGTTATACTCGATCAGGGGACGTTATTATACTCGATGAGGGGCCTTTGTTATACTCGATCAGTGGACTTTGTTATACTCGATCAGGGGACTTGTTATACTCGATGAGGGCCTTTGTTATACTCGATGAGGAGCCTTTGTTATACTCGATCAGGGGACTTTGTTATACTCGATCAGGGGACTTTGTTATACTCGATCAGGGGACTTTGTTATACTCGATCAGGGGACTCTGT
>NW_024715124.1:0-18378 GCF_018991925.1 Homarus americanus
AACTGTCTTTAATTTTTTGCTTTATATCTTCAACATTTCAGAATATTATTTGGAAAACGATCGTAGGTTTGAGGGAGACAGTAGCACACTTTTCACATTTCTTTTGTGGCCATCTTTGTCCGGGGGACATTCGTCGCGCGGCCGCTACGCACCGCCACATTGAAATTTTTAACCCCAGTGTTTCCGCATTCACGTTTTTGTACCATTTTTAGTTACGTATTTTTCCTGACATCAAAAAAATATCAAAGCGATCGGTATGTTTGTTAAAATGACCTTTCCCTCTCCGGACAATATGGACCAAATTCATATCCCCTTTCCTAATACCCTCTCGACATGAAACACATTCGCATACTTTCACCGGTCCCGATGAGATATTTGTCAGAGTATTAAAGGAATGTAAGGAAGCGCTTGTATGCCCTTAGCAAAGTTGTTTAACATGTCCTTAAAAACAGGTGTAGTACCAGAATCCTGGAGGATAGCAAATATAATACCGATTTTCAAGAAGGGGGATAGATCACTATCCTCTAACTACCGCCCAATCAGTCTAACATCAATAGTAGGCAAATTACTGGAAGCAATCATTTCAAACTCTATTCGAAATCACCTGCAGAAGCACCGATTGATCAATGATTCCCAGCATGGCTTCACAAGCGGGCGTTCTTGTCTAACTAATCTATTAACATTCTTTTCATCAGTTTTCGAATCGGTGGACGAGGGGCACAATTATGATGTGGTATATCTCGACTTTAGCAAAGCCTTCGGCAGAGTCCCCCACGAAAGACTAATTAGAAAGGTAGAAGCACATGGCATCAAAGGTAATATCCTTAAATGGATTAGGGCGTGGTTACAGGACAGGAAACAGCGAGTGGGCATTAACGGCACTAAATCCCATTGGAGCAACGTCACTAGTGGAGTTCCCCAAGGCTCAGTACTTGGACCATTATTATTTATTATATACATAAACGACATAGTTATCGGCATAGACAGCAACATAAGTAAATTTGCTGATGACACCAAAATAGGCTGTATAATTAAATCTGATGAGGACTCCACAAAACTACAGGAAGATCTAAACAAATTTTTCGACTGGTCTGAAAAATGGCAGATGAAATTCAACGTGGACAAACGTAAAGTACTCAGTATAGGAGCTGTAAACAGGGAAACCAGTTACCAGATGAACAACGATGCCATTGAGAAATCCGACTGCGAGAGAGATTTAGGAGTAATGATAAGTAGGAACCTTAAGCCAAGTAAACAATGTATATTTGCTCGAAACAAGGCGAATAAAGTACTTGGGTTCATACAAAGGAGTGTTAGTTATAAGACTAGCGAGGTCATCCTAAAACTATATCTTGCGCTTGTGAGACCTCACTTGGATTACGCAGTTCAATTCTGGTCACCTTATTACAGAATGGATATAGAATCCTTGGAAAGAATTCAGAGAAGAATGACAAGGCTAATCCCGGGCAATAGGAACCTTGAGTACAGAGACAGGTTAAAGCATCTTAATTTGCACTCCCTCGAGAGACGTAGAGTGAGAGGCGATATGATAGAGGTGTATAAATGGAAGTCGGCTGAACAAAGGGGACATTATAAAGGAACTCAAACTATCCAACCAAGAGCGAACTCGTTACAATGGTTTTAAATTAGACAAATTTAGATTTAGGCGCGAAATACGTAAACACTGGTTTGGTAACAGAGTAGTGGATGAATGGAACAAGTTACCAAATATCATCATTAACTCGAATACACTGGATAGCTTCAAACATAGGTTGGATGCTCATATGAGCAGTAGGGGTTGGTTGTAAATGGGACTGCCCAGTATGGGCCAATAGGCCCGCTGCAGTTTCCTCCATTCTTATGTTCTTATGAGACTGTCCCCGATGTGCGAGAGGACAGAGTAGAAATTCCCTTTTCTTTTGGGGGTATAACGGTCGGTCCGCGGCCTTTCTCGATTCACTAGTTTTACTAATGCAATAGGAGGCAAAGGACCCGAAAACCCGGACTAAAACGAAATGGGAAAAACTCACTCCTCCTCAACCCCGAGGTGAGGTGGTGCGATGTGTACCAAGAGTGACGGTGCAGAGTGAGGGTCACCGGGCAGGACATAAGGCGCTCTGGTGCCTGGTCACGACGCTCACCACGCCACCGCCATCACACCGAGGTTCCGAGAACTGATTCATTCATATCGATTGTTAAGTACAGTGACGCTGCCAGTTACGAAATGTCCACGTCTTCGCCCGACCACAGCTTGGTCGTGTCTACAGCTTGGCCGTGTCTACAGCTTGGCCATATTTACAGTTTCATGTCTACTGCTTGGCCATGATTACAGCGTCATGTCTACTGCTTGGCCATGTTTACAGCGTCATGTTTACAGCTCGGCTATATCTACAGCTTGGCCATATCTACAGCTTGGCCATATCTACAGCTTGGCCATATCTACAGCTTGGCCATATCTACACAGCTTAGCCATGTTCACAGCGTCATGTCTACAGCTTGGCCATGATTACAGCGTCATGTCTACTGCTTGGCCATGATTACAGCGTCATGTCTACTGCTTGGCCATGATTACAGCGTCATGTCTACTGCTTGGCCATGTTTACAGCTCGGCTATATCTACAGCTTGGCCATATCTACAGCTTGGCCATATCTACAGCTTGGCCATATCTACAGCTTGGCCATATCTACACAGCTTAGCCATGTTCACAGCGGCATGTCTACAGCTTGGCCATGTCCACAACCTGACCACATCTACAGCTTGGGAAAGTCCACAACCTTTCCACGTCCACAACACGGCCATATCATAACTTGGCCATATCATAGCTTGGCCATATCATAGCTTGGCCATATCATAGCTTGGCCATATCCACAGCTTGGCCAAGTCCGTAGCTTGGTCGAGTCCATAGTTTGGTCGAGTCCACGCAGTTAGGCCGAGTTCATAGCTTGGTTGAGTCCACGGCTTGGCCGAGTTCATAGTTTGGTCAAATCCATAGCTTGATTGAGTCACCATAGCTTGAGCGAGTCCATAGCTTGAGTGAGTCCAAAGCTTGGCCATGTCTATAGCTTGGTCATGTCTAGAGCTTGGCCATATCCACAACCTAACCAAGTCCACAACTTGGCTATGTGTACAGCTTGGCCACGTCCACAACCTGACCAACTCCATAGTTTAGTCATGTCCACAACTTAGCCATATCTACAGCCTGGTCATATCTATAATCTGGCCATGTACACAACCTGACCACGTTTGCAGCTTGGCCATGTCGCCAATTAAGTCTGGCCATATGAAGAGACTGGCTGTGACTTCAGGCTGACAATGATCACATAATAATGGCTTCACTTTAGCTTCAGGTGTACATACATATTAGCCTTATTTATAGCTGCAACTTTTTATAGCTTCGCCTTATCTATAGCTACACTTTATAGCTTCACCGTATAAATAGTTTCACCGTATTTATAGCCTCACCGTATTAATAGTTTCTGCATATTTAAAGCTTCACCGTATTTATAGCTTCACCGTATTTATAGCTTCACCATATTTATAGCTTCACCTTATTTACATCTTATGCAGTAAATACGCGTCGTTGTACCGTATGTTGTGTCGTAGTTACACATTTGTCGTTTTTAGAGTGTACACAGGCTGCCTGGGTCTATAATTAATCTGACCGTATACACTCCCTCACTAACTATAATCTGGCCGTATACACAACCTTCCCTACTAACTATAATCTGGCCGTATACACAACCCTCCCTACTAACTATAATCTGGCCGTATACACAACCTTCCCTACTAACTATAATCTGGCCGTATACACAACCCTCCCTACTAACTATAATCTGGCCGTATACACAACCCTCCCTACTAACTATAATCTGGCCGTATACACAACCCTCCCTACTAACTATAATCTGCCCGTATACACAACCCTCCCTACTAACTATAATCTGCCCGTATACACAACCCTCCCTACTAACTATAATCTGCCCGTATACACAACTTCCCTTACTAACTATAAATTCGCCCGTATACACAACCCTCCATTAACTATAATCTGCCCGTATACACAACCTCCTTTACTAACTATAATCTGCCCGTATACACAACCCTCCCTACTTAACTATAATCTGCCCGTATACACAACCCTCCCTACTAACTATAATCTGCCCGTATACACAACCCTCCTACTAACTATAATCTGTCTATACAACCCTCCGTACTAACTATAATCTGGCCGTATACACAACCCTCCTACTAACTATAATCTGGCCGTATACACAACCCTCCCCATTAACTATAATCTGCCGTATACACAACCCTCTCTACTAACTACATAATCTGCCCGTATACACAACCCTCCCTGCATTAACTATAATCTGCTCCTGCATAATAACCCTCCCTACTGAATTTATAATCTGGCCGTATACACAACCTTCCCTACTAACTATAATCTGGCCGTATACACAACCTTCCCTACTAACTATAATCTGCCCGTATACACAACCCTCCCTACTAACTATAATCTGGCCGTATACACAACCCTCCCTACTAACTATAATCTGACTGTATACATCCTCCCCCCCCCACTAGCTATAATCTGGCCGTACCACATCTCAGTCCACACCGCCATACCTAAAATTCTACAGCATTATCCAACTGTCAGTAGAGGTGATTATTATATGCCTTGACGGTATTGTATTTTGCTTAACGGCTACAGCAGTTAAGATGCTTATGCTTGTAAAATGAACCTAACCTAACCCCACCAGAGGTAGTGTTAAGGGTGTTTAATCATCAGGTGAAATATATGGGGGTCTAATCTTCATGTGATCCCTTAACACCATATAGCTTGCTCTCTTTTCCTGACAGATTTTATAGTACCCAGATTTCATTGTTTGCCAGATCGTGTTGGTGGTGATGTTATCCTTGGACCGTAATAGCAGAGTACTGTATTTGCTTTGTGGGTACAGTACTGATGACTGTATTCGTATACCTCAACCAAATGATACCTTGTACCCTTCAACACGTAACAAACCCTCTAGCTTCAGTATTGCCTCCCTATTCCCCTTCTCTATTCCCCCTTCCAAGCATAGATTTGGTATGTAAATTTGCCTACTATAACCAGGTGCTATTGTAGAGATATTATCAACTGTAGCATGTAAGGTGATTACATGATAAGATAGCTTAAAACACACACACACACACACACAGCTGTTACACAAAAAAACCAGGTAGGAACGGGTAAGATAAACACTTCGTCAGGAGGAGGAACGCAGCAATCATCCCATGCAGCCGTACAGGTGATGGCGTAGTGTGGAGAGAGATATAGGACATGGCAACCTGCAGGGGACACCAGAAGATTACAGTGTGTGTGTGTGTGTGTGTGTGTGTGTGTGTGTGTGTGTAAATAATAATAATAATGATAATAATAATTAACGGTTTATTGGGAAAGTTCTGCAGCCCGAAGGCTGAAAATATACATTGGACAAAAATGACTTATTACATACAAAGACATGGGGTGGGTAGGTCGTTTAACAAAAGCTTTCATTATTGAAAGGAGAAGGAATAATGATTGAACATACAAATTGTTATAGTTTACAGTTGATGGCCCGGGCCTGGACTGGTCATGGAGACACCAGGTGGTGTGGTGTTCACCTGGTGTAGTAACTCGTCCTCGGGTGTTGATATGAATGACCTCACGTGTATGTGTGCGTATAGATTTATTCGTTTTGTTTATCATAGATTGCAATCATAACTAATTTTATGGTCCTTTCGTTCCCTCTCTATAGATTTTCATAATTTTGTTTGGTCTTTATTATTATTATTATTGTTTTTATCTTTTTTTTGGGGGGGGGGTGTCATTCTCTCTCTCTCTCTCATCCAGATATGTATAGTTGACTGAAATACTTTTAATCTCTTCATGAACTTTTATTACAATACTGTAATTATAACTTGAACGTCGTATTAGAGGTTTACATTATAAAGTGACTTATCAGAAGGAGAGAAATGACTGCACTGGACAATCCCTCCAGTGACGTCTTCAGATTCCTAGTTAAATCTCATACATTGTCTTCTCTTAAGGGAACTTCCAGTATGTATACAGTCAGGGTCAAAAGTTCGTTCCATCCCATTATGAAGCAGCATCGACCCCAAATGAGACAAAACAGTCACTTCGGAGACTCATTCTCGCGACTCGGTTTCACCACAGGAGCGAACTTTTATCCATGACTGTATTTTATTCATTTTTATTTTTTGAGGAGAATAAAATCTTGACGTACTATTTGCATGTTTTAGCATTTATTTATTTATTTATTTATTTATTTATTTTGGGGTGGGGGGGGGGGTGTATGAAGGTTTGTCATTAATTCTGGACTTAAACCTTATGATGGGAGTGCTTAAGACAAGTATGTTACTTCAGTAGTTTTTTCTTTTGATAATTGCAGAATGTAAACACCATCATTTGAGAGCCGCTTCAGCGCTTAATGCATTGAGTGACGTCATCAGCCACTCGAGTTTGTCAGAAATTTAACCCCTTGAGTACGATGACTCAACCCTTTGAGTACGATCACTTAACCCTTTGAGTATGATCACTTAACCCCTGAGTACTATAACTTGACCTCTTCAATACACTGACTTAACCCCTTGAATATTTGAGGAATAAGTCGTCATACTCAAGCGGTTAAATCATCGTATTCGTGTCGTTAAATCATCATACTCCTGTCGATAAATCACCATACTCATATATTTAAGTCATCGTTATTCAAGGTGTTGAGTCATAGTACTTATGGGTTAAGTCTTCGTACTCAAGGGGTTGATGACGTCACAACAGTCATTAAGCGCTGAAGCGGCTTTTACGGTTTGGTTAGGTTAGGTTAGGTTAAGTTAGAATTACACAGAACATTATGTAATTTGCTGATGTTTTAAGCTATTGGACTTTGATTGGGCTTTATTATATATAAGTAGTTAACAGTTGTTTCACACAGTTATCTGGATTCTGGTAAGGCCTTTCTTTAAAGTGGTATCAACAGATGTCTTTGAGCTGGTTTTTATCCCTGAGTGTGTGTCCTTTAGAGGCACAGACAAACTTGTTGGTTGGTTGTGCTCGCTGGACAACAGGTGGAAGGCTGCCGGACACACCTGCACCAGCTCACATACTCAACCTGTAGAAGAAGTAATTGTCTTGTTGTTCTAAAGTGGATGTTTGATGTTTATAGTAGGAGTCACAGATGGTGTAAACAGAGTAACGATCAGTGCAACAACAGATTTACCAAAGTATACTATTTATACACACAAAATACATATGTAAACATGTATTTTGTTAACATGTATTTTGTTATTGTGATTTCTTCTGAGATATCATAACAGTGATAAAGACCGCTTAATATTCCTGATGTTGGGATAATTGTTTGTCTTATGCGTACGGATGTTACTGCTGTCTACACACACCCACACACACACACACACACACACACACACACACACACACACACACACACACCATATTAACAAACGTGTATATACTGTACATGGCGCGTCTTCACGATACTGTATATAGACAGGTAGCATCAAGTGTTGTGTTGCGCAGCAGAGACGACTGAGGGGTCACACGGGTCCCAGTTTTAGGTCCTGATTATAAAAGGACTTCATCGTACCTAGGACTGGGACGGATTAGAATTAAGGACCTACTAGGATCTTGGTAGATTAGATTAGGTTAGGTTAGGTTGGAGTTTATGTGGACTGGGCCCGTTTAAGCAATCACCCACACAACCACCAGACCAGGGCCACAACAAGACCGAAAAGTGTAAACAAAACAAAAAAAGTTGACTCAAATATTAAAAATGTCTACACAAAGACAAATATCGCCTCTTAATCATTATTTTTCGAGTCTGACCACACGATAAAACCCTCCAGTGTCTGATAAAGGTTCCCCAGATACCGCTGACAACACGATATGGCCATTTAAAACCCAGCGGGGGGCGGCGGGTAGTGACTCAATGTGGCCTGGCAGTTTTTTTTTTTTACGGGGATTAGCCCACCCAAGCACTGGTCACTGACCCACATCGGGGCCTAGAGGGCGAAAATGTAATAATGATCATAATAATAATAAAAATAATAATAATAATAATAATAATAATAATAATAATAATAATAATAATAATAATAATAATAATAATAATAAAGAAATGCAAAATGAAAAAAATCAAAAGTGAGAAACAATATATGTATGTTGTGTTGTCAATAGTAAGAGAAACAATTGAGACCCTGCATTGTGTGTAAATGAGGCATGAAGTCAGATGAGCAACCTGGGACTTGGTGTGTAGTAGTACTGTGGGGGTGAAGGAAGTCCCTCTACTCTCCCACTACCATCTCACAGACTCCTAACCTAAATTAACCTAATCTAAAATAAAATGAAAATCCAGTTTGGTTTATTAAAGAAACAGTTATAGGGTAAGAGAACTCCGTATTCAACCTGTATAATTTTATTTTATCGGTCACTAAGGTGTGTCGTGTTCCCACACCCTGTCAGTTACTGTGACTCCCCAAAACCTCACGCTGTTGCTTGTTACTGGTACCAGGCTCTTGATAGTAATGTCAGATGTTCCTTGCTTTATTTTCATATCACTAAGGCTTATTACTCTCTCTCTCTCTCTCTACTACCACCACGTGATGGTCGGAATCCACAACAAATACTAGATTCTCTGTTCCTTTAATGTGTTATTCGTCTTTTCTTACTGATGTGAAGGATGTGTTGTGTTGTAGCACCGTTATTGGTTCAGGGTCCTCATGGTATCACTCTAGTTTAATATCTGTCTCGCTTCCCATCATATAGAGTCACCCATCACCAGCCTGTTCTAACTGTCCGTCCCACCACTTAGCATCACCCATCACCAGCCTGTTCTAACTGTCCGTCCCATCACTTAGCATCACCCATCACCAGCCTGTTCTAACTGTCCGTCCCACCACTTAGCATCACCCATCACCAGCCTGTTCTAACTGTCCGTCCCATCACTTAGCTTCACCCATCTCCAGCCTGTTCTAACTGTCCGTTTCGTAAACCACACGACGTCTGGCTCTCCTAGATATGCTGATTGACAACGTGAAGGTATGTCAGTCAGTGTGAGTTAAGGAGAGTGACTTCTGTAGTGGGGAAGGAGTGAGTTAAGATTGAGTTTAGGCCTCAGTTCTTAATAGGCCCCGATCCATTAGGTGTGGGGCCCATTTGACGAGCCACCAATAATTTAGTAGTGCGGTAGTGAGAACGTCATCACCTCTCACAGTTGCAGCAGTAGAGACGACATAAGGGAAGTGTGTTGACATAGTCTGTCGTGTTATTCACCCAAGCGATACACCCGGGTCACACAACAATGTTTCTTATTTGATTACAGTACCCAATATTTTCGTCCCCCCCAACACATTGCCCTAACATCTATCATGGTTATTACCCTCCCACACATCCCCTTACATAAACCTCGACTACCCTCACACATCCAGTCTCCCCACATATACACTCCCCCCCTCACACACACACACTTCATAACTTTAGTACTGTAACTGTTCTGAAACTGTTAAAAGATCCAGTCCTCCTTGTCATCATATACAAGTAATATTATTTACCACTAATATTACTTGTGTATTTCTTGACAACAAAGTGACCCACTCATCTCTGTTTAGTTTATATTTTCAGTTTTTTGCCTGCCATATTTTTCAATAAACCGTCAATTATTATTACTGCTACACACTTCCAATGTTTCCCGACACCCACAATCTGACACTGTCCAGTTTATCCTATGTTGTTTTTACGTGTTTTTCTCTACATGAAAAACTATAATAAATACTAAATTGCTGTTATTAATAACTTATATACTGCAATTATATGTTATGGGAGGGTAGTGTTGAGCGATGGTGAGGCGCGGTGGGGTGGTTGTGGGAACAGGGGCAGTGTAGAGGGTCGCCATCAGTAGCCAACACACACACACACACACGTCACACATGCCAGTCACCACTACCGCCACCACCATCCACACACTAGTACACACCTTCCTCATATCGCAACACCATCATCATCTTCATCATGTCATATGTGATAACACGCGGTGCCAGCCAATCACAGTCGCCGCGTTTTTTATCAATCCCAAAACCCGCCCCTTTCCTGGAAGTGGTGTAATTATTGGAGGCCTGCGGTAATGCGCGGCGCCCCATTGGTTGAGGCTGCAGCTGCCGGGTTATTCAGGTAACAGGAAGGTCCTTATAAAGAAGTCGGAACGTGATTTCTAAACTTGAACTGAACGTGATTTATCGGCAGGTGTGTGGGAGCCATGGGGGAGGACGTGTGTGTCTCCTCCATTTAGTGAAGTTTCTCTCTTACATTGTATTATCACACCACCTGAATGATCCCCTTCACACATAACTCACCAAGTCTTGTGTTTTATTAGTTAGTGATGATGTGATAATATTTTTGAGGCGTATTTGATAAGTGTGTTTGGTAGTGCATTCTAAACCTCCATTACATAAAATGGGTGTGTGGGATACCACCGTCCACCCCCTCCTTCTTCACTACCTCCCCCTATACACTCCTTCCCCTCCCTTCACCCTCTCCCCTTCTCTCCATCCCCCCTCCCCCACCACCTCCTCATACCTTACCCTTAGCGGTGAAAAATCCCTCATTGTGGCTCCGAATCTTTTAAAATGGCAAAGAAAACATTTTCCCATGAGGCGGACGGACGGGTGGAGCCAAAAGAGCTTTCCTGAAATTCGTTATGATTTTCTCGGCTAGTCCATCCCTCGGGCCACGGCGGTTTCTACAGGGTTTTCTCAGGGACTCTCTCCGGTTTCTGCGAGTGTTCCCAGGGCTGAGGTGTTTACAGGTCGAGACTTTTTGTGACTGTTAACTGTCTGGGAGGGAAGGAGGGAGGTGACGGATGCCGAGGATTTGTTCTGTCCCCTTCCGCCCCGACATGTCACCTGAGACCCGCCAGCCAGTTACGACAGGACTGTGTGACCATTGCTATTATCACCACCACTACTACTGCCACCACTACCACTGCTATTATCATCACTACCACCACCATTTCTGTGACTACCACCACGTATCACCACTCACCACCACGTCATCTGCACCACTTATAATCACCACTAATACTACTACTAACGTGACCACTGCTATTATCATCACTACCACCACCATTTCTGTGACCACCACCACGTATCGCCACTCACCACCACTTCATCTACACCACATATAATCACCACTAATACTATTACTAACGTGACCACTGCTGTTATCACCACCACTACCATCACCACCACCACCAACACTGAAACTTGTTACTGTTCGCTTTGTGTCCATTCCTCTCCCCTCCCCTTCTCTGTCTCTCTTCCATCTTCTTTCTCTTCTCTCCTCTTTCTCCTCGTTCTTTCTTCCTTCTCACTTTCCTCCTACACCTTATCTTCTTCCTTCTCCTTCCTCCGCCTCTTCTTCTTCCTCTTCCCCTTTACGTCCCTCCTCTTCTTCCTCCTCTTCTCCTCCTTCCCCTCCCCCTCCTCCCCCTCCTTCCCCTCCTCCCTCTCCTCCTGCCCCTCCTCCCCACTCCTCCTCCCCCTCCTCCTCCTCCTCCCTCTCCTGCCCTCCTTTCCTCCCTCCTTCTCCTCCTCCTCCTCTCCCCCTCCTCCTCCTCCCTCCTCCCACTCGCTATTCTCTCCACTCCTCCTCCCTCCTCCTCCTCCCCCTCCTCCTCCCCACTCTCCTCCTCCTCCTCTCCTCCTCCCCCTTCTCCTCCTCCCTCACCCAGGAGAGATGGACGAGAGATACAAGTCGTGTAATATCCGCTGAGGACGCTGCTAGTGACGGCATCATCTCAGGCCTGGCCTGGCGTGGACTTGGAGCCTATACCTATAGTCTTAGTAGCCCCATTGCTTACATTGCCCCGTAACTCCCTCCCTCCTCCCTCCTTTCTTCCCTCCCTCCCCCTCCTTCCCTCCCTCCCCCTCTCTCAGTAGTGGCTGTATAAGAAACGTGTAAAATACTCCAGCTATATAGTAAACGTGTTCGTATGTATAGCCTCAGTTGTGCTACACGATGAAAAGCTACTAGACGATGGCAGGTCTGTGGCACCTTGGGGGGTCTAGCCAGTTACACCAAGTTACCTCCGTGAATTTCCGCCTTTATTTAGTTGTGGTCGTATTCTTTAATACGCTAGTTATTAACATTTCGGTGAGAATAAGTAAATATTATCAAAACATCATTGAAAAACTCATAAGTGACTTTGTAATATAATTCAGTCGAGATAATAATATAAACACGAACGTGCTGGTCAAGCTCAGAGCTGTCCAGGGGTCATCTGGCCCTCCGGGTCGAGGTTGATCGGTGTTTTTTTTTTCTTTTTTCTTTTAATTGTTTCAATATGTGTTAAAGTCATTACTGTGTTAACAATATAATATAAAAGACAAAGAACATTTAAATATACGTATTTAGTTTCAGGGTTTAATTAGTTATTTATTACTTACATTTATTACTATGATATTTGTTTTCGTCTCATGTGTACAGTTTAAGTCTTTACTGTTGTTTTAAGTAACTTTAGATTTAGTTGTTTTTCTCCCAAACTTATGTTGACATTTACATTGTTTAGAATATATCATATAACGCGTCATGATCATCCTGTGTTTATAAAGATCAGAGTTAAGTAATATTCCTTAAGGTTAAGTTACTTAAACTATTCACGTGGACCTAATATGATGACCTACATGGTCACCTATGGCCAGTGTGTGTGTCCGCTAAGTAGGGGTAAAGGAATACTTTTTATTGTTATAATAATGTAAATTAATTTACACATAATAATATTATCACTGTTTCATATAAGACGTCATTTACACTCATAAGATATTCCAATATACCTAAAGCAGGTTACGTTACGTTACGTTACGCTATGTTTTGTATGAAGCTTTTCATTTGTATGTATTACTGTAAGGAAAAATGACAGTAAGTGTTAAATTTAATCCAAATGTAAACTAAAGTGTAAAAAAATCAGAAGGAAAAATGACAATAAAAATTGGATTGTCGGCCATTAACTTGGTAACACCTTTTGTATTAACCGATACGTGATGCCTTAATGAGCCTTAAGACACTGGTGCCGTTCTCACTGTAAGGCTGCTATAATTCTCTGACGCTGTTGTACACAACCGACTTGGTTGTTCCCACGGGTGTAGAGATGAACCAATGGCCTCCAGGCTGCTGGCACGAGGAACAACATTGATAGCCATTAAAAATTTAGATTGTTTGGGCCGAAATACTTTTACTTACGAAACACTGCTAGCATGTATTGGCAAGGGCAGCCCGGAACCGTCTGGAACTCCGCCGATTGGATCCCATAGGCCACCCTTCTTCGCCAATCTCCTTAGGTGCTGAGGCAACTGAGGGTCTTCAGGACTGCGCCGAGAGGGCCAGAACAGCCGTCCTCACGCCCCCAAGGAGTGATGCTAGCGAAGGTCCCGCTGGACCCCCGAGTAAGGTTGAGACTTTTCCTCTATTTCTCTTTAAGACAGAGAGGCAACACTGGCTAGTGACGCTAAGAGTATCTACTGTCATATCTTGATATATTATTACTTATTTTAAAGTGGCGTCCACAACACACCGAGACTTTGGTGTTTGTTTCTGTGAGTTAAGGAGATACAGTGAGTCAACCTGAGACGTTAGTCAGCTGGTGCACAAGTTTTGAATTACGATCACAAGTACTCATATTTCATTATTTCTATTATCCTCGCTGGGTGGGAGATATAAACTAATGTTATAGTTATAATTATAGGCACCAGTAACTCATGTAATGTTATCGGTATACAGTCCCCAGTAACTTATTGACATATTCTTCACAGTTTTTTTTTTACGAGATTAATCAGGTCACAGGTCAATGACCCACATCAGGGCCTGGGGGGCGAAAATATAATAATAATAATAATAATAATAATAATAATAATAATAATAATAATAATAATAATAATAATAATAAAAGAGAGAAACATTATATGTATGTTGTGTTGTCAAGGTAAAAGAAACAATTGTGACCTGCAATTGTGTAAAAATGAGGCAAAAAGTCAATAAGAAGTGTGACGTAGATGTTTCATATTTATATACAGTCAGCATAATTAAGTGATGATCTTCACGGCCAGGAGGAGTTGTGCTGAAAGCCCGACGGTGTATTCAGTGTCTTCCAGGAGCAGTATGATAGTGTGTAAGTTGGTGGAAGATAAAGTGGCAACACACTGTAGGAGCCTCCTGAGGGATCCTCCACGTAATAAATGGTGAGTTATTGACGTGGGTCTTGTGTGTGTGTGTGTGTGTGTTTTTGTGTGTGTGACCTGTGGTGAAATGGTCAGCATCCTGCCCGAGTTCGATCCTCGGGCAGGGTGAAACTATGGGCAAGTTTCTTTACGCCATTTGCCTGTCTACCCAGCAGTAATTGGTACTCTGGATGTTAATCGATTTGCGGATCATGTTCCGGGGTAATGGTTAGCCAGGGCAGTTGGCGAGCTGTTCAGTCTTCTTGGACTATTCCTTGACACTGGGTCATGCAGCTCGTTAACTTAGGGTGAGGTTGTTGTGTTGGCGACAGCTTCTACACTTTAACAAATTCACGCCTAGGAGGCCCTTGGGCCGGCCATCCTCGATTTCGAGGGGCTTCCATGATTATGTGTGTGTGTGCTATATAATCCACTATGGATGTGGTAATCATTATTTTACTTGGACTGATGGATGACACGTAGGAGTGGATGTCGTCGCTCTATATGCGCCGGATGAATGTTGGAGGAGGTGACGACGGGTAGCATGAATAAGCTGGTTTACATTCTACCTTACCTATCATGCCTATGGCGGCTGTATCATGCCTACTGTTCGTATCACGGTGATAGCATGCCAGGTTCGTATAATCTAGCATGGAATGGCGTACAAATAAAGAGATGAACATTTAATATACGATATAATGGACGTTACTAGTGAGCTTTGGGTATTACAAGTGGCTGGTACAGGTCGATGGTGATAGTATAGTGAGTAACCATAATGACTGGCCCATCCACAGGTCGAGCGTAGTGTGGGTAGAGGTCCTTGTGGACAGCGGCTCACTCAGTAGCAACTCACACACCAACACAGCATAAGACCCTTGAATACTTATCACCAGTCGTTCAGGTCATACCTCCTTTTACTCTGAATATAAGGTAACTTTTACTACTCCCACTAACGTGAAATAAATAAATTATAATGTATGTCTACTGGAGCAGTAACATGTCCACTACCCACCAGTAAAAGGACACAGCATCAATTTGGGAATATGTCTGAGGCCAACACAGGAGTATCTGGTGATGTCCCGCACTACATGATCTTGTCAGGGCCACAGTACAGCAGCAGGCCAAGTCTCATGCTATATGTTAACAGATACAGTCCTCTGATACACTGAACACACCGTCGGGCTGTCAGTACCACTCCTCCTGGCCGTGAAGATTATCACCTCATTAGCTGCCTGTTTATAAATATTAAACTATGAAACATCTACACCACACCTCTAACCAGTGGTAATTAATGTTAATATTACTTATACCATAATGTGAAGCATCCGGCAATAAGTTACTAGGGACAACAAGGCTTATAACATTACATGAATTACTGGGGACTATATGCCTATATACTTTATATAAGTTACTTAGGACTATATAACTATAACATTAGTTTATATCTCCCACCCAGCGAGGATAATAGAAATAATGAAATCTGAGTACTTGTGATCGTAATTCAAAACTTGTGCACCAGCTGACTAACGTCTCAGGTTGACTCACTGTATCTCCTTAACTCACAGAAACAAACACCAAAGCCTCGGTGTGTTGTGGACGCCACTATAAAATTAGTAATAATATATCAAGATATGACAGTAGATACTCTTAGCGTCACTAGCCAGTGTTGCCTCTCTGTCTTAAAGAGAAATAGAGGAAAAGTCTCAACCTTACTCGGGGGTCCAGCGGGACCTTTGCTAGCATCACTCGTTGGGGGCGTGAGGACGGCTGTTCTGGCCCTCTCGGCGGAGTCCTGAAGACCCTCAGTTGCTTCAGCACCTAAGGAGATTGGCGAAGAAGGGTGGCCTATGGGATCCAATCGGCGGAGTTCCTGACGGTTCCGGGCTGCCCTTGCCAATACATGCTAGCAGTGTTTCGTAAGTAAAAGTATTTCGGCCCAAACAATCTAAATTTTTAATGGCCATCAATGTTGTTCCTCGTGCCAGCAGCCGGGCCCACGATCACTTGTTACCATCTATACCACTTACAGATTGATCATAATTTCATAATTGAAAGAAAATTAACTACTGCTACGCTTCAGGATTCACTTCCCTTAAGGATGACGTTGCATTAAGACACATAAAAATAACTTCTTTGTATTATAATAATAAGCCACCTTTTATTGTCTGTTGTCACTCTTAGTTGTTAATGGCACCTGACACCTTAATAGTACAGCAGTCTGATATGATGAATTACCTGTAGGGGTCATAAATATGCCCGGCTCTACAGTGTATAGCATCATGACTTGTTTTATTAGTACATGGGATATTTCTCAATATATATGGATAAAATTAGGAACTTGTATTATATGAACTAATGAACAAATTCTCATCTTTCAGTTTTTGTAATATAAACAATGAGATTCCTTAGACTAGGTACAAGTAAAAAATATAATATTTTCCTCTCCTTTGTTACGATTGTATATATCAATTGAATATTTAAACGCGTTATGTTATGACTCATAACATATCGTTGCTCATAAGTTATGAGCAACGATAGCCTACTGTTTCACGGACAATAATTTGACATAAGATGCAATAATTTAAAATAAGGGATTTTCAACAGCCTATTGATTACTGAACCGTGTATATCAAGTTATCTCAAGAACCTAGAGTATGGCGCCTCCCTCACTACTCTCTGAAACAGCTTCAGTAAGTAAGGCTGCAGTTCAGATGCGAACTTTCAAGAGTTCTATGTTGTATTGTACATTAAGCTGTGGTTTGCACACACGGTCCTGTCAGGAGCCTTGAGTATCATACACGTACTGTACACACATTAATTTTATTTTGCTAACTATCAGTATGTAATTTCAACCTAACCTAATTATCAATGAGTTACTTAACGTAACCTAATATAACCTAAGCTACTTATGCCAACCCAACATAACCTAAGAAATCGACCCAACAAAACTATCATGAAATAATTCAACCTAACCTAACCTAACCTAACCTAAGCTCATATTTGTCTCCGGCTGAAGTTTACCTGACCACCTTTATGTCGTCCCATTAGGAAGCTGATGAGTCTGTTATATTTGTTCCTCATTACAAAACGAAATAAATCTTTAAATAATGTTACAGCGGACGACACACACCTATTGCTGTGTTTGGTGACGCGTTGGTTAATGGTGACATGTTGGTTAATGTTGACTCGTAGGTTAATGGTGACGTGTAGGTTAATGGTGACGTGTAGCATAAGAGTAAAGTGCTGGTTAATGGTGAGGTGTTGGTTAATGGTGACGTGTTGGTTTATGTTGACCTGTTAGTTAATGGTGACGTGTTAGTTAATGGCAACGCCTTGGTTAATCGTGACGAGTTGATGGTTAATGGTGACGTGCTGGCTAATGATGACGTGTTGGTTAATGGTCTCCCCACTTCATTTTGCTAAGGGTCAAGACTCGTGTTCCTGCCTCACTTCCAACCTACACCGCCTCACTCACCCCTCTGGCAGGTAACACACTCTGGTCCCGCACCCCTCTGGCAGTTAACACACTCTGGTCCCACAACCCTCTGGCAGGTAACACACTCTGGTCCCAGCCTCAGCAGTTGGCTTGCTCTGCCACACCCTCTGGCAGGTAACACCTCTGGTCACACCCCTCTGGCAGGTAACACACTCTAGTGCCTGCACCCCTCCCAGCAGAGTAGCAGCACACACTGGTCCCACAGCCCTCCTGGCAGTTAACATCTGGTCCCAGCCATCTGGCAGGTAACACACTCCTGGTCCCGCACCCCTCTGGCAGGTAACACACTCTGGTCCCGCACCCCTCTGGCAGGTAGCACACTGGTCCCACAACCCTCTGGCAGGTAACACACTGGTCCCGCACCCCTCTGGCAGGTAACACACTCTGGTCCCACAACCCTCTGGCAGGTAACACACTCTGGTCCCGCACCCCTCTGGTAGGTAACACACTCTGGTTCCACAACCCTCTGGCAGGTAGCACACTGGTCCCACAACCCTCTGGTAGGTAACACACTCTGGTCCCACAACCCTCTGGCAGGTAACACACTCTGGTCCCACAACCCTCTGGCAGGTAGCACACTGGTCCCACAACCCTCTGGTAGGTAACACACTCTGGTCCC
>NW_024715125.1:0-24440 GCF_018991925.1 Homarus americanus
ACTCTCAGGTACACCACTGACACTCCCCAGGTACACCTCAGACACTCCCAGGTACACCTCTGAACACTCCCAGGTACACCTCTGACACTCCCAGGTACAACTCTGACACTCCCAGGTACCCCTGACACTCCCAGGTACACCCCTCACACTCTCAGGTACACCTCCGACACTCCCTGGTACACCTCAGACACTCCCAGGTACACCTCCAACACTCCCAGGTACACCTCCGACACTCCCAGGTAAACCCCTGACACTCCCAGGTTCCTCTGACACCCAGGTGCTCCTCTGACACTCCCAGGTACACCTTTGACCTCCCAGGTACACCCCTGACACTCCCAGGTACACCCCTCACACTCGCAGGTACACCTCCGACACTCCCAGGTACATCTCAGACACTCCCAGGTGCACCTCCAACACTCCCAGGTACACCTCCGACAATCCCAGGTACACCCCTGACACTCCCTGGTTCACCTCTGACACTCCCAGGTACACCTCTGAACACTCCCAGGTACACCTATGACACTCCCAGGTACAACCTGACACTCCCAGGTACACCCGACACTCCAGGTACACCCCTCACACTCTCAGGTACACCTCCGACACTCCAGGTCACCTCAGACACTCCCAGGTACACCTCCAACACTCCCAGGTACACCTCCGACACTCCCAGGTAAACCCCTGACACTCCCAGGTTCACCCTCTGACACCCAGGTACTCCTCTCGACACTCCCAGGTACACCTTGACACTCCCAGGTACACCCCTGACACTCCCAGGTACACCCCTCACACCTCGCAAGTACCTCCGACATTCCCAGGTACACCTCAGACACTCCCAGGTGCACCTCCAACACTCCCAGGTACACCTCCGACACTCCCAGGTACACCCTGACACTCCTAGGTTCACCTCTGACACTCCTAGGTACACCGCTGACACTCCCAGGTACACCGCTGACACTCCCAGGTTCAGCTGACACTGCCAGGTACCTCAGCAGACACTCCCAGGTACACCTCAGACACTCCCAGGTACACTCCCAGACACTCCCAGGTACACCCCTGACACTCCCAGTTACACCTCTGACACTCGCAGGTACTCTCTCACTCTCCCAGGTACACCTGACACTCCCAGGTACACCTCCGACATTCTCAGGTACACCTCAGACACTCTCAGGTGCACCTTGACACTCCCAGACACACCTCTGACCCTCCCAGGTACTCCTCTGACACTTCAGGTACACCTCAGACACTCCCAGGTACCTCCAGACCTCCTAGGTACACCTCTGACACTCCCAGGTACACCCTGACCTCCCAGGTACACCTCTGACACTCCCAGGTACACCTCTGACACTTCCAGGTACATCTCTGACACTCCCAGGTACACCCCTGACACTCCAGTTACACCTCTGACACTCGCCAGGTACTCCTCTGACACTCTCTGGTACACCCTGACACTCCCAGGTACACCCTCATACACTCCCAGGTACACCTCAGACATTCCAGGTACACCTCTGACACTCCCAGGTACACCACTAACACTCTCGAGAACACCTCTGGCACTCCCTGGTACTTCTCTGATACTCCCAGGTACAACACTTACACTCCCAGGTACTCCTCAGACACTCCCAGGTACACCTCAGACACTCCCAGGTACTCCTCAGATACTCCCAAAAACACCTCTGACACTCCATGGTATACCTTTATGCTCCCAGGTATACCCCTGACACTCGGTACACCGCTGACACTTCAAGGTACACCGGTGACACTGCCAGGTACACCTCTGACACTCCATGTACACCTCGGACACTCTCAGGTACACCTCAGACACTCCCAGGTACACCTCAGACACTCCCCGTGCACACCACTGATACTCCCAGGTACACCTCTGATACTTCAAGATACACCTCAGACACTCCCAGGTACACCTCTGACACTCCCGATACACCTCTCGACACTTCCAGATACACTCTGACACTCCCAGGGACACCAATGACACTCCCAGATACACCTCTGACACTCGGTACCTCTGACAGACCCATACACCTCAGACACTCCCAAGCACACCTCTGACACTTCGGTGCCACCTCTGACACTCCAGGTACACCAATGACACTACCAGGTACACCTCTGACACTCCGAGGTACACCTCAGACACTCCCAGGTACACCTCTGACACTCCCAGGTACACATCTGACACCCCAGGTACACCCCTCACACCCCAGGTACACCTCTGACACTCCGAGGTACACCTCTAACACCTGAGGCACACCTCTGACACTGGCAGGTACACCTGATACTCCCAGGTACACCTCTGACACTCCCAGGTACAACAATGACACTCCCAGGTACACCGCTGACACTCCCAGGTACACCTCTGACACTCCCAGGTACACCTCTGTCACACCCAGGTACGACTCTGATGCTCCCAGGTACTGTCTGACACTTCCAGGTACACTCTGAAACCCTGAGGAACACCTCTGTCACTCCCAGGTACACCACTGACACTCTTAGATACACTCAGACACTCCCAGGTACCACCTCTGAACACTCCCAGGTACCACCTCAGACACTCCCAGGTACACTCTGACACTCCCAGGTACACCCTGACACTCCCAGGTACACCCTCACACTCGCAGTGCCACCTGACAATCCCAGGTACACCTCAGACACTCCCAGGTGCACCTCCAACACCCCAGGTACATCCTGACACTCCCAGGCACACCGCTGACACCAGGTACACCGCCGACACTGCCAGGTACATCTCAGACACCCCAGGTACACCTCAGACACCTCAGGTGCCTTGACACCCCAGACACACCCTGACACCCCAGGCACACCCCAGACACCCCAGGCACACCCAGACTCCCAGGTACACCTCTGACACTCCCAGGTACACCCCTGACATTCCCAGGCACACCTCTGACACTCCCCAGGTACACCTCTGACACTCCCAGGTCACCCGCTGACACTCCCAGGCACACCCGCTGACACTGCCAGGCACATCTCAGACACCCCAGGTACACCTCAGACACTCTCAGGTGCACCTGACACTCCCAGACACACATCTGACACTCCCAGGTACTCCTCTGACACTTCCAGGTACACCTCTGACACTCCAGGTACAACTCTGACACTCCGGTACACCCCTGACACTCCAGGTACACACCCCACACCTCAGGCACACCCCGACACCCCCAGGCACACCTCAGACACTCCCAGGCACACCTCCGACAATCCCAGGCACACCTGCGACACTCCCTGGTTCACCCTGACACTCCAGGTACACTCTGAACACTCCCAGGTACACCTCTGACACTCCCAGGTACAACACTGACACCCCAGGCACACACCCTGACACTCCAGGGACACCCCCACACTCTCAGGCACACCTGACACCCCAGGCACACCCCAGACACCCCCAGGTACACCTCCAACACTCCCAGGAACACCTGACACCCCAGGTAAACCCCTGACACTCGTTCACCTGCCACCCAGGTACTCGACACTCCGTACACACCTTGACACTCCAGTACACCCCTGACACTCCCCAGGTACACCCTCACACTGCAAGTACACTGACATTCCCAGGCACACCTCAAGACACTTCCAACACCCAGGTACACCTCCGACACTCCCAGGTACACCCCTGACACTCCTAGGTTCACCTCTGACACTCCCAGGCACACCGCTGACACTCCCAGGCACACCGCTGACACTCCCAGGCACACCGCTGACACTGGCACACCCCTAGACATTCCCAGGCACACCCCAGACACTCCCGCACACTCCAGACACCCCAGGCACACCCCTGACACCCCAGGCACACCTCTGACACTCCCAGGTACACCTCTGACACCCCCAGGCACACTCCAGACACTCCCAGGCACACCCCTGACACTCCCAGGCACACCTGACACCCCAGGCACACCTCTGACACTCCCAGGCACACCGCTGACACCCCAGGTACACCGCTGACACTCC
The DNA here is from genome assembly GCF_018991925.1 of Homarus americanus. NCBI lineage: Eukaryota > Metazoa > Arthropoda > Malacostraca > Decapoda > Nephropidae > Homarus > Homarus americanus. The sequence continues at coordinate 3,976 of NW_024715125.1, forward strand.
CAGTACACCGCTGACACTGCCAGGCACACCAGACTCTCCCAGGCACACCTCAGACACCTCAGGCACCTTGACACTCCCCAGACACACCCCTGACACTCCCCAGGTACCTCTGACACTTCCAGGCACACCTCAGACACTCCCAGGCACACTCCAGACTCTCCCAGGCACACCTCTGACACCCCAGGCACACCCCTGACACTCCCAGGCACACCTCTGACACCCCAGGTACACCTCTGACACTTCCAGGCACATCTCTGACACGTCCAGGCACACCCTGACATCCCAGTTACACCTCTGACACTCGCAGGTACTCCTCTGACACCTCTGGCACACACCTGACACCCCAGGCACACCCCATACACCCCAGGCACACCTCAGACATTCCCAGGCACACAATTCCAGGTACACCACTAACACCTGAGGAACACCTTGGCACCCCTGGTACTCTCTGATACCCCAGGTACAACACTTACACTCCAGGTACTCAGACACTCCCAGGCACACCTCAGACACCCCAGGTACTCCTCAGATACTCCCAAAACACCTCTGACACTCCCTGCACTCTGACACCTGACACCCCACATTTCAGACACTGCAAGGTACACCTCAGACACGCCCAGGTACGCCTCAGACACGCTGAGGTACACCTCTGACACCCCAGGCACACCCTGACACTCCCAGGTACACCTCCGAACCCAGGTACACCTCCGATACCCCAGGTACACCTCTGACACTCTAAGGTATTCTCTGACACCTACAGGCACCTCAGACATTCCCAGGCACACCTCTGATCCCCAGCATACCTCTGACAATCCCAGGTACACCTCAGACACCCCAGGCACACCCCACCACTGCCAGGCACACCTCAGACACCCCCAGGTACACCCTCTACACTGCCAGGTACACCTCTGACACTCAGCAGGCACATCCGATACTCCCAGGCACACCTGACACTCCCAGGCAACAATGACACTCCCAGGTACACCCCCACACTCCCAGGTTCACCTCTGACACACAAAGGCACTGACAATCCCAGTGCACACCCCTGACACTAGCAGGTACACCTCCGATACTCCCAGGTCACCTCTCACACAAAGGCCTCACAATCCCAGGTACACCTCTGACAACCCGTACACCCTGACACTAGCAGGTACACCTCCGATACTCCAGGTACACCTCTGACACTCCCAGGGTACAACAATGACACCCCAGGTACACCCCTGACACTCCCAGGTTCACCTCTGACACACAAGGTATCTCTGACAATCCCAGGCACACCTCTGACACTAGCAGGTACACCTCCGATACCCAGGTACACCTCTGACACTCGGTACAACAATGACACTCCCAGGCACACCCCTGACACTCCCAGGTTCACCTCTGATACTCCCAGGTTCACCGTGACACACGGTGCACCTCTGATGCCCCAGGTACTCCTGACACCCCAGGTACACCCCTGACACTCCCAGGTTCACCTCTGACACACAAAGGTACTCCTCTGATGCCCCCAGGTACTGTCCGACACTCCAGGTACACCTCTGACACCTGAGGAACACCTCTGTCACCCCAGGTACACCACTGACACCCCCAGGCACACCCCAGACACTCCCAGGCACACTCTGAACACCCCAGGTACACCTCTGACACTCCCAGGCACAACCTGACACTCCCAGGTACACCCCTGACACCCCAGGCACACCCCTCACACTCTCAGGCACACCTCTGACACTCCCAGGTACCCCCAGACGCTCCCCAGGTACACCTCCAACACTCCCAGGTACACCTCCGACACTCCCAGGTAAACCCCTGACACTCCCAGGTTCACCTCTGACACCCAGGTACTCCTCTGACACCCCAGGCACACCTTGAAACCCCAGGCACACCCCTGACACCCAGGCACACCCCTCACACACGCAGGTACACCTCCAACATTCCCAGGCACACCTCAGACACCCCCAGGTGCACCTCCAACACTCCCAGGTACACCTGACACCCAGTACACCCTGACACTCCCAGGTTCACCTCTGACACTCCCCAGGCACACCGCTGACACTCCCAGGCACACCGCTGACACTCCCAGGCACACCGCTGACACTGCCAGGCACACCCTCAGACACCCAGGTGCCACCCTCAGACACTCCGGAGCACACCCAGACACTCCCAGGCACACCCCTGACACTCCCAGGCACACCCTCTGACACCTCCAGGTACACCTCTGACACTCCCAGGCACACCGCTGACACTCCCAGGCACACCGCTGACACCCCAGGTACACCGCTGACACTGCCAGGCACACCTCAGACACTCCCAGGTACACCTCAGACTCTCATGCACCTTGACATTCCCAGACACACCTCTGACACTCCCAGGTACCTCTGACACCCAGGCACACCTCAGACACTCCCAGGTACACTCCAGACTCTCCCAGGCACACTCTGACACTCCCAGGCACACCCCTGACATTCCAGGTCACACCTCTGACACCCCAGCGCCAACCTGACACTCCAGGCACATCTCTGACACTCCGGTACACCCCTACACTCCCAGTTACACCTCTGACACTGCTGGTACCCTCTGACACCTCTGGCACACACCTGACACCTCAGGCACACCTCCCCACACCCCAGGCACACCTCAGACATTCCCAGGCACACCTCTGACACTCCCAGGTCCACCACTAACACCTGAGGAACACCTCTGGCACTCCCTGGTACTTCTGATACTCCCAGGTACAACACTTACACTCCCAGGTACCTCAGACACTCCCAGGCACACCCCAGACACCCCAGGTACTCCTCAGATACTCCCAAAACACCTCTGACACTCCAAGGTATACCTTGATACTCCCAGGTATACCCCTGACACCCCAGGTACACCTCAGACACCCCAGGCACACCCCAGACACCCCAGGTGCCACCACTGATACCCCAGGCACACCTCTGACACTTCAAGATACACCCCAGACACTCCCAGGTACACCCTGACACTCCCAGACACACCTCTGACACTTCCAGATACACCTCTGACACTCCAGGACACCAATGACACTCCCAGATACACCTCTGACACCTGAGGCACACCACTGACATTACCAGGCACACCTATGACCCCCAGGCACACCTCTGTCACCCAAGGTACACCCCAGACACCTGCAGGTACTCCTCTGACACCCCCTGGCACACACTTGAAACCCCAGGCACACCCCATACACCCCAGGCACACCTCAGACATTCCCAGGTACACTCCTGACACTCCCCAGGCACACCACTGACACCCCAGGCACACCTCTGGCACTCTGGCACATCTCTGATACCCCAGGTCCAACACTTAACTCCCCAGGTACTCCCAGTCACCCCAGGCATACCCTGACACTCCCCAGGTACACCCCACACTCCCCAGGCACACCTCTGACACCCCACACACCTCTGACACTCCAGGCACATCTCTGACACTCCAGGCACACCTGACACTCCCAGTCACACCCCTGACACTTGCAGGTACCCTCTGACACTCTGGTACACACCTGACACCCTGGTGCACACCCCACACATCCTGCACACCTCAGACATCCAGGCACACCTCGACATTCCCAGGCACACCACTAACACCTGAGGAACACCTCCGCACCCCTGGTACTTCCGATACCCCAGGTACAACACTTACACCCCGCACTTTCAGACACTCACATGTACACCTCAGGACACTCCCAGGTACCTCAGATACTCCCAAAGACACCTCTGACACTCCAAGGTATACCTTTGATACTCCCCAGGTACCCCTGACACTTCCAGGTACACACGCTGACACTCAAGGTACACCGGTGAAACTGCCAGGTACACCTCTGACACTCCATGTACACCTCTGAGACTCCCCAGGTACACCTCAGACACCCAGTACACCCCACTCCTGCAACAACGATGACCCAGGCACACCTCTGACACTTCAAGATACACCTCAGACACCCCAGGTACACCTCTGACACTCCCAGATACACCTCTGACACTTCCAGATACACCTCCCTGACACCCAGGCACCAATGACACTACAGATACACCTCTGCACTGCACACCACTGACACACCAGGCACACCTATGACACCCTCTAGTCACCCACACAACTTGACACTCTGCACTCTTCTGACACTCCCTGGCACACACCTGAAACCCAGGCACACCCCACACCCCAGGCACCCACTGCACACCCCCACACTCCCAGGCACACCACTGACACTCCCCAGGCACACCTCTGGCACCTGGCACATCTCTGATACTCCCAGGTTCCAACACTTACACCCCAGGTACCTCAGTCACTCCCAGGTATACCTCAGACACTCCTGGTACCAGATACTCCCAAAACACCTCTGACACTCCAAGGTACACTTTGATACCCCTAGTATACCCCTGACACTCCCAGGTACACTGCTGACTCTTCAGGCACACCGCTGACACTGCCAGGTACACCCTGACACCCATGCACACCTCAGAAACTCCCAGGTACACCTCGACAGTCCCAGGTACACCTCAGACACCCCAGTACACCCACACCCCAGGTACACACACCCCATGTCCTCTGATAGTCCCAGGTACACCTCTGACACCCCAGGCACACTGACATTACCAGGCACACCTGACACTCCCAGGTACACCTCTGACACTCGTAAGTACCCTCTGACTCTCCCTGGTACACACCTGACACCCCAGGATCACCCCACACTCCCAAGCACGCCCAGACATTCCCAGGTACACCTCTGACACTCCAGGTACACCACTGACACTCCCGGGCACAAATCTGGCACTCCTGAACATCTCGGATACTCCAGGTACAACACTTATACTCCCAGGCATTCCTCAGACACCCCAGGTACACCTCAGACACTCGCAGGTACCTCAGATACTCCAAAAACACCTCTGACACACCAAGGTACACCTTTGATACTCCCAGGTATACCTCTTGACACCCCAGGCACACCGCTGACACTTCCAGGCACACCGCTGACACTGCCAGGCACACCTCTGACACTCCATGTACACCCCAGACACTCCCCAGGTACACCTCAGACACCCAGGCACACCTCAGACACTCCCTGGTACACCACTGACACTCCCAGTACACCCCTGACACTCCCAGGTACTCCTCTGACAGACCCAGGTACACCTCAGACACTCCAAGTACACCTCTGACACTTCCAGGTACACCTTTGACACCCCAGGTACACCAATGACACTACCAGGCACACCTCTGACACCTGCGAGGCACACCTCAGACACCCCAGGTACACCTCTGACACTCGCACACATCTGACACTCCAGGTACACCCCCACACCCCAGGCACACTTCTGACACCCGAGGCACACCCCAGCACCCCAGGTACACCTCTGACACTGGCAGGTACACCTCCGATACTCCCAGGTACACCTCTGACACTCCCAGGTACAACAATGACACTCCCAGGTACACCGCTGACACCCCAGGTTCACCTCTGCCACCCCAGGTACACCTCTGACACACCCAGGTACGACTCTGATGCTCCCAGGTACTCGTCTACACCCAGGTACACCTCTGACACCTGAACACCTCTGTCACCCCAGGTACACCACTGACACCCTAGGTACACCTCACACCCCAGGTACACCTCTGAACACCCCAGGTACACCTCAGACACTCCCAGGTACACCTCTGACACTCCCAGGTACACCCCTGACACTCCCAGGTACACCCATCACACTGCAGGCACCCAGACACTCCCCAGGCACACTTCCGACACTCCCAGGCACACCGCTGACACTCCCAGGTACACCGCCGACACTGCCAGGTACATCTCAGACACTCCCAGGTACACCTCAGACACTCTCAGGTGCGCCTTGACACCCCAGACACACCTCTGACACTCCCAGGCACCTCAGACACTCCCAGGTACATTCCAGACACTCCCAGGTACACCTCTGACACTCCCAGGTACACCCCTGACATTCCCAGGTACACCTCTGACACTGGCACACCCTGACACCTGCACACCGCTGACACTCCCAGGTACACCGCTGACACTGCCAGGTACATCTCAGACACCCCAGGTACACCTCAGACACTCAGGTGCGCCTTGACACCCCAGACACACCTCTGACACTCCAGGTACACCTCAGACACTCCCAGGTACATTCCAGACCTCCCAGGTACACCTCTGACACTCCCAGGTACACCCCTGACATTCCCAGGTACACCTCTGACACTCTCAGGTGCACCTTGACACCCCAGACACACCTCTGACACTCCCAGGCACCCTCCTGACACTTCCAGGCACACTCAGACACCCCCAGGCACACTCCAGACATTACCCAGGTACACCTACACCTAGGTACACCCCTGACACTCCCAGGTACACCTCTGACACTCCCAGGTACACCTCTGACACTCCAGGTTCATCCCAGGTACACCCATGACACCCCAGTTACACCTCTGTCACTGCAGGTACTCCTCTGACTCTCTCTGGTACACACCTGACACTCGCACACCCCACACCCCCAGGCACCTCAGATTCCGTACACCTCTGACACCAGTGCACCCCTGACACTCCCAGGCACACCCTGCACCTTGGTACTTCTCTGATACTCCCAGGTACAACACTTACATTCCCAGGTACTCCAGACACTCCCAGTACACCTCAGACACTCCCCAGGTACTCTCAGATACTCCCAAAACACCTCTGACACTCAAGGTACACCTTTGATACTCCCAGGTATACCCCTGATACTCCCAGGTACATTTCAGACACTGCCAGGTACACCTCAGACACGCCCAGGTACGCCTCAGACACTCCAGGTACACCTCTGACACTCCCAGGTACACCTCTGACACTCCCAGGTACACCTCCAAACTCCCGGTACACCTCCGATACTCCCAGGTACACCTCTGACACTCCCAGGTACTCTCTCTGCACTCACAGGTACACCTCAGACATTCCCAGGTACCTCTGACACTCCCAGGTACACCTCTGACAATCCCAGGTACACCTCAGACCCTCCCAGGTACACCTCTAACACTGCCAGGTACACCTCTGACACTGGCAGGTACACCTCTGACACTCCCAGGTACACCTCTGACAATCCCAGGTACACCTCAGACACTCCCAGGTACACCTCCTAACACTGCCAGGTACCTCTGACACCCCCAGGTACACCTCTAACACTGCCAGGTACACCTCTGACACTAGCAGTACCTCCGATACTCCCAGGCCTCCCTGACATCCCTGCAACACTCCCAGGTACCCTGACTCCAGTTCACCTGTCTCCAGGTACACCTCTGACACTCCAAGTACAGCTCAGCCTCCAGGTACACCTTGACACTCCCAGGTACACCCCTGACACTCCCAGGTACAACAATGACACTCCCAGGTACACCCTGACACTCCAGGTTCACCGCTGGCTTAAGGTCCTTGATGCTCCCAGGTACTCGTCAACCTCCCAGGTACACCTGGCCTCCCGGTTCACCTCTGACACACAAAGGTACTACTCTGATGCTCCCAGGTACTCGTCCGACACTCCCAGGTACACCTCTGACCTCGAGGAACACCTCTGTCACTCTCAGGTACACACCACTGACACTCCCTGTTGCCCAGCTCCCAGGTGCATCAGAGACACTCCCAGGTACACCTCTGACACTCCGGGTACAACTCTGTCACTCCCAGGTACACCTGACACTCCCAGGTACACCCCTCACACTTTCAGGTACACCTCCGAACTCCCAGGTACCTCAGACACTCCCAGGTACACCTCCAACTTGGTGGGTGGTTTTGACACCCAGGTACTCCTCTGACACTCCCAGGTACCTTGACCTCCCAGGTACACCCTTACACTCCCAGGTACACCCTACACTCGCAGTACACCTCCGGCCTCCCAGGTACATCTCAGACACTCGGTCCAGGTGCCTCCGACAATCCCAGGTACACCCTGACACTCCTGGTTCACCTCTGACCTCCCAGGTACCTCTGAACACTCCCAGGTACACCTCTGACACTCCCAGGTACAACATGACACTCCAGGTACACTGACACTCCCAGGTGCACCCCTCACACTCTAGTGCCTCCGACACTCCCAGGTACCTCAGACACTCCCAGGTGCACCTCCAGCACTCCCAGGTACACCTCCAGACACTCCCAGGTAAACCCCTGACACTCCCAGGTTCACCTCACACCCAGGTACTCCTCTGACACTCCCAGGTACACAGCCCCGGCTCCAGGTACCCCTGACACTCCCAGGTACACCCTCACACTCGCAAGTACCCTCGACATTCCCAGGTACACCTCCAGACACTCCCAGGTGCACCTCCAGCCTCCCAGGTACACCTCCGACACTCCCAGGTACACCCCTGGCCTCCTGGGTTCACCTCTGACACTCCAGGTACACCTGACACTCTCGGTACACCGCTGACCTCCCAGGTACACCGCTGACACTGCCAGGTAACCTCAGACCTCCCGGTACACCTCGAACACTCCCAGGCCTCGGACACTCCCAGGTGCCACCCTGACACTCCCAGTTACACCTCTGACACTCCCAGGTGCCCTCCCAGCTCCCAGGTACACCACTCAGCCTCCCAGGTACACCCCTGACATTCCAGGTACACCTCGGACACTCCCAGGTGCACCTCGACACTCCCAGATACACCTCTGACACTCCAGGTACTCCTCCCCCAGCTTCCAGGTACCTCTGACACTCCCAGGTACCTCAGACTCTCCCAGGTACCTCTGGCCTCCCAGGTACACCCCTGACACTCCCAGGTACACCTCTGACCTCCCAGGTACACCTCTGACACTTCCAGGTACATCTCTGGCACTCCCAGGTACACCCTGACACTCCCAGTTACACCTCTGACACTGGGTACTCCTCTGACACTCTCTGGTACACCTGACACTCCCAGGTACACCTCATACCTCCAGGTACACCTCAGACATTCCCAGGTACCTCCTGGCTCCCAGGTCACCACTACCCTCCGGGCCCTCTGCTCCCTGGTACTTCTCTGATCTCCCAGGTGCTGACACTCCCAGGTACTCCTCAGACACTCCCAGGGTACACCTCAGACACTCCCAGGTACTCCTCAGATACTCCCAAGCTGCCTCTGACACTCCAAGGTATACCTTTGATCTCCCAGGTATACCCTGACACTCCCAGGTACACCGCTGACACAAGGTACACCGGTGACACTGCAGGTACACCTCTGACACTCCATGTGCACCTCAGACACTCCCAGGTACACCTCGGACACTCCCAGGTACACCTCAGACACTCCCAGGTACACCACTTGTGCTGGTACACCTCTGACACTTCAAGATACACCTCAGACACTCCCAGGTACACCTCCCAAGTCCTCCCAGATACACCTCTGACCTTCCAGATACACCTCTGACACTCCCAGGACACCAATGACACTCCAGATACCTTCTGACACTCGGTGCCCACTGACATTAGGTACACCTGCCAGGCACTCCCAGGACTACCTCTGTCACTCCAAGGTGCCTCCAGACACTCGCAGGTAATCCTCTGACACTCCTGGGTACACACCTAAGAACTCCCAGGTACACCTTATACACTCCCAGGTACACCTCAGACATTCCCAGGTACACCTCCTGACACTCCCAGGTACACCACTGACCTCCCAGGTACACCTCTGGCACTCTCTGGTACATCTTTGATACTCCAGGTCCAACACTTACACTCCCAGGTACTCCTCAGTCCTCCCAGGTATACCTCTGACCTCCCAGGTACACCTGACACTCCCAGGTACACCTCACTCCCAGGTACACCTTGTACTTCAGGTACATCTCTGACACTCCCAGGTACACCTGACCTCCCAGGTACACCTCTGACACTCCCTGGTACACACCTGACCTCTCAGGTGCACCTCCTTACACTCCAGGTACACCTCCAGACATTCCCAGGTACACCTCTGACACTCCCAGGTACACCACTAACCTCCCAGGTACACTGGCACTCCCTGGTGCTACTCTGATGCTCCCAGGTACAACCTTACACTCCCAGGTGCTCCTCAGACCTCCCAGGTACACCTCAGACACTCCCAGGTACTCCTCAGATACTCCCAAGAACACCTCTGACCTCCAAGGTATACCTTTGATGCTCCCAGGTATGCCCCTGACACTCCAGGTGCCTGCACACTTCAAGGTACCTGTGACACTGCCAGGTACACCTCTGACATCTCCATGTACACCTCCGGGCCTCCCAGGTACACCTCAGACCTCCCAGGTACACCTCAGACACTCCGGGTGCACCACTGATGCTCCCAGGTACACCTCTGACCTTCAAGAGATACACCTCTGAGCCTCCCAGGTGCACCTCTGACACTCCCAGGTGCATCCTGACCTCCCAGGTACACCTCTGACACTCCCAGGTACACCACTGACATTACCAGGTACACCTTTGACACTCCCAGGTACACCCCTCTGTCCTCAGGTACACCTCAGACACTCCCAGGTACTCCTCTCACCTCCCTGGTACACCCTGACACTCCCAGGTACCTCATACACTCCAGGTACACCTCCAGACATTCCCAGGTGCACCTCTGAGCACTCCCAGGTACACCACTGACACTCCATTACACCTCTGGCCTCTCCTGGTACATCTCTCTGTCTCCCAGGTACACTTACACTCTCCCAAGATACTCCTCAGTCCTCCCAGGTATGCCTCAGACCTCCAGGTACATCCTCAGATACTCCCAACACCTCTGTCACTCCAAGGTGCACCTCAGACACTCGCAGGTACTCCTCTGACACTCCCCTGGTACACCTGAAACTCCCAGGTACCTCACCTACCTCCCAGGTACACCTCAGACATTCCCAGGCACACCTCTGCCTCCCAGGTACACCACTGACCTCCCAGGTACACCTCTGGCACTCTCTGGTACATCTCTGGTACTCCCAGGTCTCTGCCACTCCAAGGTGCTCCTCAGTCACTCCCAGGTATACCTCAGACACTCCCAGGTACTCCTCAGATACTCCCAAAAACACCCCTGACACTCCCAGGTACACCGCTGATGCTTCTAGGTACACCGCTTGGCCTGCACAATTACACCTCCTGACACTCCATGTACACCTCAGAAACTCCCAGGTACACCTCGGACCTCCCAGTTTCAGACACTCCCAGGTGACACCACTGACACTCCCAGGTGCACAGCCCTGGCACTCCATGTCTCCTCTGATAGTCCCAGGTACACCTCTGGCCTCCCAGGTAAACCACTGACATTACCAGGTACACCTTGACACTCGCAGGTACACCTCTGACACTCGCAGGTACTCTGACTCTCCCTGGTACACCTGGCCTCCCAGGATCACCTCATACACTCCCAAGTACACCTCAGACATTCCAGGTACACCTCTGACACTCCCAGGTACACCACTGGCCTCCCAGGTACAAATCTGACCTCCGAGGTGCACCTCTACACCCCAGGTGCACCTCTGACACTGGCCACCTCCGATCTCCCAGGTACACCTCTGACACTCCCAGGTACAACGGTGACACTCCCAGGTACACCGCTGACACTCCCAGGTTCCATCTGACCTCCCAGGTACACCTCTGACACACCCAGGTACGATCTGATCTTTCCCCAGGTTACTCGTCTGACACTTCCAGGTACACCTCTGACACTCGAGGAACACCTCTGTCACCAAGGTACACCACTGACACTCCTAGGTACACCTCAGACACTCCCAGGTACACCTCTGAACCTCCCAGGTACACCTCAGACACTCCCAGGTACACCTCTGACCTCCCAGGTACACCTGACCTCCCAGGTACACCCCTCACACTCCGCAGGTAACCTCAGGACACTCCCAGGTACACCACGGACACTCCCAGGTGCACCTCCAACACTCCCAGGTGCACTTCCGACACTCCCAGGTACACCGCTGACACTCCCATGTACTCCTCTAATAGTCCCAGGTACACCTCTGACCTCCCAGGTTGCACCACTGACATTACCAGGTACACCTATGGCCTCCCAGGTACACCTCTGACACTCGCAGGTACTCCTCTGACTCTCCGGTACACACCTGGCCTCCCAGGATCACCTCATACACTCCCAAGTACACCTCAGACATTCCCAGGTACACCTCTGACACTCCCAGGTACACCACTGACACTCCCAGGTACCGTCTGGCACTCCCCTGGTACATCTCGGATACTCCCAGGTACAACACTTATACTCCCAGGTATTCCTCAGACACCCAGGTACACCTCAGACACTCACAGGTACTCCTCAGATACTCCAAAACACCTCTGACACACAAAGGTACCTTTGATGCTCCCAGGTATACCCTGACACTCCCAGGTGCACAGCTGACACTTCAAGGTTACCGGTGACACTGCCAGGTACACCTCTGACATCTCATGTACCTCGGACACTCCCAGGTACACCTCAGACACTCCCAGGTGCACACCTCAGACACTCCCAGGTACACTCTGATACTCCCAGGTACACCTCTGACACTTCAAGATACACCTCTGACCTCCCAGGTGCATCTCTGTGGCCTCAGATACACCTCCATGACACTGGATACACCTCTGACCTCCCAGGACACCATGGCACTCCCAGATACACCTCCCAGCCTCCCAGGTACACCACTGACATTACCAGGGTACACCTATGAGCCTCCGGTACCACCTCTGTCACTCAAGGTACACCTCAGACACTCGCAGGTACTCCTCCACCTCCCTGGTACACACCTGGAAACTCCCAGGTACACCTCATACACTCCCAGGTACACCTCAGACATTCCCAGGTACACCTCTGACACTCCCAGGTACACCACTGAGCAGTCCCAGGTACACCTCTGGCACTCTCTGGTACATCTCTGATACTCCCAGGTCCAACACCCTCCCAGGTACTCCTCAGTCCTCCCAGGTATGCCTCAGACACTCCCAGGTACTCCTCAGATACTCCCAACAACACCTCTGTCCACTCCAAGGTACACCTCAGACACTCGCAGGTACTCCTCTGACCTCCCTGGTACACACCTGAAACTCCCAGGTACACCTCATACACTCCCAGGTACACTCAGACATTCCCAGGTACACCTCTCACACTCCCAGGTACACCACTGACACTCCCAGGTGCACCTCTGGCACTCTCTGGTACATCTCTGATACTCCCAGGTCCAACACTTACCTCCCAGGTACTCCTCAGTCACTCTCCCAGGTATCCTCAGACACTCCCAGGTACTCCTCAGATACTCCCAAAACTTACCCTGACACTCCCAGGTACACCATGGCTTCTAGGTACACCGCTGACACTGCCAAAGTACCTCTGACACTCCATGTACACCTCAGAAACTCCCAGGTACACCTCAGACCTCCCAGGTACACCTCAGACACTCCCAGGTACACCACTGACACTCCCAGGTACAGCCCTGACCTCCCATGCTCCTCTGATAGTCCCAGGTACACCTCTGACACTCCCAGGTAAACCACTGACATTACCAGGTACACCTATGACACTCCCAGGTACACCTCTGACACTCGCAGGTACTCCTCTGACTCTCCTTTGCCACACCTGACCTCCCAGGATCACCTCATACCTCCCAAGTACACCTCAGACATTCCCAGGTACACCTCTGACACTCCCAGGTACACCACTGACACTCCCAGGTACAAATCTGACACTCCTGGAACATCTCAGGATACTCCCAGGTACAACACTTATACTCCCAGGTATTCCTCAGACACTCCCAGGTACACCTCAGACACTCGCAGGTACTCCTCAGATACTCCAAAAACACCTCTGACACACCAAGGTACAACTTTGATACTCCCAGGTATACCCTTGACACTCCCAGGTACACCGCTGACACTTCCAGGTACACCGCCAGCCTGCCAGGTACACCTCTGACACTCCATGTGCACCTCAGACACTCCCAGGTACACCTCAGACACTCCCAGGTACACCTCAGACACTCCCTGGTACACCACTGACCTCCCAGGTACACCTCTGACACTCCCAGGTCTCCTCTGACAGACAGGTACACCTCAGACACTCCCAAGTACACCCCTTGACACTTCCAGGTACACCTCTGAGCAGTCCCAGGTACACCAATGACACTACCAGGTACCTCTGACACTCGAGGTACACCTCAGACACTCCCAGGTACACCTCTGACACTCCCAGGTACACATCTGACCTCCCAGGTACACCCCTCACACTCCCAGGTACACTTCTGACACTCGAGGTACACCTCACCCCAGGTACACCTCTGACACTGGCTTGGGCCTCGATACTCCCAGGTACACCTCTGACCTCCCAGGTACAACAATGACCTCCCAGGTACACCGCTGACCTCCCAGGTTCACTCTGCCTCCCAGGTACACCTCTGACACACCCAGGTACGACTCTGATGTTCCCAGGTACTCGTCTGACACTTCCAGGTACACCTCTGACCTCCGAGGAACACCTCTGTCACCCCAGGTACACCACTGACCTCCTAGGTACACCTCAGACACTCCCAGGTACACCTCTGAACACTCCCAGGTACACCTCAGACACTCCCAGGTACACCTCTGACACTCCCAGGTACACCTGACACTCCCAGGTACACCCCTCACACTCACAGGTAACCTCAGACACTCCCAGGTACACCTCAGACACTCCCAGGTGCACCTCCAACACTCCCAGGTACACTTCCGGCACTCCCAGGTACACCATGAGCACTCCCATGTACTCCTCTGATAGTCCCAGGTACACCTCTGACACTCAGGTACACCACTGGACAGTACCAGGTACACCTATGACACTCCCAGGTACACCTCTGACACTCGCGGTGCTCCTCTGACTCTCCTGGTACACACCTGACACTCCCAGGATCACCTCATACACTCCCAAGTACACCTCAGACATTCCCAGGTGCACCTCTGACCTCCCAGGTACACCACTGACATCCCAGGTGCAAATCTCACTCCCTGGAACATCTCGGATACTCCCAGGTACAACACTTATACTCCCAGGTATTCCTCAGACACTCCCAGGTACACCTCAGACACTCGCAGGTACTCCTCAGATACTCAAAAAACACCTCTGACACACCAAGGTACACCTGATACTCCCAGGTATGCCCTTGGCCTCCCAGGTACACCGCTAAACTTCCAGGTACACCACTGCCACACTGCCAGGTACCTCTGACCTCCATGTTACCCTCAGACACTCCCAGGTACACCTCAGACACTCCCAGGTACCTCAGACACTCCCTGGTGCACCACTGGCACTCCCAGGTACACCCCCACCTCCCAGGTACTCCTCAGACAGACCCAGGTACACCTCAGACACTCCCAAATCACCTCTGACACTTCCAGGTACACCTCTGACAGTCCCAGGTACACCAATGACACTACCAGGTACACCTCTGACACTCCGAGGTACCTCAGACACTCCCAGGTACACCTCTGACACTCCCAGGTACACATCGGCACTCCAGGTACACCCCTCACACTCCCAGGTACACTACTGACACTCGAGGTACACCTCTACCCCGTTCTCACTTGCAGGCCTCCGATACTCCCAGGTACACCTCTGACACTCCCAGGTACAACAATGACCTCCCAGGTACACCGCTGGCTTGCTCCCAGGATACATCTGACACTCCCAGGTACACCTCTGACACACCCAGGTACCGACTCTGGTGCTCCCAGTACTCGTCTGACACTTCCAGGTACACCTCTGACCTCCGAGAACACTCTGTCACCCCAGGTACACCACCTGACACTCTGGGTACACCTCAGACACTCCCAGGTACACCTCTGAACACTCCCAGGTACACCTCAGACACTCCCAGGTACACCTCCGACCTCCCAGGTGCATCTCAGACACTCCCAGGTGCACCTCCAACCTCCCAGGTACACCTCCGACAATCCCAGGTACACCCCTGCACTCCAGGTTCACCTCTGTCCTCCCAGGTACCTGTGACACTCCGAGACACCCCAGACACTCCCAGGTACCTGAGCCTCCCAGGTACTCCTCTGACACTCCCGGTATCAGACCTCCCGTGCCTCGAACTCCAGGTACACCTCTGACCTCCCAGGTACCTGACACTCCCAGGTACACCTCTGGCACTCCCAGGTACACCTCCCAGCCTCCCAGGTACCTGCGGCACTCAGGTACACCGTGACCTCCCAGGTGCACCTTGACACTGCAGGTACACCTCAGACACTCCAGGTTCACCTCAGACACTCTCAGGTGCCTTGACACTCCCAGACACACCTCTGGCCTCCCAGGTACTCCTCTGACCTTCAGGTTTCACCTCAGACACTCCCAGGCCTCAGACTCTCCCAGGTGCACCTCTGACACTCCGGTACACCGCTGACACTCCCAGGTACACCACTGCACTCCCAGGTAAATCTGGCACTCCTGGAACATCTCCCAGATG
Organism: Homarus americanus; assembly: GCF_018991925.1. Taxonomy (NCBI): domain Eukaryota; kingdom Metazoa; phylum Arthropoda; class Malacostraca; order Decapoda; family Nephropidae; genus Homarus; species Homarus americanus. Next base: position 20,387 of record NW_024715125.1, read on the forward strand.
CTCCCAGGTACAACCTTGCATACTCCCAGGTATTCCTCAAACACTCCCAGGTACACCTCGAACACTCGCAGGTACTCCTCAGATACTCAAAAAACACTCTGACACACCAAGGTACACCTTTGATGCTCCCAGGTATACCTTGACACTCCCAGGTACACCGCTGGAAACTTCGGTACACCGCCCAGCCATGCCAGGTGCACCTCTGACACTCATGTACACCTCAAGACACTCCCAGGTACCTCAGGCACTCCCAGGTACCTCAGACCTCCCTGGTACACCACTGACCTCCAGGTACACCCCTGGCCCTCCCAGGTGCTCCTCTGACAGACAGGTACACCTCAGACACTCCCAAGTACACCTCTGACACTTCCAGTGCACACTCTGTCGGTCCCAGGTACATCTATGCTCCAGGTACACCTCTGACACTCCGGGTACACCTCAGACCTCCCAGGTACACCTCTGAGCCTCCCAGGTACACATCCCAGCACTCCCCTCACACTCCCAGGTACACTTCTGACACTCCGAGGTACCTCCTACCACCCAGGTACACCTCTGACACTGGCAAGTACACCTCCGATACTCCCAGGTACACCTCTGACACTCCCAGGTACAACAATGACACTCCCAGGTACACCGCTGGCACTCCCAGGTTCATCTGACCTCCCAGGTACACCTCTGGGTACGACTCTGATGTCCCAGGCTCGTCAGCCTTCCAGGTACACCTCTGACCTCCGAGAACACCTCTGTCACCCCAGGTACACCACTGACACTCTGGTACCTCTCAGACACTCCCAGGTGCACCTCTGAACATCCCAGGTACCTCAGACACTCCCAGGTACACCTCCGACCTCCCAGGTACATCTCAGACACTCCGGTGCACCTCCAGCACTCCCAGGTACCTCCGACAATCCCAGGTACACCCCTGGCCTCCCAGGTTCACCTCTGCCTCCCAGGTACCTCTGCCTCCGAGGGACCCCAGACACTCCAGGTACCACAGACACTCCCAGGTGCTCTCCCACACTCGGTACACCTCAGACACTCCAGGTACCTCCAGACACTCCCAGGTACCTCTGACACTCCAGGTACACACCTGTGCTCCAGGTACACCTCTGACCTCCCAGGTACTCAGCTCCAGGTGCCACTCATGGCTCTCTGAATCTGCCAGCCTCCCAGGTACACCGCTGCAGCCTGCCAGGTGCCTCAGACCTCCCAGGTACCCTCAGACACTCTCAGGTGCACCTTGACACTCCCAGACACACCTCCTGACACTCCCAGGTACTCCTCTGACACTTCCAGGTACACCTCAGAGCACTCCCAGGTACCTCCAACTCTCCCAGGTACCTCTGACACTCCCAGGTACACCGCTGACACTCCCAGGTACACCACTGACCTCCCAGGTACAAATCTGGCACTCCTGGAACATCTCGGACTCCCAGGTACAACACTTATACTCCCAGGTATTCCTCAGACACTCCAAGTACACCTCAGACACTCGCAGGTGCTCCTCAGATACTCAAAAAACACCTCTGACACACCAAGGTACACCTTTGATACTCCCAGGTATACCCTTGACACTCCCAGGTACACCGCTGAAACTTCAGGTACACCGCTGACACTGCCAGGTACACCTCTGACACTCCATGTACCTCAGACACTCCCGGTTGCTCAACACTCCAGGTACACCTCTGACACTCCCAGGTACACCTGACACTCAGGTACACCGCCTGACACTCCCAGGTACACCGTGACACTGCCAGGTACACCTCAGACACTCCCAGGTTCACCTCAGACACTCTCAGGTGCACCTGACTCCCAGACACACCTCTGACACTCCCAGGTACTCCTCTGACACTTCCAGGTACACCTCAGACACTCCCAGGTACACTCCAGACTCTCCCAGGTACACCTCTGACCTCCCAGGTACACCGCTGACACTCCCAGGTACACGCTGACACTGCCAGGTACACCTCCAGACACTGCCAGTACACCTCAGACACTCCAGGTACACCTCAGACATTCCCAGGTACACCTCTGACACTCCAGGTACACCACCTAACACTCCGAGGAACACCTCTGGCACTCCCAGGTACACCGCTACACTCCCAGGTACACCGCTGACACTGCCAGGTACACCTCTGACACTCCCAGGTACACCTAACACTCCGAGAACACCTCTGGCACTCCCAGGTACACCTCTGACACTCGGTACACCTCAGAACCTCCCAGGTCACCTCTGAAACTCCCAGGTACCTGCAGCACTCCCAGGTACACCTCACACTCCCAGGTACACTTCTGACACTCGGTACACCTCCTAACACCCAGGTACACCTCTGACACTGGCATGTACACCTCCGATACTCCCAGGTACACCTGCTGACTCCCAGGTACTATGACCTCCCAGGTACACCGCTGACACTCCCAGGTTCACCTCTGACACCCAGGTACCTCAGACACTCTCAGGTGCACCTTGACACTCCCCAGACACACCTCTGACACTCCCAGGTACTCTCTCAGCACTTCCAGGTACACCTCAGACACTCCCAGGTACACTCCAGACTCTCCCAGGTACACCTCTGACACTCCAGTACACCATGCTCTTAGGTACACCCACTGACACTGCCAGGTACACCTCAGACACTCCCAGGTACACCTCAGACACTCTCAGGTGCACCTTGACACTCCCAGACACACCTCTGACACTCCCAGGTACTTCTCTGACACTTCCAGGTACCTCAGACACTCCCAGGTACACTCCAGACTCTCCCAGGTACACCTCTGACACTCCTGGTACACCGTGACACTCCCAGGTACCCGTGACACTGCCAGGTACACCCTCAGACACTGCCAGGTACACCTCAGACACTCCCAGGTACACCTCAGACATTCCCAGGTACACGTCTGACCTCCCAGGTACACCACTAACACTCCGAGGAACACCTCTGGCACTCCCAGGTACACCGCTGACACTCCCAGGTACACCGCTGACACTGCCAGGTACACCTCTGACACTCCCAGGTACACCACTAACACTCCGAGGAACACCTCTGGCACTCCCAGGTACACCTCTGACACTCCGAGGTACACCTCAGACACTCCCAGGTACACCTCTGACACTCCCAGGTACACATCTGACACTCCCAGGTACACCCCTCACACTCCCAGGTACACTTCTGACACTCGAGGTACACCTCAACACCCCAGGTACACCTCACTGGCATGTACGCCTCCGATACTCCCAGGTACACCCCTCACACTCCCAGGTACACCCCTCACACTCGCAGGTACACCTCCGACACTCCCAGGTACACCTCAGACACTCTCAGGTTCACCTCTGACACTCCCAGGTACACCTCAGACACTCTCAGGTGCACCTTGACACTCCCAGACACACCTCTGACACTCCCAGGTACTCCTCTGACACTTCCAGGTACACCTCAGACACTCCCAGGTACACTCCAGACTCTCCCAGACACCTCTGACACTCCCAGGTGCTCCTCTGACACTTCCAGGTACACCTCAGACACTCCCAGGTACACTCCAGACTCTCCCAGGTACACCTCTGACACTCCCTGGTACCGCCTGACACTCCCAGGTACACCGCTGACACTGCCAGGTACACCTCAGACACTGCCAGGTACACCTCAGACACTCCAGGTACACCTCAGACTTTCCCAGGTACACCTCTGACCTCCCAGGTACACCACTAACACTCCGAGAACACCTCTGGCACTCCCAGGTACACCGCTGACACTCCCAGGTACACCGCTGACACTGCCAGGTACACCTCACTCCAGGTACACCACTAACACTCCGAAGAACACCTCTGGCACTCCCAGGTACACCTCTGACACTCCAGTACACCTCAGACACTCCAGGTACACCTCTGACCTCCCAGGTACATCTGACACTCCCAGGTACACCCCTCACACTCCCAGGTACACTTCTGACACTCCAGTACACCTCCTAACCCAGGTACACCTCTGACACTGGCATGCCTCCGATACTCCCAGGTACACCCCTGACACTCCCAGGTACACCCCTCACACTCGCAGGT
>NW_024715126.1:0-14617 GCF_018991925.1 Homarus americanus
ATCAATGCTTCGTTCAGTTACGTATTGCTGTGGTAGATTGCTGTGGTGGTAGTGATTGTGGGTGTGGTGGTGGTAATTGTGTGATGTGGTGATGTGATTGTAATTTCAATTGCGACACAGTGTAAAGTAAGGAGTATTGTTGGAAGGTTGGGTGACAGGAAGATAACAGGTAAAGTTCGCGGAGAATTGTGAGGAAGAATTGTGGAAGTAGGGTTAGCAGGTAAGGATTAGCAAGGGGGCAGCAGAGGAGAGAGGCGAAGCTGCTTGGCTGTGGTTGATGGAGGGAAGGATGTGGACCCTGCTGGGAGGCCTATTAGAAGAAAGAACTTTTTCAGTTAACAAGTCACTCGTTACCTTCCCCTGGTGCTTCTCGTGTTTTTATGGTCTGTCTTGTCCCGTGTACCTGTCAGACATAAGGCTGATGATATGTCAATCTTGTAATCGTAACTGATAACGATTTTCATTATATTCATAATCTATAATTATATTCAAATAATTTGAATCATATAATCACAATGTAATTATAATACATTTTCAAAAACCTTTAATATTGTAATCATAATTTACTTCTTCTATAGTTTGTAATCCTTAATTGTAATCCAGCCAAAAAATCGTTTTTATTCAGTCATTACAATACTCTGATTTACAAGATCGTAGTACACCTGGCAAAAGGACCTCTCATATTTCACTACTACCACCAGATCCTTCCCCACCCTACTTACAAATCACCCCAACATCCTCTCTGGGCAGAATTGCGGGCACCTCATCGTACCAAGGACACTCTATGAGATTCTTCGTGCTATTCACTGCCCGTACAAAATGGCTCACATCTATCCTCAACCATTTAATTTTCTAATAATTCAAATTTACGTCTTCAAGTCAAAGCTGAATTTTACTTGTATCTCATTATGTAGATTCTACCTAATCAAATGTTACCTAGTTTTCAGTAGTTGTTATTTGAATATGGATTATTTTGACTGTAACTGGCTGTTTATCATGAATGTAGATTTCTAATAATCAAAAGCAGATATATTGAAACGATTGTTATCATATTGTAATCTAATCAAAAAAATAGTGAACTTTGTAATCGTATTCAGCCGCGTCACTGAGTACCTATTAATAACGAGTAAGCTGGAGGGATCACCTGAGGATTTGTCCTTACCTCTACAGTACATTTAACTTCCAGTCATTAAACACCCTAACACTATACACTCTGGGGTTGGTTAGCGGTGGGATTAAGTTGGGATTAGGTTAGCGTTTGATTAAGTTGGTATTAAATTAGGATTGGAGTTGGCGTTAAGTTAGGTTTGGTTGGCATTAGATTAGAAGAGAGAAGAGAAATTATTAATATTTTTCATCCCCATGAAATACTAGTCATATATGCTAATTCAATTTTGTGACCAGCTTTTTCATTCTGAGTCTCTCTCTCTATTAATTCTCAATGTGTTCAAGTGATGAAGTGCGTCTTGTTAGATTGTGTTCCTTAATGTAACTATGTTCCGTAAAGCTATTATATGTGTTCTTCTGCAGTTGTGTTCCGTAAAGGCAGTTGTGTGTTCCTTAGTGGCTTACGTAGTGAAGAGTGGTTTTGTTGGTGAGTTTCTTAATGCATCCACAATATCTATCGTGGCGTGAAAGTTTTGATGGTAGAAAGATGATGGATAGATTAAGGTCAGTGGATGGATCGTCATTACCATCTTAGGTGTCATGTGTGTGTGTGTGTGTGTGTGTGTGTGTGTGTGTGTGTGTGTAAGGCTGACTGCACATCGACGTTAATCACTAAATAATACCACTAAAGCAACCTAGTGTACTTGACTCTGCCTTATAGTATCAGAAACGATCGACGTACCGAGCAGGCTATCAGCGAGAGTGATCTTCAGGCAATGTTGATGATATGGTGCTGGAAAGAATCTACCCATTTAGAGATCAGAATGAATTCTTCACCTGTGTAACCTGGGGTGGGAAGCTGTCAACCCCACCAAGAGGACTTACAGGGATTCTTCGCACTCACCAGGAGAATGTAGAACCTCCACAGCTGTTAGTAGAACCGTGAAGCTTCAAGATTCTGAGTGAAGCTTCAGAGGCATTAAAGCTTTTTGTGCCATTCTGCTCAGGTGCTTACAGTTCCACCCAGCCACTGAAGGCCTAAAGCTCACTTGCTCCCATAGCCCAAGTGGTTAGTAAAACTTTGAGAGATTCTGGAGCCTTCAAGAGGGTGAAAGTCCTAGGGCCTCAAAACTCTGGGGAGGATGAATAACTTCTCTTGTGATGATGTTGATCACAGGGCTGTAAGGAATGAATGTGCACACACACACACACACACACACACACACACACACACACACACACACACACACACACACACACACACACACACACACACACACACACACACACACACACACACACACACACACACACACACACACACACACACACACACACACACACACACACACACACACACACACACACACACACACACACACACACACACACACACACACACACACACACACACACACACACACACACACACACACACACACACACAGATCATAAAAATCTGTATATAGTTGAAGTTTGATCAGTAGGTGTAATCCAAGCCAACAACAAACTGAGGCTGATAACGGTGATACAGTGTTAAGTGAGAGAGAGAGAGAGGTTGTGTTTTGTGACGAAAATACTGTACTGAAAGTGAGATAATTACACAGTACGTCACTTAAAACTTGTCAGGGGAGTGTAGTGAACAGCAGTAGTAGCTAGTAGTAGTAATTATTGTGTGTGTGTGTGTGTGTGTGTGTGTGTAAAATCAAACTGTTCAGTACACCAATATTATGACAAATTTAACCAACCCACACAACTACAATTAATTCAGTCTCATTATTGACCAGATCTTATAATAAAAATGATTATTGCCTCGACGAAATATCCGGTATCCGATTTCATCTCAGCAAACATTCCTCCTACTGCAGGAACGCCGAAGAGGTAAAGTGATGTTGGCATTCTGAGAAACAGCAGATTTGGTGACAACATTGCCCCGATATCCAGCCGTGACTCTCTGAGCCAACACACACACACACACACACACACACACATCCTCTACCACCAATATAATTTTGTCCTCTGATTGGTTCCGGGTGTAATGGCCATCCTGAAGGTCGATGTCGAACCAATTTGATGTCATTCTTCGTAGTTGCAGGTAGGCTAATGACCAGTTCAGTTCAGCATATAGTTTTATGCCTCCAGGAACGATAACAGTAAGGTGTAAAAAATCTGTTCCTGCAAGCTGGTAAATATCTATTAATGTTCTTGGTTTTTTTATAAGTTACCTGTGATTAATTAGGAACACCTGTGTAATTATCTATACCTGTACTTGTATCCTGATACACTGTACTTTTATCTACCTTGATCTCGACATTTTTTTTCTTTTTTTCTTGTGTTCTTCTTGTATTTTTTCTCTAGACTTTTTCCCTCGTGAGTTTTTCCTCAACCTGACTTTTCCCCACGTGACTTTTTTTTCCAAATTTTACTTTTCCCCGTGACTTTTTTCCCCACGTGAATTTTTTTCCACGGACTTTTTCCCATACGTTACTTTTTTCCTAGTTCCATCAGGAAGTCCCGTGCAGCACTTAACAACACACTCCAGCTGAAATAATTACGACTGTTTAGGTGAACAATGGTCAGTATGTTGCATCATGATCCACTGTTAATATGTGTGTGTGTGTGTGTGTGTGTGTGTGTGTGTGTGTTTATCTGTGTTGTGTTGTGTTGTGTCACGAAGCTAAGAATATACATTTTATTTTATTTTACTGCTATTATATACATTGACTTCCTCCTCCCCTCCTTCTCTTCCCCCCCTCCCCTTCCCCCTCCTCCTCCTTCTCTTCTTCCTCCCTCCTCCTCCCCCCTCCTCCCATTTTTACAAACTTCTTCACTATCTTCCATCCTTGCTGGGAGAGAGACCCACATGTGATGGGTTTGCCTCTTATAAACTACAGACTCTCACTTGTGCAGCATCACATCGAGTAAATATAGGTCACAGTGGTTAGGTTAGAGATGTCGTATTTGTTTTATTAAAGTAAATATGAGTTACGTTTTTAGTGTTATGGGCTCAGTTGTGTGTCCTATGCCTACCCAGGGTGTCGTGTTCGTATGCCTACCAGGGTGTCGTGTTTATGTATGCCTATCAGGAGGTGTTGTGTGTCGTATGCCTACCAGGGTGTCGTGTGTCGTAACCACCACCACCACACCCCCCCACCACCACCAACCACCACCACCAACCACCACCACCACCACCCACCCCACAACCACCACCACCACCACCAAACCACCAACCACCACCACCACCACCACCAACCACCAACCACCACCACCCAACACAAACCACCACCACCACCACCAACCCAACACACCACCACCACCACCACCACGTGTGTCCTATGCCTACCAGAGGTGTCGTGTGTCGTATGCCTACCAGGGTGTCGTGTTCGTATACCTACCAGAGTGTCGTGTGTCGTATGCCTCAGGTGTCGTGTGTCGTGGTGGGGATGGTAGGGACACATCTGGAAGACGTCCAGGATAATCCTGGTCAACGCACACACACACACCTCCCTGCATCTGCCGCCTCTTGTGGTACTAAGTTCTTCTTCAAAAGAGGCGGAGAGAGAGAGAGAGAGAGACACAGCGAGAAAGTAGAGAGAGGGAGGAAAGGAGAAACGAGGAAACTAGAGAGGGAGGAGGAAAGAGGTGGTGTAATAAGGTCAGTTTACAATCTCAATTGGGTTAAACTATTCATTCTACTTAGCTTCTTTATTGTATCTGTCTCACTCCTACCACCAATATTTGTGTGTGTGTGTGTGTGTGTGTGTGTGTGTGTGTGTGTGTGTGTGTGTGTGTGTGTGTGTGTGTGTGTGTGTGTGTGTGTGTGTGTGTGTGTGTGTGTGTGTGTGTGTGTGTGTGTCGTCCAGCTGCCTCCACCAAGTCGTCCAGCTGCCTCCACCAAGTCGTCCAGCTGCCTCCACCAAGTCGTCCAGCTGCCTCCACCAAGTCGTCCAGCTGCCTCCACCAACTCGTCCAGCTGCCTCCACCAACTCGTCCAGCTGCCTCCACCAACTCATCCAGCTGCCTCCACCAACTCATCCAGCTGCACGTGTACCGAGACGGTGAATAAGTTATGGCAATCTTCCCAAGTGTGAATTATATTAGTGTGTGTGTTGCGTGTTGACGGGTGGAGCTGATATGAGGCCAGCTGTGGAGTTATGTAGTGTGCCTCTCTCTCTCTCTCTCTCTCTCTCTCTCTCTCTCTCTCTCTCTCTCTCTCTCTCTCTCTCTCTCTCTCTCGGCGTAAACGGAGTGTGTTTGTGTGTGTGTGTGTGTGTGTGTGTGTGTGTGTGTGTGTGTGTGTGTGTGTGTGTGTGTGCGCGTTAGAGATATTTTTCTTCTCATAAGTGGAGATGTTATGGTATCTGTAACTGCCTGAATTATGCCATGGTTCTGAATTAGTGTCTCCCCAAAATGGCGTCAGATCTATGCTGAGACTCTACCTTAATTAGATACATAGAGCGAAGGGAGAAGAGAAGGAATGGGGTGAGGGCGAAGAGAAGGAAGGAGGGGAGTGAAGGAGGGAAGGAGGGGGGGGGGAGAAGAGAAAATTAAACCTAGTGAATCTTTGTGAATTTGGACCCTACTGTGAGGTTTTTGTAAGCTGTGTGTCCAATGGTTCAGAGATAGCAGTTTATATTGAGAGCTTCCGGTACTGATAACACTGTCAAGGTCGTTTGATGTGTTGTGCTAGAGAGTTAGTGAGTGGTGGAGGTGGACCAACGGGACCTACTGTAGCCCGTGTGTAGAGAGAGAGAGAGAGAGAGAGAGAGAGAGAGAGAGAGAGAGAGAGAGAGAGAGAGAGAGAGAGAGAGAGACATTAATGCGTTTTGCCTGTGTGGTCTATATCCCTCTGTCTATCCCTCTGTCCACACTAGAATCTCCTCGTAATTTTGGCTGTGTGTGTCTTCAGTGCCAGCAAACATTACACAGGACTTTAGTGAGGACGTCATGAGTGGGTACTGAGAGGGAGTGGAGAGGGGTGATAGGTGGGGGTTGTGATGGTGGTTGCTGAGGGTCAAGGAACTAGAGGTATTATCATATTATAGTTATATAAAATAGGATTAGAACCATTACCGAGAAAGACAGACGAAGGGAAGAGGAAAAAAGATTATGATGATGATGATGATTGATGATGATGATGATGATGATGATGAATGAAACAGGTAAAGGAGTAGGTATGCACAACACAGGAACAGGGTACTGGAGGTGTGTGTGTGTGTGTGTGTTGGGTGTGTGTGTGTGTTGGGTGTGTGTGTGTGTGTGCGTATGTGTGTCTTGGGGTGGGGTGTGTGTGTGTTTGTGGAAATAAAAACAGCATCCGGCTCATATTTGAGCCTTGGGGAGCCATTAAGGGGGGGGGGGTGACCTATTCTTTTTACCCCCTCGACCAGGTTCTGGTTAGGGGGGGGGGGTACTATTCATGACCTTACCTCTGTTGGTTGTTAGGGCTGAGTTGTTTTTGTTGGTGTTTTTGTTTTTGTTTTGTGTATTTGAATCGTAAGACGAGTTTCCATCTATCAATAATTTCATCATAAAGGTACCTCACTGCCTTTATGGGAGGGAGGGTAGGTCATTGGGTCAAAGGGTTGGGTCAAAGGTCAAAGCCATTATGTGATTTTTGTTTTCCTATTGAGGTAAATTTCTCTCAGGTAGAAAAAGTGGGGCAGCCAACACTAATGACTTGTGGGGAGGTGAGGTTTACGCCCACCTGAACAGGGACACAGCCAGGTGTTGAGTCCTTGAGGTGTTGAGTCCTTCAGGTGTTGGGCCCTTCAGGTGTTGAGTCCTTCAGGTGTTCAGTCCTTTAGGTGTTGAGTCCTTCAGATGTTGAGTCCTTCAGGAGTTGGGCACTTTCAGGTGTTGAGTCCTTCAGGAGTTACGTCTTCAGGTATCGAATCCTTCAGGACTTGGGCCCTTCAGGTGTTGAGTCCTTCAGGTGTTGAGTCCTTCAGGAGTTATGTCTTCAGGTATCGGGTCCTTCAGGACTTGGGCCCTTCAGGTGTTGAGTCCTTCAGGTGTTGAGTCCTTCAGGAGTTACGTCTTCAGGTATCGACTCCTTTAGAACTTGGGCTCTTCAGGTGTTGAGTCCTTCAGGAGTTACGTCTTCAGGTGTTGGGTTCACTGCCGGTGTTCTCGTCACACACATAAGTCTTCATCAAGCAGTCAATTAAAACACATATGTCGACACTCGTGAAACATATGTGCCAAGTTTCCTACAGTTACCTCAGCGTCAGGGAGGAGGAGGTGGTGATGGTGGAGGAGAAGGAGATGGAGGAGGAGGAAGGATAGGAAGGGGAGGAGAAGGTGGTGGTGGAAGAAGAGGAGGAGGAGGTGATGGAGAAGGAAGAGAAGGAGGAGGTGGTGGTGGAGGAACAGAAGGAGATGGAGGAGGAGGAAGGATAGGAAGGGGAGGAGAAGGTGGTGGTGGAAGAGGAGGAGGAGGAGGTGATGGAGAAGGAAGAAGAGGAGGAGGTGATGGAGGAGGAAGAGAAGGAGATGGAGGAGGAGGAAGGATAGGAAGGGGAGGAGAAGGTGGTGGTGGAAGAGGAGGAGGAGGAGGAGGTGATGGAGAAGGAAGAGAAGGAGGAGGTGGTGGTGGAGGAACAGAAGGAGATGGAGGAGGAGGAAGGATAGGAAGGGGAGGAGAAGGTGGTGGTGGAAGAGGAGGAGGAGGAGGTGATGGAGAAGGAAGAAGAGGAGGAGGTGATGGAGGAGGAAGAGAAGGAAGAAGAGGTGGTGGTGGAGATCGACAGACAAACAAACGTACTGATGCTATTGACCGTTCTAGCATTTATTGGATCACGTGAAGATTAACCACCCTAACGCTAACCTAACCACCCTAACGCTAACCTAACCTAACCTAACCTAACCTAACCACCCTAACGCTAACCTAACCTAACCTAACCACCCTAACGCTAACCTAACCTTATTTAATTTAACCTAACCAACCTAACATGACATTATGCAACCTAACCTAACCCAGCCATACATCACCTGTGCCTACCTGAGATTTTTGAGGTGAAGAGGGAGGCAGGAAAATGAATTAAAATAAATGAAAATATTGAAATAAACACGAATAATAACAACAACAACAACAACAACAACAACAACAACAACAACAACAACAACAACAATAATAATAATAATAATAATAATAATAATAATAATAATAACAATAATAATAATAATAACAAAAATATCGTATAAAACTAAGTAAATAATTAGAGCCATAAATATTTCAGATAAGCTGGTCGTTGGGTGAAATTAATAGTGGCAGGTATAAGCCTCGGGACTTACGGAGCACCATAATACACGGAGCACCATAATATACGGAGCATCATAATATACGGAGCACCATAATACACGGAGCACCATAATATACGGAGCACCATAATATACGGAGCACCATAATACACGGAGCACCATAATATACGGAGCACCATAATATACGGAGCACCATAATACACGGAGCACCATAATACACGGAGCACCATAATACACGGAGCACCATAATATACGGAACACCACAATGCACAAAACACCATATTATACGGAACACCATAATATACGGAGCACCATAATATACGGAGCACCATAATATACGGAGCACCATAATATACGGAACACCATAATACATTGTGTGTGTGTGTCGGTCGTGTTATTATCGGAGGATAAACACAAAGGAAAAACAAAATAAAACACCGATTTATTGAACTATTAATTTACTTTTTTTTCTTCTTCTTAGATATAAAAGTTGATAAACGTAGCGTGTGGGAGGTGAGGATTAAGGGAGGTGAGGTGATGAGGGAGGTGAGGTGGGGAGGTGAGGTGAGGGTATGAGGGAGGAGGGTAATGAGGAGGTGAGGTAAGGAGGTGAGGTGAGGTAAGGGAGGTGGAGGGAGGGGGGAGGTGGATGAGGGAGGAGGTGAGGTAATGAGGGAGGTGAGGTAATGAGGGGAGGTGAGGTGAGGTAATGTGAGGGAGGTGAGGTAATGAGGGAGGTGAGAGATGGGGGTAGTGTGAGTATTTAGTGAGGGAAGTGAGATTGGTGAGGTAGTGAAAGAGACCAGGGAGGTAGTTATGAGGGAGTGAGTAAAGGCAGCATAATTAGTGAGGGAATGAAACACAGTGTATTAGTCAGTCAGTCAGTCAGTCAGTCAGTCAAGGTCAGTTAGGGAATTAGTTAGTTAGGGAGTGAAGCTGAGTAAACAGAAGGGGGAGTAACATGGATCTCTGACCATCTTGTTGACTTATGTAATACTGTAGTGAAGTGTTCAGTAAAATACAAAAAAGACTGGTGGGTGAAAGTGGGTGGGTGGGTGAGTGGGTGGGTGGGGTGGGGTGGGTGGGTGAGTGGGTGGGTGGGGTGGGGATGGGGTTTCACCATGGTATACCTGAGACGACCACAGGTTTTAGGTAGAAAAGGTCACCTGTTTCACTGTGTCTTGTTGTATTGTCTTTTATGGTGTGTGTGTGTGTGTGTGTGTGTGTGTGTGTGTGTGTGTGTGTGTGTGTGTGTGTGTGTGACAGACATAAGGACGGACGAACTCACGCACCATTTACAGTTTCTCGCACTCACATTCTTGCATGCACTCACATTCTTGCATGCACCCACATTTTCTACACACATGCACACATTTTCCTACACACACACATGTACATATTTTCATACACACAGCCGGTCCCCCGCACACAAACACAGACAAGGGAACCACCGTAAACTTACTCACGAGAGAGAGAGAGAGAGAGAGAGAGAGAGAGAGAGAGAGAGAGAGAGAGAGAGAGAGAGAGAGAAGAGAGCACGATTAGAGAAAGTGAGGAGGGAAGTTGTAGTCCCTCAGATAGGACGCAGAAGAAGGCCCACCGGTAGAGTCGGTTCCCACAACATGATGCTGGCCAGATGCTCGGCGGGTTAGTCTTGTTTATCAATATCACACATTACACGCACAGGACGCATGCCTAAGTGGGCCTTGTGTGTGGCGGCCGGAGGGGGGAGAGTCGTGTGTCCGGCCAGGTGACTTTGTTTTAGTGGCCTTGTCGTTCCTAGTTGCAGTAAAGGTGGTTTATTGCACAGGTGATATTGGTGTGTCTCAGGGGTGGGTGTGGGGAGAGAAGTGGGGTGGGTGTCTGTTAGGCCTCCGTCTCTTGTAGGAATAGAATATGACCTATGCCTTGTATTGTGTTGGATGGGTTAACTCTCTACTTCCCACGCAATACCCTGTCACGAGTTACGGAGGGTGTTTCAAGACCTGGAGGAGGCGCTGAAGGGAGCAGGATTATATGTGTAGTCTCCTCATATTGTGGATACGACGTTCGCCTGGTGTCGGATAATTGGCTAATTACTATACAATCACTAATACATACTATGCCACTACCGTCACCTGTTTAATCTGCCACTAGCTACCACACGGCCATTTAACTCAAGCAGCCAGTACACTCGCTACAACCAAGTGCCCTCCACCACTCCTATCACTGTCACATCCTCACGATCATACTACCACACACACATTACACACCACCACATCTCACAACTCCACAACATGTCACACCTCACAACTACACCAGCACACCACACACTCACAATCACACACCACGTCACACTCACCACCACACCATTTGATGTTCCGTGTGATTTTCTGGGGAATTATGATGTGTTGCTTAATGCGTGAGTGAAGGATAGGAAGGTGTGTGTGTGTGTGTGTGTGTGTGTGTGTGTGTGTGTGTGTGTGTGTGTGGTGTATTCTCAGACGACTCCCTGTTGCTAGTGATAGTGTGGTAACCTTTGTGTGTGTTGGCGGTGATGGGTGAGTGGGTATGGTGTAATAGTGGATGGGTATATGGTGTATTATGGGTGAACAGTGGTGTAGAAGGTTGAGTATAGTGTATTATGGTTAGGATGAATGTGATGTAATAGCAACCAGCAAGGCTGATGGTGAGTGAGGTGTTGACGGCTCCACTGTACAAAAGTTAGTGACCTCGGCGTAAATTGATTAGCGTGGAACAAAATTACCCTAATGAACACAAATTAACAGTCATGTATTTAACGCGTCCAGCCCACCTAAAATACGTACACTGAACACAGTTCGAGTGTGTTAAAAGTGTTATTATTGATGTTAATTATTATTATTATTATTATTATTATATTATTATTATTATTATTATTATTATTTATTAGTTGTTGTGTTTGTTGTTGTTGTTATCATTATTATTACTGAGATAACATTCAAAATTGAAATTACTATTGGATGTTTGAGCCAACACACACACACACACACACACACACACACACACACACACACACACACACACACACACACACACACACACACACACACACACACACACACACACACACACACTCACAATTTACAGGAATTTCCTTTTTAAATGTCTTTTTTTAAATCATTACAACGCTGAAATTTCCTCTATATCTTACAGAATTGTATTTATTTCGTCTAGTTGTCAGGTCTATTTACTTGTTTATGCTATGTATGTATGTGTGTATGTATGTATGTATGTATGTATGTATGTATGTATGTATTTAATTTTTTAAGAGTTACGTCACCACTTTATATATTTTTTGGTTTTGGGCACATTAGTGTGTGTGTGTGTGTGTGTGTGTGTGTGGGGTTGGTAGACACACCGAGCTATCACCTTCAACACCACACAATACACCCTGTTCATAATCATTCCACTAAATCTATTGTATTTGGGTCAGGAAGGTCAGAGGTCAAGTTCAGGGATGGAAGGGGAGTCAAGACGTTACCATGTACCTCAGCAGTGTCACTCAGTACTTCCTGTGATGAATAAATAAAGTGTGTGTGTCGGGGGTGCTTAAATCGTCGTTCAGTGTATAGAAATATATTGAAGACACTTAAGCAGGGTCATTATCACTGTTATTACTACTACTATTACTACTACTACTACTATTTTTTTTTGACCTCCAGCCTCCCCAATAGCCTTCGCCGCCATTTTATTACCCAAATATTAAATATCCTAATACATAGTAGCTATCCTATCTGTGAGATGGAAGTTTTGATCCATTATGGCATTCAGTGACTGTAGCCTCATAGTCAATATCTGCAGCAGTTGGCATTGAAGTGTGGCAGAGCTCGTCCCTGAAGGCGGAGTAAGGGACCGAAGGAGAAGGAAGAAAGGGACATTTCATCCAGGCTGTAACACATACACTGGGCTGCTGCTGTTCGGAGATCATCTCGGGATCTGGCGTAGAAGCATCTTGCACTTGAGGTCCCATCCCACCAGGGTTGTGAACACTAGAGGAGTGAAGCTGCTGATCAACGTTCTGAAAACTCTCTCCCCATATGCCCCCCTTGTTGTCGTTCTCGTTCCTCCTGTGTGCAGCATCGAGAGCTGAGCTACTACTACAACAACTGCTACCCAACAACCTCCCAATCCACTATATGTTTCTATTTCTCTATTGGCCCTTTTTATTTCTAATATTTTCATTGGCTGGTGAGACTCGCTGCCATATCGGTAAATTCAACCCCATTTGTTTCATTTTGTTGTTTATTGGAAGATTTTTTCTGAGATAAAACCGTGAAAAAATAAATCATTACGTTAACTGTTGGTGATAATCGTGTTTAAAATATGTTGGTTTGTTATGACTAACACTGCGGGCCATGTGTATCCCATACCTTCCTTCTACCACAATTTATGTATACCTCCTTACTGCTGATTTATGTTGCTTAATTAGTGTAAAACCGTATAACGATTTTACTAAATGAATTATCTATCTATCTATCTATCTATCTATAGTATCTATCTATCGACAGTATCTAAACCACCCAACACATCATCTATCATACCTGGCGGCCCGACACAGGTGGTAGGCCCAAGTCCAACACTGGCACAATTGCACTGAACGTTTACATCCTGCAGTCTATAGGTGTGGGGATTACTGGGGAGGTGGAGGAACTGGAGGTGAGGAAGTTGTGAGGTGCAATTGGGGGTGAGGTACTGGGACAGTGAGGCACTACAGGGTGTGGGGGTACTGTGGTAGAGAGGCACTGGGAGGTGAGGTACTGGAGGTGAGGCACTGGGGAGTCACTGTAGGGGTGAGGAACTGGGGGTGAAGCAACTGGGAGGTGAGGTCTGGGGAGCAGGGGCACTGTGGGGGAGCACTGGGAGGTGAGAACTTCGAGTGGGAGGCATGGGGAGGTACACAGGAGGTGAGAATCACTAAACACAAAACCAAACAGAGTGGGGGCACTGTGGGGGTGAGGCACTGAGTATGTGAGACTGCTGTGGGTGAGGTACTGGAAGGTGTGAGGTGCAAGGAGGATGAGCACTGGGAGTGTGGAGGGTACTGTGGGGATGAGGTCACATGAGGTGAGGTACTGGGGAGTAACTGTGGGGGAACTAGGAGGTATACTGGGAGGATGAAATTACTGAGTAGAGAATACTGGGACTGTCGGGGCAGGAGGTGCAGGTACTGGAGGTGAGGTACTGGGAGTGTAGAGTACTGTGGGAGTACTAGGAAGTGGTGGGGACACTAGGGGTGAGAGGGCACTAGAAAGGTGAGGACTTGGAGGTGGTGGGAATTACTGGAGGTTGGGGGGTACACAATAGATGGGATGAGGCAGGAGGTGGTGGAGTACCGTGGATAATGGGAATACCATGTGGCGTGAGGTACTGAGGGGAACTTAGGGTGTGGGAGGTATTGTTGGGGATGGATATACTGGGGTGGTGGGGCTGGGGGGTAGGGGTGGTGGGGTGGTGGGGGACTGGGAGGAGAGGATTTATAGCGTCTAGGGTAATGGTTTTACTGTGTGATGTGTGTGTGTGTAAAGTTCGTCGTACTGCACGTGGCAGGAAGTCGGGTCCTGGCCGCCTGTAACGTGTAGGGTTGCCGACATGGGTACTTAGTGAATTGTTACAGTGTAAAGATGCACGCCAACACAACAACCACACCCAAGTTAACAGCTGCATGGTTTGGGTGTGGTGGAAGATTCGGATGTTTGCTGGCAAATTTCCCAGGATGTCAGTGTTTATCTAGGTTTAGTACTGCTGGGTGGATATGGGATAGTAACGTAAAAACTTTACCCACAGTTATACACACACATAGTAGTATGTGATTCGTATTGGTGTGGAATTAATTCTTTTCATCAGGAGGACAGAGTTGGTGGGTTGGGACAGGTTTAAGTTACGTTAAGTTTAGATTTAGGGTTTATAACAAAAAGAATACATTACTGGGACTCCTTCTTCAACAAATATAAGCACCCATCAACCTAAAAATAAATATACACTTAAACTTACTTGACATGTCTCAAGGTAGATTCTATCAGTGTGCTAATCTCACAACATCTAGCCAAAAGTCTTTACACAAGGCTTCTACAAATGACAGGCTTGGTGAGGGTTGTGTGCTGTGAAAGGCTCCCAGCCAGTCTCAGCTCTCTGTTGCCCAGCAGTTAGAACTGGTCCTCCCACTCATCTTGGTAGACACCACCCCTCTTGGTAGGTCGTCTCCCACATCATCTCAAGTGGACGCCAC
>NW_024715127.1:0-20829 GCF_018991925.1 Homarus americanus
AGATATTTGGACTAGACCACCTGTACAAAGTTGAGACACAACAGCGCTTCCTGCCACCCTGGCGGACAGTTCCCTTCGATATCACAATACCGACGTATCCGCCTAAAAAATTAATTATACAAAGTATTTATCTCCAACACACTGCCAAATTGAGAGCTCTTGAACACATACACACTCTACAGACTGATGATAATATCACACAGACCATCTACACTGATGGATCTCTAAACACCGCCTGTGGGAGGGCTGGAAGTGCTATTGTTGTGACTCAACCTGACGGTAATATAATTGAGAAAGGAGTTAGAATTAACAACTGGGCATCCACTCTACAAACTGAATTAGTTGCCATACTCCCAGCTATTAAATTCATTGAAACCACTGTTACTGACAGTCTCATCATCACTGACTCTCTATCCTCACTACTTGCCCTTGGTACCCTCGACTCAGGTTGTCACGATCTTGTCTCTGAAGCCAGACACAAATATGCGTGCCTTGTTGACCGGGTTGTCAGGGTCAAACTGTTGTGGATCCCCTCTCACATAGGCCTCATAAAACATGACAGAGTTGATGCCCTCGCCAAACTCGCGTCTAACAAAGACACCGTTGAATACAATTTGGGTCTGTCAAAAAGAACCCTTAAAACTGTAATCAGGAAAGAACTTATTGATGAGTTTGACGCAAGTAGACAAGTGCAAACAGGCACTAGTCGATCCATAGTTTACCATGATGAGATGTATCAAGTGAAACATGTATATGGAGCAAGTAACAAGATCATTAGATTACAAGATGTTGTAACCGCTAGATTAAGGTTAGGATATAAATACCTTTGGCAGTATGTTCCTCAAGCAGATGTAAACAAAACTAAATGTAAAGTGTGTGGCCATACATATGGCCACACACTTGAACACTACGTCCTCGACTGTGTGAAGATAGAACCTTTTAGGGACAGGTCCAAGCACACTGTGTGTGAAATGGCACAACACTTCATCTCTAATGGCAAGATAGCCGACATATTAAGATTGTATCCACTTTTTTGCACTTAGTAACTATATCAGTTCTCATGTACAGAACCAAATACGCAATGTGCTTGAATAACCTCCCACGTAAATGTGAATAACAAAGTGTGAGGCCAGACATACTGCCTCACACGCCTGTTCTCACGCATTTGTGAATAAGTTACCCTTTATGTATAGAACTAAACAAATAATGTAAATGAAATACTGTGTAACTCTCAGTGCCATAATATCCTGACAACCGGGGTTAATTATTATGACCCTTTGTAAACCCTACTCTGTAATCCTTTTGCGCTACCGCTCACAGGATGAGTGTGGGGTGCACAATAAAGTAGCCGCTGCAAGCGGCAAAATCAAAAATCAATCTCTATCATAACCCATTTCCAGTAATTTGCCTCCCACCTGTCCACCACCTCGGACATCGATGAAAATTCCAACATAGGATCAGATGTGCATTTCAAGCTTTTGGGAGACTGAATACCCGAGTCCTCAGCTGTAAGGAGCTGAAACTATCAATAAAGTTGCACAACTATCAAGCAATTGTCCTCCTCACCTTGCTGCATAATACCACACATCATATGCAGGAGACATCGAAGCACTTGAGAACTTTCACTCACGTACTCTTGGTAATAGTAGTGCTATCACTACCGCTACTCGGACCAAAATGAAGCAGCAATACCGCAACAGCAATCTATGATTTAAAAATTAGCGGGTTACTGCTACTATCACTGCTATGGCCTTTTGTCAATACTATTAAAAACTGAAATGATATTTGAATCCAGACCGAAAATTTTTCATCGAAATTTAAAATTATCATCAGAAGTTGTTTCTACTATTGTGGCGTACTTATAACCATGGTGCAGTGCCTTCTTGTCCTTCAGAGTTCTGTTCATAATGTTTGTATGTCGTATTACGTTGGTAATCGACTGAATTGCTTCCGCCTGTTGTCTACTTAAACTAAGTTTAGGATCACTCAGTTTCGTGACGACTTTAAATTGAAAACTATCTAGAATGTTAGCAACTCGAGGCAAGAGCCACAGTAAACAATCCCACATTAGCGCATCACAATGGTAACTACCAAAGTTTCAAGTCCGTCTAACTCAGCCATACTAATACTTTTATTAAAATTTCTGATACAAAAAATGCAGGTGTTTAACTAAATTGTATGTAAATTATATAGCTGACATGTATCACATCCCTCCGTCTGGGTCAACGCCATCTGGGGGTCGGAAACAACACCACCTTGACGCCTGGGTCAACCCCATCTGGGGGTCGGCAAATCGGCAAGTTACGACGTCTGAGCAAGAGTCAGAAGCTTCAATAACAACACTGCCACGTCTCCCTAGCCTCTACCACAACACTCTATCTAGCCTCTCCCGTGAACCACCAAGGTGACGAGAGGCCTTTATCTCGCCCTAAAACCTCAGTTTACTCTCAACCTCTGTCCTGGAACAATGGATCTCCCTAAGGACCCCTACCTATCACCGGATTCCTAATCCTTCAAGTGACCGCCTTAATCATCCGTTGTACCATAACATTCACCGCAGAAAGAAGTAGATGGTTTAAGGGCACTGGTGTAGACTAGCGGTTAGGATTTATTGTGTTTATAATTAGTTATTATTGTTATTGAATATTAAAAACTCCTTCTTTGTATAATGTCCACCCCTTTCCCCTGGAATCTTTCTTAAATTACCTTACTTTTGTTACGAGTTGGCCTCTATGGGTGGACCCGACATTAAGATTAACTAGCTAACTTGTAACACATGGAAAACTGTAAATATTGACATTTTCATTTGCATATTCGAAGATTTCCTTCAATCAGAGTCTTATAGCGATGCAATGCAAACCATTATAAAAAATGGCGGTAAAGCATTAGTACGCTTGCCTCTCAGATCAGATGTGAGAAGAATGTTATTCAGTGTGACCCTATTAAACATGGCAGGTTTTTCTCCGGGTACCCTGGTGTCCTGCCTGTACTAACACCGGACACAGATTCAAAGAAAGCCGTAAGAGAAACCATACCAACCGTCCAGCCGGCTACTGAGTTGACAAGTGGTAATAATTATGAGTTACTTATCTACTTCGTGAATGGAACGTGTATTTTACCAGTCCTACCTCCTAGTAAGTATTATCTGGCAATATTGCCTGTGTGAAGTGTTCAATAACATATAATATATAATAGTATTTTAGTCATGAATAATTTATAATAGTATTTTAAAAAAGAATCACCTATCAGCATAATAGCCTCCTATGATAATAATGATTAAAAAATAAATCAAGATTCCTGGGGTTTTCGTAAAAACTTTCCTGGATCCCAAGGTCGAATGAAGCAAATTAAAAAGCAAGATCTAGTGAAAAAAAACTAAGGAGTGGCACACTCGGCTGCCGACAGAGGAATCGGTAACAAATCACATTTATACAATTGAATTGGATTGAATTGAAACGGTTTATTAAGCCAGATAAACAAAGACACAGAGTGGATAATAATAACTATATTAACATGGCTGAGAACCTGAACTCTCTTTTAGGAACTTGATATATACTATATATTTACCTCAAGGAAGTATTATGTAACATTTAGTAAAATCTGGAATAGTACAATAGCATGGTGGTAATAAGAACATCTCGTAATGTTACCACGGTTGTCACTACAGTATTTATTTATTTATTTTATTTATTTATTATTATTTTTTTGTAAGTATATACATAAATTAGTGAAATTGAAAAACATAAGTATAATGGGGGAGCAGTACAACATAGGTTGCACAGTAATAAGGTTGAAGAAGAGGACAGAGCTGTGAGGATTATGTCTAGTTGGCAATTATGTTTATTGCAATGGTAATTTCCGTTGAAACGGTTTTGATGGTACAATAAAAGCAGGTACTGTAAATATAGCAGGTATTACATAATTACAAGAAATATTAATACAATGACAATATATATTGTTTTAAGAGATGATTTAAAGGAAGGGAGCATAGTCTTTGCTCGGATTGGTGGGGGTAAGATGTTCTACACCTTCACACCGTGATATTTTATGAAGGTCTGGGAGGAGCGCATGGGAGATGGTCTTGGTAGCTCTGGATGCCTTAAGTTGTATCTCTGATTATTCCAGAACTGTAAATAATTATTGTCAAGCAAGTGATTGATAGATTTGTAAACAAAGAGGGCACAGAAGTAGGTGTTAATATCTTCGAATTTTAACAATTTCAATTTAGCAAATTTTTCGTTTGTGTGATCTGTTTTTTTCAAGTAGGTCATTGTCCGTACAATTCTCTTTTGTGCATTAACCACAGATTGTGTTTTTGGAGAGCCAGAGGGCCTCCACAGTGTGTGACAGTGTATCAGGTGTTGGTAAACAAGATCATGATAGATCTCTTTCATTGCTGTGAGAGTGAGTGACTGTCGAATGTGTAATGATTGTTTGTCAGACCAAAGCTTACAGCCCAGAATTATGTCACATGTAACAGCAAGCACACTACAGACCTCGTGGCACCACCACATCCCGGGTTGACACACCTCAGGTCGACCCTAGGGACTTGAACCTCGTCCGCTAATGACTTGAGTTAGCCGGGTGACCTACAACCGCACCTAACCAAGACACCTGGGCAGGACGACACCTGCACACAGCCGTCCAGACCTGACACTAGGGAACCAGAATTCTCACCACCACTCGATCAGCTCTACCCGGCGTCATGACCTTAGTAATTCAAGGACCCGCTAATTAGCCAGCACTCCTGTTGACCCAATAACCCGGTCAAGACACACCCAGTTGAGTAGGAGAGGTCACCCCCCGGCTCGACCAATATATAGGGGCTGGAGCTCCTCTCACGCAGAGAGTGTCTGTAACCAGGAAGGGCCAGCTACCACGTCCCCGAGTCCCGCTCGAGAGAAGCCCGCCACTAAGTGTAACGAAGTCTCAGCCGGGTCCATCGACAAAGTGCTGTCAACTCCACGTGTAACAGTAAGTGCTGGCTGTGTAGTCTGTGGAAGTGCAGTGATCCCGAACCTCCCCAACGATCGACTTAGTGAAGTGCCCATTCTAGTTGTGAGGTTAGGTTATACGAGAATACCATAGTCTATCATAAATTGTGTACGAACCCCCCTATTAATCCCCCCTATTGAACTAGTAAAATAAAGCTGTAACACGCATTGGTGTTTTATATACTACACTTGTACTGTGCCTGTGTTAATATACAGTGTTGACATCACACCCTCGAGACACGCTACCATATCCTCTCGCTATAATACTCTACTACTATAAACTCCTAACTTACCTCTTCATGTGAGATTTTGTCTCATTACATATATATATATATAAATATATATATATATATATATATATATATATATATATATATATATATATATATATATATATATATATATATATATATATATATATATATATATATATATATATATATAAGAGTGAGTCACTGTGCAATATGTATTTTTTGTGGGGACACGGGGTGGGGGGGCGGCAAACTCAAGGGCCGCCCCGGGCGGCACACACTCTAGCTACGCCACTGATACCCATCCCCGATAAACGCGCAGAGACAGTTTGTGAAGCCCTGTTACAATACGTTGGTACTCATGGATGTCCCCGGGTCATTGTCAGTGATCAAGGGACAGAGTTCACCTCTGGCATCTTTCAGAAAGCGTGCGACTTGCTGCGGGCTAAGTCAAATCTAACCACTAGTTACCACCCACAGGCTAATGCCATGGTTGAGCGTTCCCACCGCACGTTGAAAGATCACTTGTCGTTTTTGGTTAATAATCAGTACGGCGGTTGGGACGATCAGCTACCTCTTGCACAACTGGCCATGAACACCGCAATTAATACCACCCTGCATAACACTCCTTACTTCCATCACTTTGGTAGGGATCCAAACCTTCCTGCTGGTGTAATCAACCCCCCACCCTTATCCTATGGCGAGGACTACCCTTCTGTCTTGCAAAACAGGTTAC
Source organism: Homarus americanus (assembly GCF_018991925.1). Classification (NCBI taxonomy): domain Eukaryota; kingdom Metazoa; phylum Arthropoda; class Malacostraca; order Decapoda; family Nephropidae; genus Homarus; species Homarus americanus. The sequence goes on from NW_024715127.1 coordinate 5,982, forward strand.
AAACGGTCTTTACTCGGGTGCAGGAACTAAACAGGAAAGGTCACTTACACAACGCCACCTACTATAACCTCAGGGTCACCCCTTCCAATATTACCATAGGTACCCTGGTCTTCCTAACTAACGAATCATCCTCCCCCGATACCCCCTCTAAGTTGCAACAGAGATGGCAGGGCCCATATAGAGTAACCGCCCAACCCAGCAAAGTAAACTTCACTATTTCCCCGCTTTGCCAGGGGGGACGTCAGGAAACTGTGCATGTGAATAGATTGAAGCTGGCAACTGTCGACGATGACGTTTTGAACAAATCAGGCCTCACCAACCAGCCCCCTCTAGGAGTAACATTCCCTTCCCAACACCCTATCCCTCCACCAGCAGCTGACCACCCCCTCAGAACAATCAGGTGCCTCACACCCCAAGTAATAATCAGAGAACTCCCCAAGCTACTGCCCCACTTGTACCAGTAAGACCTGATCAGATTAGGGCTCATAGATATAACACCAGGTCACAGAACATAGATTAAAGTAACGAGTCTAGGGGCACTTCTAATTGTTGATTCTCCACCCCGGGATCTTGTCTTTCTACTAAGCTACAGAGTCAGCACTGCCCTTGCTCTTCACGGGCCTGGGCGAGGTCTCCCTGACTCCACACAAAAGTCGGAGATGACACCACCACAGCTGCAGCCGACCCCCTACCCGGACGAGCTGAGACCAACGCATCCTGACTCATAATGGATGCCCGACACGAGCGGGACACGCAGCGGGCAACCCCGCGGCGAATGGGTGACGCCTTCACGTCGACACTGCAAGCCCCAAGCTCCAGAAACGGGCTTGCATAATGCTGGCCCTCGATCTGGTTGAAGACACTGGGCTGTGTCTCGTCACTCGCCTGCTGAACGACGAGACACGCACCGAGGCTACGGTCTCACAGCCCACAATACTGACAGACAACATCTATGGGTACCATCAGCCTGAGCAAGCTACGCCATGCAGGACCAGCGCAGCACCTAGCTCCAGGCAGGGAATCAGGTCGTCCCCTTGGAACCCAGGAGAAAATCCCGAAACCCCGACCTGCAAATTCAGCAGCAGCAAGCAACAGGCAACAAACAACTAGAAGTCCCAGTGGCGATGCAGACGACAGCTCCCTACGGTTCAGGACCTGTCAACTGGTTCCACGCACTTCCACTCCAGGAATGGAACCACCAGGTACCAGACAAGTAATGGCTGAACCGTCCACGATTCGCCGTGCTTGTTACCAGCACCACGACGAAACAGGCGACCTGACCACAACCCGTGAGGATTCACCACCGCCGACACTCACGTACGGAGGGCGAACTCTTGTCCGTGGACCCTGCCCTACACGCCATCCAAAGCGATGACACCCTAAGCAGTGGACCGGCTTTGATCCCGGCCGGGAAGGGCGGAAACTCAGATGGGACTAGAAAAATCCATCTGGAATGCGTCAGGAACTGACGCTCCACACAGAAGTTCAAGTGGAGGAAGTGAGGCACGCGATACACCGCGGCAGACCGCCGGACGGGACAGGAAACGCCAACCACCACATCTACTGCGTCGTCCACCCTGATGCTGGACACCGATTGGTGGAGGTGGTGACAGACCACCCGCCACCCGGGATCTCGACGAATGCTGACGAGTTTTTGTTATTGCCATTGTATCTTGTTAATAATTTCTGCTGCCTTTTTAGTATGTACAAATATTTCTTTTTGTTCACAAGTTGTATTTTGCCCCAACCTTCCCCCCCCCCTTTTTTTTAAGCGGCCATGTATCTTATTATTATATATGTTGTATGTGCTGCCCTGCGCAAGAGTTTAACAGTTGAAGCAACAAGTATGTAAATCTATTCCAGGCTTGAAGATACTAACGCTAGGGAACCTAAGCAGAAATAAGCCAGGGCAAGCAACACCATTGCATAACTTTTCAAACCTCCGACTGTGTACCCTCATTTAACTTCCTAAAGTGACGCTCTCCGACAAGCACCCGCCTAGGCGCTCTCTTTCCCCTTCATATCTACATCCATCTTTCCTTTTCCGTATATTTAGCGAGCCGCTTAAATTTTTAAATATTATCAGACTATGGTAGGATGTGAGGTGTATACTTTGCATCTCAGTAGCTATTTTCGCAGGATGTGCACTCGCTTTGTCACCCACTGTAAACATCCACTGTCTGGCATAGAAGCTTTGATCTTGGCGGGAGGTATAGTGAGCTTTGTCAGATCAAACTAGCGCCAGTAGAAAAACATACACCTATGAAATTGTTGTTTGTAAATGTGAGACTATGTTATCGCCCCAGGGATTATCTCTGATACCACACGTGATGTTGATGTCTATATGTGACATCAGTCTCTGTGGTGAAGCTTTGGTCTTGGCGGGAGGTGTAATGATTGTTTGTCAGACCAAAGCTTACAGCCCAGAATTATGTCACATGTAACAGCAAGCACTACAGACCTCGTGGCACCACCACATCCCGGGTTGACACACCTCAGGTCGACCCTAGGGACTTGACCTCGTCCGCTAATGACTTGAGTTAGCCGGGTGACCTACAACCGCACCTAACCAAGACACCTGGGCAGGACGACACCTGCACACAGCCGTCCAGACCTGACACTAGGGAACCAGAATTCTCACCACCACTCGATCAGCTCTACCCGGCGTCATGACCTTAGTAATTCAAGGACCCGCTAATTAGCCAGCACTCCTGTTGACCCAACAACCCGGTCAAGACACACCCAGTTCAGTAGGAGAGGTCACCCCCCGGCTCGACCAATATATAGGGGCTGGAGCTCCTCTCACGCTTGAGAGAATGTCTGTAACCAGGAAGGGCCAGCTACCAGGTCCCCGAGTCCCGCTCGAGAGAAGACCGCCACTAAGTGTAACGAAGTCTCAGCCCGGGTCCATCGACAAAGTGCTGTCAACTCCACGTGTAACAGTAAGTGATGGTTGTGTAGTCTGTGGAAGTGCAGTGATCCCGAACCTCCCCAACGATCGACTTAGTGAAGTGCCCATTCTAATTGTGAGGTTAGGTTATACGAGAATACCATAGTCTATCATAAATTGTGTACGAACCCCCCCTATTAATCCCCCCTATTGAACTAGTAAAATAAAGCTGTAACACGCATTGGTGTTTTATATACTACACTTGTACTGTGCCTGTGTTAATATACAGTGTTGACATCACACCCTCGAGACACGCTACCATTTCCTCTCGCTATAATACTCTACTACTATAAGCTCCTAACTTACCTCTTCATGCGAGATTTTGTCTCATTACACTGGGGAGGGAGGGAGAGGGAGCTGCATTATGATGTCATGCTGGGAAGGGAGAGAGAGGAAGCTGCATTATGCTGTCATGCTCGGGAAGGAGGGAGAGGGAACTGCATTATGCTGTCAAGCTGGGGATGGAGGGAGAGGGAGCTGAATTATGCTGTCATGCTGGGGAGAGAGGGAGAGGGAGCTGCATTATGCTGTCATGCTGGGGAGGGATGGAGAGGGAACTGCATTATGCTGTCAAGCTGGGGAGGGAGGGAGGAGAGGGGCTGCATTATGCTGTCATGCTAGGGAGGGGAGGAGGAGAGGGAGCTGCTTTATGCTGTCATGCTGGGAAGGGGAGGGAGAGGGGCTGCATTGTGTCTTTCTGTCATGCTGGGGAGAGGGAGGAGGGGCTGCATTATGCTGTCTCATGCTGGGAGGGATGGAGAGGGGGCATTATGAGGGAGCTGCATTATGATATCATGCTGGGAAGGGAAGGAGAGGAAGCTGCATTATGCTGTCATGCTCGGGAAGGAGGGAGAGGGAACTGCATTATGCTGTCAAGCTGGGGATGGAGGGAGAGGGAGCTGCATTATGCTGTCATGCTGGGGAGAGAGGGAGAGGGAGCTGCATTATGCTGTCATGCTGGGGAGGGATGGAGGGAGCTGCATTATGCTGTCATGCTGGGGAGGGAGGGAGAGGGAGCTGCATTATGCTGTCATGCTGGGGAGGGAAGGGAGAGGGATTATGCTGTCATGCTGCATGACTGCATTATGTTGCATGCTGGGAGGGAGGGAGGGAGAGAGCTGGAGCAGCTGCATTATGTTGTCATGCTGGGGAGGGAGGGAGAGGGAGCTGCATTATGTTGTCATGCTGGGTAGGGAGTGAGAGGGAGCTGCATTATCCTGTCATGCTGGGGAGAGAGGGAGAGGGAGTTGCATTATGTTGTCATGCTGGGGAGGGAGGTAGAGGGAGCTGCATTATGCTGTCATGTCGGGGAGGGAGGGAGAGGAGGTCGCATTATGCTGCATGCTGCATTAATATGATGCAGCATAACTCCAGCAGTCTCACTACAGCTTTGTATGTTTACTGTATGTTTACAGTCGAATGAAAACCTGAGAGACTACTCAATATAAGTCCTTTCATTATCATTGTCACGGACACGGACACAAGAATTCAATGGATCTAAGTAACGAAAATAAGGAATAATTTAAGTTGTTGTCAAAGACTTTCATATGATTATTGTTTATAACTGAAGGTCTTGGAACTATTTTATCACAACAAAGAAATATAATGCAGTAAAACATGGACAGTGACGAAGTACAATAAAGAACAAACACAAACTGTGACATAGAGAACATCCAAGATACAGGAAGACAAACAATAGTAAAATGACAAGGACAGTCATGAGGACACTGAAGGTGAAACTAACAAAAGATACCTGGAGGAGTTGTTATAAATATTGATTTATGTTTTTAACTTTTTGTACTTTTTTGAAGATTTTGTTTTCTCCATAATACAAAAATATCGGTTAATATTCGTTTTTATTCCAATAGGTATTTGGCATTTTTTTACCATTATCACTAGGATTATTTTCAGGTTAGGTCAGGTGAGGTCAGGTAAGGTAGGTTAAAGAATACCAAAATACAAAAAAAAAAAAAATATCTACCAATTGGGGAAATTGGGATGAAAAATTTTTTTTACCCAATTTTCTCCAAGAGGTGTAAGATGATCTTGCAGCTTCATACAAATTCACTAAACAACAATAATAATCCAAGAGTTAGTAAGGCATCACCTGGTCATGTTAAGCCCACCTGGTGAAGATAAACATGTTGGTAATGTTTGTATCGTGACTGAACCACCTCACACAGCAGCCCTGAGGCTTTAGGCCACTGACTTAAGTGCTTACATTATACAAAATAACGCTCTGTAATGGCCGATGATGCTGTTTTGGTTGTCTAATTGTAGTTTCCAACACGGTAATTACAGCAGGTATCTTTTTATTATCCTGCCATTAAAATAATTAAGTGAATTTATAGACTTACGTAACATCATGAAAGTATAAACCGATGAATTAAAATTAAATAATTATCTTATAAAACAACTAATCTATTTAATTTTCCTTTGAGAGTTAAAGGGATAAAATACACACTAACTGGAGTCTAACTAACCTGGTGTGACTCCTCTCCGCCCCACCCAACACATAATCATCCACTCCAGGTAACCTTACACCGCCTAATGGAGCCAAACCTAATAGAATCACACCGAACTTATCCAAATAAACTTTTCAGTGGGTAACCTTGACTCTACCACACCTTGGCTTTAGACGCTAGTATAAGTCTGGCTGGAGGGACCGTAGTCATTATAAGGGAAGCTTTTTAATAATAGCCATTACCTGCCTCCCGTTAACACTAATGAAATGTTCCTAAAATTAAACAAACTACAATTAAATCCAAATCCTTTTGAATATTTACATAATTTACTGGAGTGTTTCATTATGTTAGTGTGGGGGGCGTTTGTTGTGGCCGGGACTCCTCTTCAGATAATATAAATACAGATAATGTTGTTTTAATAAGTAATCTCTTAATGAAAATGTAGAGAAAATTGGTCAACAAATCTTAACAGTTATCCTGATTTCTTAAAGAACAATAGAGGAATAAGAAGAGGAGGAGGAGGGAAAGAAAAGAAAGCATAAAGAAAACAATATAACAAAGATGAACAACAGAGAAAAAATGAAGAGTAAGATGAAAGAAACTTAGACTGATCAAAAAGACGTATAACAATCTGATTAAAACTAATCACTATATTAGATCAGATCAGATCAGATCAAGGTTAGGTTAGTTTTGGTTAGATAAGGTCAGGTTAGGCTAGGCTAGGCTAGGCTAGGCTAGGCTAGACTTGTTTTACACAAGGTTAGGTTAGGTTAGGTTAGGTCAGGTTAGACTAGGCTAGCCTAGGCCAAGGTGGGTGGAGCTTTGCTGACGTCAGCAGGCAGACTTCCTCGCCTACCTCTCACCTCTTATAAACAGAACATTTTATGGTTCTATATACTGTACTTTGTTATCTCAGTATCTCACATAGAAAATAATACTAATAGAGAGTTTAATCTTGCATATAACTTTAGCTAAGGACACCAGTCAGTGTGGTGGGTGATACACAGAAGGAAAGGTTAAAAGAAAAACAATGTATTTCAGTTATAGTCTTGTATTTAAATAACTGCAGCTTAAGATAGGGTAATGATGACTATATATACAGTTGCCTACAGGAGTTCTTTTCCTCCCTGTTTGTCCATTATACTAATAATGTAGACATGAGGTGACAGGAGTTATGACTTCATATGATAAGTGTTACAGCCACTGACAACAGATTATCAGATTATGGGTGGTGGGGGGGGGGGGGGGCAGTTAGAGCAGGTGATCACAGGTGCTGCCTTTGCCTCCAGGTGTGAGTGATGTGACAGGAATTATGACCTCACAAGACAAGTGTTACCTTCACTGACACTTGTTTCATCAAAAGATTAAACACGTAGACGTTTACAGTCATCCATAGACTCACATTTATGGTACAACAGTTGCAGAAGTGCATGCAACACACCTGGTTCCACATTGAGCTGAGAATCCAACGATGCAGTGTACTGATAGATGGGAAACGAAATTGACTTCTATCAGGCAAGTAGTGATAAGCTTTCGGGCTTAAGCTGCGAAAGGTCAGTACTCGACTGATATCCTCCTCAGACCAGTATATTACAGGGACACCAGTTGAGAACAAAATCACTTGGGAAGAGAAAAAAAACTACTAAAAACATCATTAGTCGCAGCAGTAGCCTTGATAAAAGTATTTTCTCTTTGGTCTTGCAAATAAATCCTCTCCTTCTCCCATCCTTTTTTTTTTCTCAGTGAGAGGAACATCTCTCTCCCTCCTTACATCATCCAGTTCACGTTGTAAATCCACAGTGATCAGAACTGGTCTCTCTTCCTCTGACTTGTCTGCTACTATTAATGTTCCTATGTCCAATAGGGCACAGAGAGAGAGAGAGAGAGAGAGATTGTAACTATGTACAATTGCCTACAGGATAACCTTTCCTCCCTGTTGTGCTCATTATATTAATAATGTAGACATTAGGTGAGGTTCTTAGATTAGACTTTTTGTGCAAGAGATAGGAAACGTAGGACTTAGGTGTGTTCTCCTGTGGCTGGGATAGGGCATGTAGCTGAGAGGATAGATAGAGTCTTGTCAGGGGAAGTACCAATCCGGTAGTGTGTCTTAGAGTAGGAGGCAACGACATAGGAAAGGTTAGGAGTGAGGAACTTTTCAGCAGGTATAGGGAGGCATTAGGGAAGATTAGTGATAGGGTAGGGAACCCAATAGTATGTGGTGTCTCGTCTAGAAGAGGAGTTGGCGGTGAAAGGCTGTCCAAGGCAATTGCTATAAATTGCCGACTGGAATAAAAAAAACATTGTGTAAGCAATGGTTGGGCGTTCATTGATAACTGGCGACGATTCTACGGCAACGACTACCTGTACAGTCGTGACGGGGTACACTTGTCTGGAGCGTGAAATTGTCACTCCGAAGGGGAAGTTTCGCCAGTAGATAGAGGGGAGTATAATTGGTTACTCAGAACAAGGGGTAAAACAGGACCAGGGAAGGGTAGGTTTAAATGTGTACTATACAAACAGTAGGAGCATTAGAAATAAAATAGACTTGCTGAGAGCGGTTGTATGTACTGAGAATGTAGACGTCATAGTAGCCACCTAAACCTGGATGAATCTGGCGAGCAAGAACTTTTTATCTGAGTAACACAAAGAAGGGTACAACCTTTTTCACAAGGACAGGGAAGGTAGGAAGGGGGGAGGAGTTGCACTCTTCGTCAGAGATACATTAAAATGGTGCATTAATAATACAATAAAGGGTGAAATAGGAACTGAGTCTGTATGGGTAGAAATGGCAGAAAGAAGCGAAAACTAATTATGGGAGTGATTTACCGGCCCCCAAGTCTTGGGAAAGAAGCAACTCAGCCCATATGGCAGGAAATGAGTAGGGCAGCAATATACAACAACCTATGCATTATGGGGGATTTCAACTTCAGAAATATTGACTGGGACAACATTGTAGGTGACTATGAATCTGAAGACTTCCTAGACGCAGTACAGGACAATTTTTTGAATCAACTAATTACAGAACCTACTAGAGGTGACAATATATTAGACCTAGTATGAACAAATAAAGAAAATATTATCAGAGATATCACAATAGGGGAAGAACTTGGGAACAGTGATCACAGAGAAATCAGGTTTACCCTAAATTTGGAAAGGAAAAATAATGAAAATATGGTCAGAGTCCCAGACTTTCCATCTGCGGATTATGAGGGGTTAAGAAGGTACCTAGGCTTAGTTTAGAGTGTGTTGTATACACAATGTCCCGAGAAAGCAGTCATGATTATAAGAACCAATTTCGTCTTTCACTGCTTTTGAAGGCTATTGACTTAAGGGGAGGGGGGGGGGGTGAGAGGCGTGGCCTAGAATGGCGGACAGGTGTAACGCTTGTCATTAATTAATAAAGAGCTTGTAAGCTGGTAAGATTAATTCGTCGAGGAATACGTCTCCTTTGTGAGTCAGCTTATTCACAACTTGATAACTCGGTTAAGCGCGATGTTTCCAGAAGTTGCTAACCATGTTAACAAGTTTAGCTAAGACGGTGACTATCGTGAAAGACTTTGGCTCCTCCTCGATAAAAAAAGTCAACTTGTTATCTCAGCGTTCATGTAGAGCGGGGAATCATTAGTTTAGGCACAGCCGGTGTTTCGCATAGTGTATGTGTCTTAATATTGGCATAGTTTATGTGAGTATATGTTTGTTAGCATAGCATGTGTGTCTCAGTGTTGACATGCCGAGTATATCTCAGTTTTGGCATAGCGTGTGTAGTGCATTCCAGAGGCAGGCGAAGATTTACACCCTCAACTGACTGGGTTTCGTGTGTATTCCACTACAACAACGAGCATTGCCCAGCGTGCTTGTTCAGTTTACCTTCATCGCTCTTTAATACGTGGGAACAACACAAGAGGCGGTTTTCTGTACAGTCTTACAACACCAGTGACGATCAATCCTGTGTCGTCCAGGGCAGAGTTGGATCCTGACATCAATTATACAGACATTCCACTCCACCAATTCTATTTATCTCATTCCACTCTTAGGTAAGGTGGATCAAAGGGTATAGAAATCTAGAAGGGTGAAATAACATTGGTGGAAAGCTAGAGTGGAAACCGACAGGAAAATACCTCCCCCTCCCCACAAAAATATTTAACACACGGGTAGAAAAATCAACACACATTGTATATATCCTGACTTTACACATGTAGTATACCAAGTGAATCTATAACACCCACGGAGATTCACAACACTTCAAACTAAACTATCTTACAAAGCCTAACGTGTCCTTAATTAGATCAGGTTGGGTATAGTGATTCTATTTCATCAGGTGAGGGTTGGGAAGCCTTGTGTTCTCCCGTTAAAGGACCAGCTTGTTACCTATGCCTGTAAACCTTTTTTTAAAACACAATTATGATTAGATTAGGTTAGGTTAGGTTAGGATAGGTTAAGTTAGATTGGGTGAAGTATGGTTAATCCGTGAATTAAAACAAAATTTTTAATCTTCGTTTCGTTAATCTGACAATTTATTTTCGTGGGAGTATCAACAGCAAGAAGCACCAGGGTTGTATGCAGAGATGGGGGCTACAAGCATAATGAATTAACGAGCTTCAAACACTAAACAACCTTGAATGACAGACCACAAACGACACAATCTCTTCCCCTGATAACACCAATTACTAGAAAAAAAAATATACCAGATTAAACTCTTCTTATACACAGGAAGAGCCAAGAGTGTTTAAAGGAAGTTAGTTTGATTTTCTATAATATCAGTAATATCGATTCTAACATTACAAAGTTGTTTATCCGTCAAAGACTTTTTATGCATTTTTATAATTTTATATTTATTCCCCGATATCCTGAGTATGTCCATTCGTGTGTTCGTTTCCGTGTATGATCATGTGTTATTGTGTTCGTGTGTCGTCCGTAGGTTCGTGTGTTCATCTTTCTAGGAAGGAAGTTTAACCCTGACAGCTTGAATAAAGGACCCTGGCCAAACTCTGTACCTGACATGACCCAACCTAACCTAAACACAATTTAAACTAAACTGAACACGACTAAACCATGCTGCTATCTATCTAAATTTTGTCAAGCTCAAATAATCCTTGTCACCACTGTCATACACCCACCAACCCACAGTCATACACCCATCAACCTACAGTCATACACCCACCAACCCAGTCATACACCCATCAACCTACAGTCATACACCCACCAACCCACAGTCATACACCCACCAACCCAGTCATACACCAACCCACAGTCATACACCCATCATACACCCACCCAGTCATACACCCATCAACCCCATCAACCCACAGTCATACACCCACCCACAGTCATACACCCATCAACCCACAGTCATACACCCACCAACCCACAGTCATACACCCACCAACCCACAGTCATACACCCACCAACCCACAGTCATACACCCACCAACCCGCAGTCATACACCCACCAACCCGCAGTCATACACCCAACAACCCACAGTCATACACCCACCAACCCACAGTCATACACCCACCAACCCACAGTCATACACCCACCAACCCGCAGTCAAACACCCATCAACCCACAGTCATACTCCCACCAACCCACAGTCATACACCCATCAACCCACGATCATACACCCACCAACCCACAGTCATACACCCATCAACCCACAGTCATACACCCACCAACCCACAGTCATACACCCACCAACCCACAGTCATACACCCAGCCTCTGTATCTGACTTTACCTGACCTGACTTAACCAGATCCAATCAAGAAACCCATTATTTTTCACCTCTATTACACCTTGAAGCAGGTATTGAGGCCACCTGACCTGACCTCAATTACTCTGCAGTATTCCCAAGGCATCTGACCACCTCTGCTAGCGTATTCAGTACACCTAACATGACATGACCTGACCTGGCCTGGCCTGACCTCCAAGAACGAGAAAATATACCCAAGATCTATTTAAATCTATCCCAGAAATTTAAACCTTCAATATATTTGTTTTTAGTTCATTGGTTATGTCTTTGTTTTGCTCTTGTGTTTACGGTTCTTGTTTATGAATTAAAGAAACGATAAGAGAATCCAGCCCGTCAAACTTCTACTGATAATCACAACTCGAATTATGCAACTGAAGAACAACAACAACAATAAAAAGAACAAGAACAAAAAGAACAGCAGGATATAATTCCTATAGAACCTCATGACTAGTTTATTAATGCCTTAAGAAACACTAACAACAATCCTCAGCCAACACGGACCTACAAAACATCAACAAGGTGACGACAACAACAGCTCAAACGCTCCAGCTTAACACCTACAAATTTCCGGGAGTTTAGTGTCGCTACATGAAACAAACACGGCGGCGAGTCCTACAGCTACACACTGTAATGGTCGGCGGAGCAAAGGACGAGACAGCGACGCGTACTCATTGGTGGAGCTTTAATAACAACAGCATGTGGTAACTAGGAGATGTGTGTGTGTTGTGAGGTAGTGAAGGACCACAACATCTCACGTTTTGTGTTACACGTCAAAGACTGAACAATGTGAAGCAGCGGCCCTCCCCCCACACCACGCTGCCTGTAGTAACACCACCGTTAATAAAGGACAAAACGGTACAATATGGAGGTGGGGGGTGGCGTGTGGACAAGGCACGAGAGAGCGGCCTTGTTAATATGATGGTCACCAGACACGGCCAACACCAGGTGGCGGGTGTAGCTCTTCCTGCTGAATAAAAACCAAGAGCGAGTTTGACGACGCTACACGAACACCGTCCTCAAGGGGGACATCTTGGACTCGAGTGTGAGAGATAGAGACTCCCAAACAATCAAACACGTCTGGTTAATTCCTTCACTTTTATATAAGAACACATTCGTCTTCAACTAAACACGATTTCTTTTCAACTTCTCCTAAAAAAATTCCTCTTCGACTCCAAGGCTGAAATTCGAGTCCCACGTGAAACGAATAAAATAAAATATATGTGAAGAGAAAATGTAAATAGTGTGTTTGACTGTGTGAGGCTGATGGAAGCAACACTAATTATGCTGTATAATGGGTTGTGTTCAGTAAGGTCAGAGTGATTAGTGGCGCGCACCATCACCACTTCCCGCCTCCTATACACGCCCCTACACCCACCACGCCTCCCTCTTGCCCAACTCAACACGCCCACTTAGCTACCCCTACACGCCCCTTACCCTCCCCCCACCATACACCACGCCCCTTGCTGTCTACCCCTTACGCGCCCCCACCCCTCCACACCACGCCCACCCACTCATCGTACACTAATAAGGTGATAAGATCAGTGGCGTAGCTAGAGTGTGTGCCGCCCGGGGCGGCCCTTGAGTTTGCCGCCCCCCCGTGCCCCCACAAAAAATACATATTGCACAGTGACTCACTCGTCTTGTCACGATGGAGACTTGTGCAGAACTGAAGTGAATTGCTTGTAACTGGTGGATTGGTCGGCTGTACATGAACTGATATGACCCGAGACTGCATGGTTTTGCAGCTACTGGAGACGTTAATCCTTCCCTTTGTATCGGCGGCAAGTTAATCCTCGTCGTGTCTGACCTAACACCTGACCCACACCACATGAGCTCACTGGCGTACTTGTTTGAAGTTGTTTCCTTAATCCTCAACAGGTTACAGGTTGTGTGTGTGGCGGGGGGCCTCATAGCAAGGGTGTAGCTCATGACGTGGCCGTGATGATGTGGGTCAGGTGTTAGGTCAGACACGACAAGGATTAACTTGCCGCCGATACAAAGGGATGGATTAACGTCTCCAGTAGCTGCAGATATGGGTGATGAGCAGACCCAAAAGTGCCGCCCGGGGCGGACCGCCCCCCCCTAGCTACGCTAGTGACCAGATTACCTCATCATGACACTGGTGTGACTCAGCATCAGGAACTCACCTTCCCCTGCATCAAGGTGCCCACCCTCACCCACCCTACCTGGCAGCCACTCACCTGCGTATTATACCACCTGACACGGGAAATCACACACACACGGGATGACACGGTAGAACACAGTGCTTGTAAGGTAAATAGAAGCCAGTCTTAATGGGTCCCAACCTTAAACTATTAGGACTGAGGCCCATTAGTATTGAGAGCCGTCAGGATTGGGACTCATTAAGACTGAGGTCTATTAAGACTGGAACCATTAGGCCTGTGGTATCTTTGGACTGAGGCTCATTAGGACTGAGAACCATTGGAAATGTGACCAATTAGAATTGGGGCCCATTCAAACTGGGACCCAATAGGACTGGGGCCCATTAGGACTAGGGCCCATTAGGACAGGGGTTCATTTGATAAGATGCCCACCTAGTAAAAGTGCAAAAGAGGGCATGCAAGATTATTCTCTCCCTTCCTACTCCACATATCAAGAAGCGCTCAACACACTGACCCTTTCGACTCTCACTGACCATCACCACGACCACATCTGCAAATTTGCTAAGAAGCTTCTACACCATCCTCGACACCGGCTCCTACTACCACCTGAGATCCCTAGCCCGAGAATTGCTGTTTGACACCACAACCGCATCCAGCCCATAAGTGCACGAACTGATCGCTATAAGAACAGCCCAGTCCCAACCATTGTAAAATTATCAATAACTTGTAATAAACCAGTGTATTCACTCCCAGTAAATACTACTTCTTGCACTGTCACTATGTTGAAATGCACTGTAGTTTGAGCTTTTCCCCATCTAGTTATTATATATCTTATTTGTATCACTTATGTTACTTGTATATTATTTGTAATTCGAAACCCATTCCCCAAATATGTAACTGTATATTTTCAGCCTTCTGGCTGCCAAACTCTTTCAATAAACCGTTAATTATTATTATTATTATTATTATTATTATTATTATTATTATTATTACACTTAATTCTACCAGTTGAATCACAGGTGATGGCCGTCAGCCACGGTAGTTGAACACCAACTCAAAACAAGGGTTCGACTCCCTAATGAGAAAAATGTCCAATAAACAACATTTCAGGTCGAGTTGTTTACATATTGAATGGGGGACGGCCATCTTGTTTCCCTTTTTCACCGGGGATTCTGCCGGCCAGTGTCACGACATGGCCGCCGGAGCCCATATAGCCCCTTTGTTACTACTGCTGCCGGATACACCTGTGTTGTAACCATAGGTGTATCTGGCACCTATACACACCTGCCTCGAAGTCAGGTGTAACCACCACCTGTACACACCTGTACATCACACACCACAACACCTTCCACACTCCCAACCAAACTTAAAGCAATTATTATATATCTATAGTGTAACTAACTACACATTACAATACACTGAAATAATAAAACAAAAATATATTCAGAATCTAAAAGAAGTATAGGAGAATAATCCTTAAATACAAACTCTATAAAACTTAATCTTGGTTACACCGCATTTTTTTCAGTAAGACAATATATATAATTACATTGGGCAGTC
>NW_024715128.1:0-7500 GCF_018991925.1 Homarus americanus
TCTTCTCCTCCTCCCTCCTCTTCTCCTCCTCCTCCTCTTCTCCCCTCTCTCCCTCTTCTTCCTCCTCTCTTCTTCCTCTCCTCTTCTCCTCCTCCTCCTCTCCTCTTCTTCTTCTCTTATTCTACTCCTCCTCCTCTTCTCCTGCCTCCTCCTCCCTCCTCTTCCTCCTCCTCCTCTTCTCTCCTCCCCTCCTCCCTCTTCTCCTCCTCCTCCACCTCCCTCTTCCCTCCTCTCCTCCTCCCTCCTCCTCCCTCTTCCTCCTCTTCCTCCTCTCCTCCTCCTCCTCCTCCTCCTCATCCCTCTCCTCCTCCTCCTCTTCCTCCTCCTCCTCCTTCTCCCCTTTCTCCCTCCTCCTCCTCCCTCTTCCTCCTCCCTCTTCCTCCTTCTTCCTCCTCCTCCTCTTCCTCCTTCCTCCCCTCCTCCTCCTCCTCCTCCTCCTCCTCCTCCTTCTCCTCCTCCTCCTCCTCCTCCTCCTCTTCTCCCTCCTCCTCCTCTTCTTTTCCTCCTCCTCCCTCCTCCCTCCTCCCCTCCTCCTCCTCCTCTTCCTCCCTCCCTCCTCCTCCTCCTCCTCTTCCTCCTCCTCCTCCTCCTCCCTCCTCCTCCTCCTCCTCTTCCTCCCTCCTCCTCCCTCCTCCTCTCCTCTTCCTCCTCCTCTCTCCTCCCTCTCTCCTCCTCCTCCTCTTCCTCCTCCTCCTCCTCCTCCTCCTCCTCCTCCTCCTACCCTGCTCCTCTTCTCCTCCTCCTCCTCCCTCCTCCCTCCTCCTCCCTCCTCCCTCCTCCTCCTCCTCCCTCTCCTCCACCACTTCCTCCTCTTCTCCTCTTCCTCCTCCTCCTCCTCCTCCTCCTCCTCCTCCCACCTCCTCCCTCCTCCCACCTGCTCCCCTCTTCTCCTCCTCCTCCTCCTCCTCCTCCTCCTCCCTCCTCCTCCTCCTCCCCTCCTCCCTCCCTCCTCCTCCTCCTCCCTCCTCCTCCTCCTCCTCCTCCTCCTCTCTCTTCTCCTCCTCCCTCCTCCTCCCTCCCTCCTCCTCCCTCCTCCCTCCCTCCTCTCTCCTCTCCCCTCTCCTCTCTCCTCCTCCCTCCTCCCTCCTCCCTCCCCTCCTCCCTCCCTCCCCTCATCTGTCATTCACATTTATAATTCCTAAGGGACATCTGGGTGTCGCCTAGTTGCCAATATCACATTTCATCTTTATTTATTTTTTATTGGTGTAGAGTGTGGAGATGCGGGCGTGTGTGTGTGTGTGTGTGTGTGTGTGTGTGTGTGTGTGTGTGTGTGTGTGTGTGTGTGTGTGTGTGTGTGTGTGTGTGTGTGTGTGTGTGTGTGTGTGTGTGTGTGTGTGTGTGTGTGTGTGTGTGTGTGTGTGTGTGTGTGTGTGTGTGTGTGTGTGTGTTTGTTGTGTGTTTGTTTATTGTGTTTGTGTTTTGTTTTGTTGTGTGTGTGTGTTTTATGTGTTTGTTTGTGTTTGTTTGTTGTTTGTGTGTTTGTTTACTTGTCTGTTGTGTTTGTTGTGTTTGTTGTGTGTGTGTTTGTTGTGTTTGTTGTGTGTTTGAGGTGTGTGTTTGTTTGTTTGTTTGTTGTTGTGTGTGTGTCATTCCTTATGTCCTTTACACGCTCTTCTTCTTCTTCTTCTTCTTTAGTTTTCTTCTTCCTCTCTTTATTCCACTTATTCCTTCTCTTGTTCTTCTTTCTTTATTTTCCTCCTCCTTATCGTTTTCTATATTTCTCCTCTTCCTCCTCCCCCGCTTTTTCATCGGCCTCCTCGTCCTTCCTCCTCCTCTCCCTCCCTCCTCCTCCTCCCTCCTCCTCCTCCTCCCTCCTCCTCCTCCTCTCCTCTTCCTCCTCCTCCTCCTCCTCCTCTTCCCTTCCCTCCTCCTCCCTCCTCCTAAGCATCGCGCCACACAGACAGATTACCATACCTTCACTAGCCCGTCAGATCATGGTTATAGCCCCCTCCAACCAACCCCCCCCCTCCCCGCCAATCACCCCCTCCCCACCAAACCCCCTTCCTCACCAAACCCCCCCTCCCCACCAAACCCCTCCCCCATCCAACTCCCCCCCCCCCCACCAACCACAGGCTGACGAACCATTCATTATATTCTTCCAGTCGTGTGAGCTGACGACACAACACACCTTTTACTGACACCCTACAACACACTGACGTACTGCAACACACTGACGCACTACAACACACTGACGTACTGCAACACACTGACGCACTACAACACACTAATGCACTACAACACACTGACGCACTTCAACACACTAACGCACTTCAACACACTGACGTACTGCAACACACTAACGCACTTCAACACACTTTTCGCCAGGGTGGATTGGTTCTGAGTTGCCGGGACATCAGACAAAGTAATTCTGATTGATATTATTGACCAATCAGAACACTTGGTCGGGATAATCGTAGATATGATATTTACATTTACAAGTTACAGCTATTTTATTTGTTTACGAAAGATTTGTATGTGTGGGAAAATGTGAATAAGTAGCTCTCTCTCTCTCTCTGAGAGTTAATGAATTCTATCAATCTCAGCCTTACCTGTCATCTTCCCCCTAATTACGTCACTCACCTGTCACTCTCACTCACCTGTCCGTCACTCATTTGCTTGTTGCTCTCACTCGCTCGTCACTCACACACGTGTCTGTCGCTTTCACCTGCTTTGTCACTCACGTACTGTCACTCACCCACCTGTCCGTCACTCATCCACCTGTCCGTCACTCACCCATCTGTCCGTCACTCACCCATCTGTCCGTCACTCACCTGCTGTCACTCACCCACCTGTCACTTTCACACAGCTGTTCGTCACTCATAGCTGCTTGTCATTCACTTCTCTGTAAAGTCTTGCAATATTTTAATGTGACTTCATAAATCTTTGACACACACACACACACACACACACACGCACACACACACACACACACACACACACACACCGATTTTATCTTTCATATTAATTAAACTATAACGTATCTATTAATATAATATGTCTACTATCAATATGTATTTAAATATATATTATAGATTACACATTTCAACATTATTGCCCATTATCATTGTTTTATGTTACGTAAAATACTGTATTACCTATTGTATATGTTGTATTTTTGTAATTATTAATATTATTTTAGAGTGTATAAAATTGTGTTCTGATTTTGGGTTTTAATTTTAAAGGTAAGAATATAACAGAGTTGAGATATTGGCAGTGCTTCATGTACAGGTAACTAACTTCTCATCAAGGTGTCGATAACGTAGGTGAGAGATGGCAGGTGATGGTAGGTGATGGTAGGTGATGGTGGGTGGTGGTAGGTGATGGTAGGTGATGGTAGGTGATGGTGGGTGTTGTTGGTGGGTGGTGGTGGGTGATGGTAGGTGATGGTAGGTGATGGTGGGTGTTGTTGGTGGGTGGTGGTGGGTGATGGTAGGTGATGGTAGGTGATGGTGGGGTTGGTGGGTGGTGGTGGGTGATGGTGGGTGTTGTTGGTGGGTGGTGGTGGTGGTGGTGGGTGATGGTGGTGTTGGGGTGTTGGGGTGTGGGGGATGGGAGGTGATGGTGGTGGTGGGAGGTGATGGTGGGTGTTGATGGTGGAGGTGATGGTGGGTGTTGGGAGGGAGGTGATGGTGGGAATTGGTGTTGGGAGGTGATGGTGGGGTGTGGGTGATGGTGGGTGTTGGGGATGGTGGTGTTGGGAGGTGGTGGGTGTGTGGGAGGGAGGTGATGGTGGGTGTTGGGAGGTGATGGTGGTGTTGGGTGGGTGTTGGGAGGTGATGGTGGGTGTGGTGTGGAGGCATGGTGGGGGTGTGGTGGGGGTGGGTAGGTGGTGGGGTGGTGGGTGGGAGTGGGTGGTGTGATGGTGGGTGGGGGTGTGTGGTGGTGTTGGTGGGTGCTGGGAGTTGATGTGGGTAATGGGTGTTGGTGGGTGATGGGTGGTGGTGGGTGTTGATGTTGGAGGTGATGGGGTAATGGTAGGGTGATGTGGGTGGTGATGGTGGGTGATGGTGGGTGTTGGGGTGATGATGGTGTTGGTGTTGGGTGGGTGATGGTGGGTGATGGGTGATGGTGTTGGTGGGTGTTGGAGGTGATGGTGGGTGATGGCGGGTGATGGGGGTGATGTGAGGTGATGGTGGTGATGGTGGGTGTTGGGAGGTGATGGTGGTGTGGCGGGTGATGATGGGTGTTGGAGGTGATGGTGGGGATGGGGTGATGATGGGTGTTGGTGATGGTGGGTGTTGGTGGGTGTTGGGAGTGGTGGGTGATGGCGGTGATGATGGGTGTTGGGAGGTGATGGTGGGTGATGGTGGGTGATGGTGGGTGATGGGCGGGTGCTGATGGGTGTTGGTGGGTGATGGTAGGTGTTGGCAAGTGCTGGCAGGTAGTATTGGTGGGAAACACGATGTTGATATGACGAAAAATTTTAAGATGCTACGAGATTTCTTGTTATGAGAGAGAGAGAGAGAGAGAGAGAGAGAGAGAGAGAGAGAGAGAGAGAGAGAGTTTATTTAAAATTTTCTCTACAAAAATACGAAATAGTAATACATTTTGTTAAACTTGCACCTGATTAATATTATACAAACGATTAATAGCTGAAGAAAAGAAAAACAAAATGAAAATACAATAATATATAAACTCTCTCTCTCTCACAACTAGCTCTGCCAGGTAAATATGTGACTAGTAAACTGTAACATCCAAATTAGTCGTAAAATATTGATGGTTGATGTTATTGTGGTTAAGCTGTGCGTAGTTGAGGTTCCAGGTCACAATGGGGTGGGTGCGTCGGTGGTGCGGTGCGTCGGTGGTGCGGTGCGTCGGTGGTGAGGTGCTTCGGTGGTGCGTGAAATACCTTCTTCCACCGACCCGTGATCAGTCGCCTAGGGGCTGGTAGGTGGTGGTGGTGGGTGGGGGGGGGGTTAAGATAGTGGTAATGCTGGTTGGTTGATTGGTGGTGTGGTGGTTATGGTGTTGGTGGTTATGGTGTTGGTGGTTATGGTGTTGGTTGTGGTTATGGTGTTGGTGGTGGTGTTTAAGGTGGTGGTGTTGTTGGTGAAGGCGGTGGTAATACTGGTTGATGATTGTGGTAGAAGGTTGTGGTATGTGCTGGTGATTGGTGATGACGGTTGGTGGTGTGGTTAAGGTGGTGTAGTCATTGTGGTGGTGATGGTGGTGGAGGATGGTTGTGGTAGGTGCTAGTAGTTGTGGTAGATTAATGGTAATGGTGGTAGACTGGTGATGGTGGTTGAGGATGGTTGTGGTAGGTGCTAGTAGTGGTGGTAGATTGACGGTAATGGTGGTGGAGGATGGTTGTGGTAAGTGCTAGTAGTTGTGGTAGATTAATGGTAATGGTGGTAGACTGGTGATAGTGGTTGAGGATGGTTGTGGTAGGTGCTAGTGGTGGTGGTAGTGGTGATAGTGGTGGTAGAGAAAATGATAGGATTTAGTGAGCTGAGACTGAGAAAGGAGGAGGAAGAAGAAGAGGAGGAAAAGGAGGATGGAGGAGGAAGAAGAGGCGGGAGGAGGAGGAGGAAGAAGAAGAGGCGGGAGGGGGAAGAATAGGAGGTAAAGGAGGAAGAAGAGTAGGAGAGACAAGAGGAGAAGGGAGGAGGAGAAGGAAGACCGGAATAGAGTGGGATGGAAGAGGAAGTGGAGGCTGCATAGGTGATGGGGTGTGAGAGGGAAGGAGATTAAGGTGTCAGGAGGGAGAGTGGGAAGTTGATGGGGTTGAGTGGGAATTGAGAGGTTGTAAGTGGCTAAGTGAGAGGAGTTAGTGATGAACAGAGTGAGAGGGATTAGTGGTTGAGAGGGACAGAGTGAGATGGATTAGTGGTTGAGAGGGACAGAGTGAGAGGGATTAGTGGTTGAGAGGGACAGAGTGAGAGGGATTAGTGGTTGAGAGGGACAGAGTGAGTGGTTAGTTGTTGAGAGGGACAGAGTGAGAGGGATTAGTGGTTGAGAGGGACAGAGTGAGAGGGATTAGTGGTTGAGAGGGACAGAGTGAGAGTGGTTAGTGGTTGAGAGGGACATTATGAGAGGGATTAGTGGTAGAGAGGGACATAATGAGAGTGGTTAGTGGATGAGAGGGACATAATGAGAGGGATTAGTGGTTGAGAGGGACAGAGTGAGTGGTTAGTTGTTGAGAGGGACAGAGTGAGAGGGATTAGTGGTTAAGAGGGACAGGGTGAAAGGGACAGTGAGAGGTGAGAGGGGCAGTTTTGTGTGTGTGTGTGTGTGTGTGCGCGCGCACTTGGTATCTGTATTTTCTAATTTCTTTTGGGGGCAGTTTTACCTGAGCGTCAGCCAGAGTGTCGTGACAGGACCTTGGGGAGGCCGCCTTGTTATAGTTGTCAAGTGTTGTGTTGTGTTAGAGGTTGTAAAGTGTTGTGGTGTGTTAGAGGTTGTAAAGTGATGTGTTGTGTTGTGTTGTGTTAGAGGTTGTAAAGTGTTGTGTTGTGTTAGAGGTTGTAAAGTGTTGTGTTGTGTTGTGTTGTGTTAGAGGTTGTAAAGTGTTGTGTTGTGTTAGAGGTTGTAAAGTGTTGTGTTGTGTTAGAGGTTGTAAAGTGTTGTGTTGTGTTAGAGGTTGTAAAGTGTTGTGTTGTGTTGTGTGTGTTAGGTTGTAAAGTGTTGTGTTGTGTTAGAGGTTGTAAAGTGTTGTGTTGTGTTGTGTTAGGTGTAAAGTGTTGTGTTGTGTTGTGTTGTGTTAGAGGTTGTAAAGTGTTGTGTTGTGTTAGAGGTTGTAAAGTGTTGTGTTGTGTTGTGTTAGAGGTTGTAAAAGTGTTGTGTTGTGTTAGAGGTTGTAAAAAGGTTGTAAAGTTGTGTTGTGTTGTGTTAGAGGTTGTAAAGTGTTGTGTTGTGTTGTGTTAGAGGTTGTAAAGTGTTGTGTTGTGTTAGAGGTTAGAGGTTGTAAAGTGTTGTGTTGTGTTGTGTTAGAGGTTGTAAAGTGTTGTGATGTGTTAGAGGTTGTAAAGTGTTGTGTTGTGTTAGAGGTTGTAAAGTGCTGTGTTGTGTTGTGTTGTTAAAGTGTTGTGTTGTGTTGTGTTAGAGGTTGTAAAGTGTTGTGTTGTGTTAGAGGTTGTAAAGTGTTGTGATGTGTTAGAGGTTGTAAAGTGTTGTGTTGTGTTAGAGGTTGTAAAGTGTTGTGTTGTGTTGTGTTAGAGGTTGTAAAGTGTTGTGTTGTGTTGTGTTAGAGGTTGTAAAGTGTTGTGTTTAATATATATCCACAACCAGCACAGCTGTCTGGGACAGGTTGTAGAAGGTTGTTAACGTGTGCAGGAGACTTGTTGTGGCGGTGATATGTTTGGGTGACAGCTGAGCCGTTGTGTTGGACGAGTTGCAACACAAATGTTTTAAAACCGGTTAATATTATTTAAGAGTGTGCTTATATCACAAACGGTAATTAAATACTAGTAAAAAGTTGTCATGTATATTCTACATATATCTATCAATCTTTCTATCAGCAGTATAGCTGTATATAAACAATATACTGTACCTACAGTGTAT
>NW_024715128.1:10000-15221 GCF_018991925.1 Homarus americanus
AGCCTTTTATACCCGACAGTCTTTTGTTATTACTTGTATTATTCACAAAATCGTATATATATATATAAAATAGTTGACTTTTTTTTATGAAGCCAAATTTCAGTGTGTGTGTAAATTACGTCTGACTTTTTTAATTGGTTTTTCTTTTCATTTATTTGACGTGTTTTTTTTTAATTGATAACGGTGATGTAACCCGGAAGTTAGTGATGTGACCTGGAAGTTAGCGATGTAACCCGGAAGTGAGTGATGTGACCTGGAAGTTAGTGATGTAACCCGGAAGTTAGTGATGTGACCTGGAAGTTAGTGATGTAACCCGGAAGTTAGTGATGTGACCTGGAATTCAGCGATGTAACCCGGAAGTTAGTGATGTGACCTGGAAATTAGTGATGTGACCTGGAAATAGTAGTGATGGTGATATTATTGTTGTAGTAGTAGTATGGGGAGGAGAAGAAGGAATAATAATAAGAAGAGGAGATAGAGGAGGAGGAGGAATAAGAAGAAGAGGAGATATGTGTGTATGTGTGTGTGTTCATTTATTTAATTACAGCCATTAACTATCTCTTGTTTCTCCTCTCCATCTCTCTTTCTGTCTGTCTCTTTATTCCTCTTACTGTCTGTGTATATTACCATCTGTTTGTCTCTATCTCTTTTTCCGTCTACCCATATTCTCTCTCTCTCTCTCTCTCTCTCTCTCTCTCTCTCTCTCTCTCTCTCTCTCTCTCTCTCTCCAAAACTCTGTCTAGTTAAGCTTTGATGAGCACCATGAACCCTGACCCCCAGGAGTGACCCAGGACCACGGGTGTGTTTTAGGGGAAGGTCAGCGTGACAGAACCCTTGCATGTCTTATCACGTGGGGCCGGTGCTGTATTGACCTGACCTCTGACCTTTCATAGTGGGTGGTGTTCTGTTGACCCTGACCTTTGACCTATTATAGTGGGTGGTGCTGTGTTGACCTGACCTCTGACCTTTCATAGTGGGTGGTGCTGTGTTGACCTGACCTCTGACCTTTCATAGTGGGTGGTGCTGTATTGACCTGACCTCTGACCTTTCATAGTGGGTGGTGTTCTGTTGACCCTGACCTTTGACCTATTATAGTGGGTGGTGCTGTGTTGACCTGACCTCTGACCTTTCGTTGACCCCTGACCTCTGACCTTTCATAGTGGGTGGTGATGTTCTGTTGACCTGACCTTTGCTGACCTTCTATATTAGGTGGTTAACATGTTGACCTGACCTCTGACCTTTTACCCTTAGTGGGTGGTGCTGGCCCGGCCTGACCTCTCTCGCCTGCATGAGTGGGTGGTGCTCTGTTGACCCTGACCTCTGACCTTTCATAGTAGGTGGTGCTGTGTGTGGCTGACCATGACCTTTTCATAATTGGGTAATTGCTGTAATCAGCCTGACCTCCTGACCTTTCATAGTGGGTGGTGTTCTGTTGACCCTGACCTTTGACCTGTGTTAGTGGGTGGTGCTGTGTTGACTGAGCCTCTCTGACCTTTCACTTAAGTGGGTGGTGCTGTGTGACCTGACCTCTGACCTTTCTATGATGGGTGGTGCTGTATTGACCTGACCTCCTGACCTTTCATAGTGGGTGGTGTTTCTGTTGGCCCTGACCTTTGACCTGTTATAGTGGGTGGTGCTGTGTTGACTGACCTCCCTGACCTTTCATAGTGGGTGGTGCTGTGTTGACCTGCCCTCTGACCTTTCATAGTGGGTGGTGCTGTATTGGCCTGACCTCCCCAGAGGCCTTTCATAGTGGAGTTGGTGTTCCTGTTGACCCTGACCTTTGACCTATTATAGTGGGTGGTGCTGTGTTGACCTGACCTCTGACCTTTCATAGTGGGTGGTACTGTATTGACCCTGACCTCTTCCGCCTTGCATTAATGGGTGGTGCTCTGTTGGCCCCTGACCTCTGGAAGCCTTTCACTTGAAGTGGGGTGGTGCTGTGTTGAGCTGACCTCTCGCCTTGCATGGTGGGTGGTGCTCTCTGTTGACCCTGACCTCCTGACCTTTCATAGTAGGTGGTGCTGTGTTGACCTGACCTCATGTGCATTGTAGGTGGTGCTCTGTTGACCCTGACCTCTGACCTTTCATAGTAGGTGATGCTGTGTTGACCTGACCTCTCGCCTTGCATAGTGGGTGGTGTTGTGTTGACCTGACCTCTGACCTCATGTAGTGGGTGGTACTGTGTTGACCTGGCCTCTGACCTGTTATAGTGGGCGGTTTTGTGTTGACCTGACCTCTGACCTCTTGTAGTGGGTGGTATTGTGTTGACCTGGCCTCTGACCTGTTATAGTGGGCGGTGCTGTGTTGACCTGACCTCTGACCAAACCATATAAACATGACCTTTCACGTTGTCCATATTTCGGTGGGGCTACTTATAATTGAGAGGGCGGCGATTGGGGGTGTGTACTGTAGAGAGAGAGAGAGAGAGAGAGAGAGAGAGAGAGAGAGAGAGAGAGAGAGAGGTGGGTTCGTTTGGACATGTGGTGGGATTCATATTAAAGACTCACTGACTCACCTACTCTCCGAACCCCCTGACGGCCACAGTTAATCCGACGTTTTTGCCTCTTATTCCTGGTATGATTTTGACGTTATTATATTTGTAAACAAAGGTACTCAAACTATCCAACCAGGAGCAAACTCGTGGCAATGGTTTTAAATTAGAAAAACTTAGATTTAGGCTCAAGGTAGGTAAACACTGGTTTGGAAATAGAGTAGTGGATGAGTGGAACAAGTTACCGAACATCATCATTAACTCGAACACGCTGTATAGCTTCAAACATAGGTTGGATGAATATATGAGCAATAGGGGCTGGGTGTAAACGGGACTGCCCAGTATAAGCCAATAGGCCCGCTGCAGTTTCCTCCATTCTTATATTCTTATGTTCTTGTATGTGTGTGTGTGTGTGTGTGGGTCATCCAGTCAAGACAGTCAACCTGTCAGGTAGTCCACCAGTTAGACAGTCAGCCAATTAAAAGATCAGCCAGTTAAACAGTCAGCCAGTTAAGCAGTCAGCCAGTCAGTCAGCCAGTCAACCAGTCAGTCAACCAGTTAAACAGTCAGCCAACATTTCACCTAACGAGCCATTTTGTCACCGTTTCCACGAATATATTTTTCCCTTCATCTTTCATACCAAATTTATTCTTTTCCGCCTACTTCTCTTTCCTTCTCTCATTTCCGTCTTTATCCTTATATTGTCTTTTATATATTTATTCAGTTTCCTTGTTTTTTTTTTTTAGTATTTATTGACTTTTCCTTCATCTCTTCTTCCTCCGTGGTGTGAGAGGGAGAAGGAAGGAGAGAGGGAGAGGGGTAGGGAAAGAGACAAGAGGAGGGAGGGGGAAGAGGATGAGAGGACGTAAGGGGGAGGGGGAGGAAAGAGGGGGGAAGGGGAGGAAAGAGGAGATGGGGGAGGGGAGAGGAAGAGGGAGGAGGGGGGGAAGAAGAAGAAGGGAGATGGGGGAGGGGGAGGAAGAGGGGAGATGGGGGAGGGGGAGGAAGAGGGGAGATGGGGAGAAGGGGGGAGGAAGAGGGGGGGAGATGGGGGAGAGGGAGATGGGGGGAGGGGGAGGAAGGGGAGATGGGAGAAGGGGGAGGAAGAGGGGGGGGGAGATGGGGAGGAAGGGGAGATGGGGGGAGGGGGAGATGGGGGGAGAATGGGGAGGGGGGGAGGGGGAGATGGGGGGGAGGGGGGGAGGAAGAGGGAGATGGGGGGGGAGGAGAAGAGGAGATGGGGGGAGGGGGGGAGGAAGAGGGAGATGGGGGAGGGGAGGAAGAGAGGAGATGGGGAGGGAGGAGGGAGATGGGGGAGGGATGTTACCTCGACTGGCCAGTGTTTATTTACCTGTCGAGAGAGAAAAGGTGTGTTGTGTTGTTTTGTTTGTTTCTTTATTTATCTTCTTTCTTTCTTTTTCATTCTTTCTTTCTTTCTTTCTTTCTTTCTTTCTTTCTTTCTTTTCTTTCTTTCTTTTCTTTCTTTCTTTCTTTCTTTCTTTCTTTCTTTTCTTTCTTTCTTTCTTTCTTTCTTTCTTTTCTTTCTTTCTTTCTTTCTTTCTTTCTTTCTTTCTTTCTTTTTCTTTCTTTCTTTCTTTCTTTCTTTCTTTCTTTCTTTCTTTCTTTCTTTCTTTCTTTCTTTCTTTCTTTCTTTCTTTCTTTCTTTCTTTCTTTCTTTCTTTCTTTTCTTTCTTTCTTTCTTTCTTTCTTTCTTTCTTTCTTTCTTTCTTTCTTTCTTTCCTTTCTTTCTTTCTTTCTTTCTTTCTTTCTTTCTTTCTTTCTTTCTTTCTTTTTCTTTCTTTCTTTTCTTTCTTTCTTTCTTTCTTTCTTTCTTTCTTTCTTTCTTTCTTTCTTTCTTTCTTTCTTTCTTTCTTTCTTTCTTTCTTTCTTTCCTTTCTTTCTTTCTTTCTTTCTTTCTTTTCTTTCTTTCTTTTTCTTTCTTTCTTTCTTTCTTTCTTTCTTTCTTTCTTTCTTTCTTTTTCTTTCTTTCTTTCTTTCTTTCTTTCTTTCTTTCTTTCTTTCTTTCTTTTCTTTCTTTCTTTCTTTCTTTTCTTTCTTTCTTTTTCCATTATAAATCTATGCTCACTCCCCTATTATTCCCATTCCCATTCCAGTTTCATTGGATCAATATTCCCATTATTTCTCATTCCTGTTCCTATTCCAAGTAGCTTACCCATTATATCATTCCATTATGATTTCTTCCCCATTGCGTTACCATTTCTATTTGTGTTGGATTCATTCCCATTCCAATTAATATTGGTTTCATTCCATTTGTGTAGATGTTATTCCTGTTCCCATTATCGTTAAATTTCCATTCCTGGGAGAGAGAAACAATATATAATATCATGCTAATAAAACAATATATAATGAATATACTCTCTCTCTCTCTCTCTCTCTCTCTCTTTTTTAATAAGCCTGGCAGATAAATTAAGACCGGACCCATCTAGGAATCCTGGGAGAAGAAATATATTGGTATTAGAGACCGGAAGAGGAACAGGGAATGGGAATTAAAGGAAAAATTAAGTAATTTGAATTTTATATTAATGGGAATGGTTGCGTAATGGGGGTAAT
Source organism: Homarus americanus (assembly GCF_018991925.1). Taxonomy (NCBI): domain Eukaryota; kingdom Metazoa; phylum Arthropoda; class Malacostraca; order Decapoda; family Nephropidae; genus Homarus; species Homarus americanus. The sequence goes on from NW_024715128.1 coordinate 15,066, forward strand.
TGACTTGGAATGGGAGTAGAATAAATGGGAATTGTTCTGGAATGGGCTAGGATGATCATGAATTGGAATTTTATTGGGATGAAAGCTGGAACAGAAATTAAACATAAAATGAAACGAACAACTCAACATGATTAAGAATGGAGCAATACGTAACTA
>NW_024715129.1:0-19779 GCF_018991925.1 Homarus americanus
CATTTTTGTGGAACAAAGAGGTTAATTGGAGACCACCTGACAACTTTTGAGTAGGTTTCTTTGACCCACTTCTCCGCATCTTCCTTCGGCATGCCTCGTGTACATCTGCTAGTGTTTCAGCAGAATTTCTTGGCACTACATTCTCAAACAAATTGGACTTACTGTTATCATTCAGTATATAGACAGGCGATGTTGTCCGGGCGATATCCTCTGTGTTCTCCCGTTACGGGTCCCTGTCCAGGAGATTCCGCCAGTTCTTCCTCCTCCTGCATCCCGTATAACGGAGGCGATTACTCACACATTCACGGTGTGTGCAGTGTTTATTCCGGCTAGAACAGATGCAAGGACAGTTACCCAGCATGATGCTCCACACTTCCAGCAACAGGAATGTCTGCCACTGACATCTGCTTTGGTCTCATTCTGTGGAGCCTACTTCTTATGAAATGAGCCAGAGAGGCGACAGAATGGTCAGCAGTGTCCATTTACTTGGGACATATGTGCATGGGCATGTGTGTGTGGGCCATCCCTTGGGGATATGGCAACAATCTATACAAAATCCGAATTATATACTGGGAGTCGGAATAGTTACACCTGGCTGTTATTTATATATCTATGGCGGGAGTAGTCACAATATCTATAATCAAACTGATGTAAGTATAAGTAGTAAAATCTTACTTGGTCAGGTGAGGAGTGTGGCTGACACTTCCCGGAGTGTCTGTTTACGTATGGGCAGCTCCAGTATACATAGAATAGTTGGCATTCTAATGCTGGCTTCAGGGGCTGGAGTCGCTAAAGTAGGACTATCCCACACCTTAATTAAGTTTATCAAATTTATTGACAAAGATTGGAGTAGAGTTTGCCTATTCTGAGAAATTTAGTCAGGTGTTGACACTGAGGGTGGTATCACTTCTCACTGCCACACAGGGCAGATGTTCATACACAAAGAAATACATCATATTCATCAGCAGTATATATAGGTCAGAGTCATTTGGTTGTTGTCGCTGTTCACACCATGCAGGACAGTGGTTCATATACATTGGACGTTATATTCTAATTGAAGACTAATCAGTGTGGGCTAGCAAATTTTGGATAAATAGCAAGAATGTCCTCAAGCACCCCTTATTCAATGTAATAATCACAAAGTTCCAACACCAGGTCAGAAACAGGGACGGGCACTGCCACCACTGAGAACTACACCTCTCCTGGCGATCACTGGTATGCATACAAAAAATTGGCAATCAATGCCATATGGGATGAGGAGAGCCTTCAGTGCTAGTTAAATGGGTGACGTCCAATGTTCTCCAACACACTGTGAAATCCCTCCTCCCATCTTCAGAGTATGTCCCTTCTAAATTCGTTGTAGACCAGGGAGGACACACAACTACACAGCTACTATCAGACACTACTTTTACTTCAACATGGCCTCCAGCCTCCCCCAATAACCATACCTTCGCCATCGCCACCATTTTATTACCTTAATATTAAATATCTTTATAGCTAAGTAGCTATCCTAGCTGTGTTGGGTTAGTTGAGCCGCAGATCTATGTGGCATTCAGTGACTGTAGCCTCATAGTCAATATCTGCAACTGTTGTCGGCTTTGGTGCCGATGCTCTCGTTCCCCTGAGGCAAAGCAAAGCTGACCTAAGGAGAGAAAAGAACAGTCGACATTTCATCCAGGCTGTAACATAACATGTTGGTTGCTGCTTCTGTTCGGATATCACCTCCGCGAGTCTGGCGTAGAAGCATCTTGCACTTGGTCCCATCCCACCAGAGATTGTAAACACTAGAGGAGTGAAGCTGCCTTGATCAACGTTCTAAATTCTCTCCCCGTATGCCCTTGTCGTTCTTGTTCCTCCTCTGTGCAGCATCGCGAGCTAAGTTACGGTGACATGCGGCCATGGGATAAAAAATCCTGATGTTGAAGAAGGCTCGCTGTCCCAGCGTCCAGACTCCTCGAGCACTGACATCAACATGGGCTTCGTTGGATGTCTTTGAATTCCTATGTTGGAAAATCTCACCGTCCAATGGAAGAAAGGTCGGTTCTACCCTGACCTCACGGCAGATCTCCTTCCACGTATGGGTTGAAAGATCCCTTACTTCGTCATGCCTCATGCATATGAAGCCCCCTTTCTTGCACACCATAGCGTGATCGACGTATATGAAGAGCCACACACGCATTGGGAGGGCAAACCTTCTACTAGCCTACCGTACCTTAGAGCATTGGAATCTGTAAATTCTTGTTTATTGAGACTGAAACCATTTGCCCTTGTCGGTTCGAGACGCCCACCTCCTGCGCTATAGCTACTTTTTTCTTCAAATTCTCTGGTAGTACAAAGAGTGATGTTTCTGCTGGGGTTAAGTGAGGGTGTTTCACTAATTTGGGAATGAAATTGACGCTGATAGCTTCTTCCAGAGGGTGGAGGAGGGGTCTTATATCAGGGATAGTGCGCATCAGGAAGTTCCAGCGTTGCTTGACTCCATTAGTGAATGCCTCAAAAGCCGCATGTGGCTCTTTGTTAGCAATCTCAGACATAACTTGGGTTTTCCTAACCCACTCCTTCACCTTTCCCGTTACGTACTCGGTCTTGAATTGCGTCGTGCCGATTACTGCGCGTAGGTGTCTTTGGCCATCCTTTGTTATTTTGACCTCACTTTCACCGATCACCTCCATTGCTGGTTCATAATGGTCTGGCTTCACAATTAGGAAGGACTTGCTGGCGTTTGGGTGGTTCCCTATTTGTGGGCCTCGGAATGTTACCAGGTGCCACCACTTTTTGATGTCCTCCACTTTTCCTGCTCCTGTTAGGTCATCAGAGTATGCCACTTGCTTGACCTCAGTTGTTTCAATATTTTATTGTGTGTTGGAGCACGGAGAGGCCTATTGCATGCATTGCCATTGCAAGAGGGTCCCCTTTCGTTGTTCCCTCGGTTGATTGTAGAATGGTATCACCTCTTAGAGCCTTGTTGTATACTATATAGAGGTCTGATGGATTCCTATAGGAGTTTTCAACATACATTACAAAGTTTGGACACTTGATCTTGATGTTGTGCAGTGCGGTCTTGCGGATAACTCTGTTGAATTCGTTTGAAGAGTCCACCAGGAGAACAGCCTCACAATCACGCTGCTCAAATATAGTTCTCATGGTGTGAATGGCAGCTTCACTTTCAGCCTGGTGGTCAGCACAAACTTGCAGGTTCCCTGCTGCTGCCCTGACATCATCCTTTACTACCTCCATTATGCATTTTCCGATGATCAGCCTCAGCACTTCCCCCACCCCTATAGGCCTACATCCTGGATTCTTATCCAGGAGAATGAGGCGGCAGGCCACATAAGCATGGAGGTCTTGGAAGCACGAGGATGCCAGCTTTCTTGCAAGGACGGCAATGACAGTGTAGAGATCACTTGCTACGGGGCCAAACGTGTTAGTGCTGAGGATGACTCTCCAACCGTTAACATCCAGACCAGGAAGGGCGACACCTCTCTGAGTCTTCAGTGCCTTTTTCCACACCATCCCTCTTGTTATTTTCTCGAACAGGACAGCATTTGGTGGGATATAGTCACCCTGGAACCTGATGCCTTCGTCTTCGCTTGCAGGGGGGATGTGTTTCTTTCAGTTGTTTTAATTTCTCTCTGTTTATTGGCAGAACCCCACTGTAGGATTCCTCTGTGAGAGATCTTACCGCCAAAGACACTTTCCCACATGCATTATATTTCCAAACTTTCTTGCAACGTCATCGGTGTTTTGCTTTCCGTCTCCTATAGATTTTAGTCTCTCCTGCAGTGTTCTTGCTTCACATAGGAGATTACCAAGGGCCCCATTCTGCCACATTGTCAATCTTCTCTTCATTGCTGCAGCATTTTCTTTGTGCTTTGTCTTTGTGTGTGTCTTATGACAGAATAGACGTGGTAATATTGCCAGTATTTAAAGAAGAGCTAAAGGGACAAGGAAGCAGTCCTGAATGTACTCAGTTATGAGGCGAATCATCTCCCGAATCATTTATTTGGTGGCAGTACACTTGGGTGGTTCAAGCAGGTTAGCTGGCGACCACCTGACAATTTCTGAGTAAGTTTCTTTAACCCATACGTCCGCATTTTCCATCGACATGCCATTCCACTGTGGTTGCTGTGTCTCATTCACATCGTGGACAATTGCTACTACTGGAGCAGCGTTTATTAGTACTACATTTTCAGGTTGAGCAGACTCACTGCTATCTCTTAGGATATCATCCGGTGGTTGGGTCCCGGCGATATCCACTGTTGGCCTCCTGTGTCGGCTCCCTACCATGTAGGTTCCGACAATTGTTTCCCATTCTGCAAACCACACATGGTCGGTTGTTTCTCGCACAATCATAGCTGGTGCCATTTTTGTTCCGGCTAGCACAAACGCAACATTGTCTGTTACCCGGCATAGTGTTCCGCACCTTCGGCGACAGTTACGTTCGCCTCCGACATCTGCTTTGGTCCTATACAGAAGGAAAAACCAGTTCTTATGAGAAAAGGGCGGAGAGGTGACAGGTTGGACTGCTGTGTCCGGGTAGTAGGGGCATACGTGTGTGCGAGGGTGTGTAAGCCTGCTACTACTACCACTTTTTTTTTTATAATGGCCTCTAGCCTCCCCCAATAACCACACCTTCGCCACCATTTAATTACCTTAATATTAAATATCCTAATACATAAGTAGCTATCCTATCTGTGTTGAATTAGTTGAGCTGCAGATCTATGGGACTACTACTGCTGCAACTACTACAACGATCAGCTTCATCCTCTCATATGTAGCTTAGTGTCTGATATTGAATATCTTCTTGTACAGTAGACCTTGAACACTCGACAGTAAAACAAATATCTTAAAGTGTATTCGTTCCGTTTGTGGTAAACCCCTTCTGTGGCGTCACATTTTACCAGAGGGGGAGGGGAGGTAAGCCATAAATATTATCATTCTTATTGTTAGACTTGCACATGAAACTATTACTCATAGTACATTATATTACAGGTATGGAATGTCAGCTCTACAAGGCTCAGGTAACGAGACGGTGGGTTGGGGTGGATGGAGGTGTACAGTTTGATAAATGTTTCGCGACCTGGCAACATCCCATGGACCTTACCCCCTACATCACCGACATGACATCGTCCAGTTTTTTCCAAACTTCGGGAGCTAATAGAACGATGGATAAAGCCGTAAATGGTTACTTTTGCGAGCATAAAGGTGACTGTTTCCTGACAAAAAAAGAAGCCAATGGTTGGTGGAGGGCAGACCTGGGAGCACCACGTGACATCAAAAGAACATAAGAACATAAGAATGGAGGATTTTCTCGAGACGATCCAGGACTGTTTTCTAAGTCAACATATAACCGAACCCACACGGGGTAATAATATACTCGATTTAGTTCTGTCAAACAGAGAAAACCTCATTAGCAGTGTCGAGGTAGGGAACGAACTTGCAAACAGCTACCACAAAGAAATTAGATTCCCGTTAGATTTTCAGGGCAGACGTAAGGAAAATTCCACTAAAGTACCAGATTTCAGAAGGGCGAATTTTGACAGTTTAAAGAGGCAGCTGAGAGAGGGGGTGTCGCGCTTGGCCATGAACCTGACAGATGACACAGACCTGACAACGAGATCTGAGATTGCCGAGTTCCACGTCAATTTAAATAGTGAGTTACTTTATGCACAAAGGCAGAACATACCATACAAAAAACTCAGATCAGACAACAATGACCCTAAATGGATAAATAATTATTTAAAGAACATCATCGGCCAAAGGAAGGCTATAGGTAGAAGGATAAATCGTGGCGAAATTCACCTCCGGGACTATTATAGAGTATTGGCGAGTTGGGTTAAAACCGAGATAAGGAAAGCAAAGAGGAATAATGAGGTAAGGATAGCAAGGGAGGCGAAGACAAACCCCAAAGGATTCTACCAAATGTATCAAACTAAAACACGAGAAAAGATTGGACCAATACGGTCAGCCGGCGAGCTCACTGATAACGACAGAGAAATGAGCAATAATTTGAATAAATATTTTTCAACAGTTTTCACCACCGAAATTTAAACATGATACCCGAGGCACCGACTCTATTCAGAGATAGTGAGGAAAACAAATTAAGCGAGATAGCAGTGACTAGTAACAATGTTAGTAAGCAAATAGACAAACTAAAGCCTAATAAGTCACCTGGTCCCGATGAGATATTTGCCAGAGTATTAAAGGAATGTAAGGAAGAGCTTAGTATGCCCTTAGCAAAGTTGTTTAACATGTCCTTAAAAACAGGTGTAGTACCAGAATCCTGGAGGATAGTGAATGTAATACCGATTTTCAAGAAGGGGGATAGATCACTATCCTCTAACTACCGCCCAATCAGTCTAACATCAATAGTAGGCAAATTACTGGAAGCAATCATTTCAAACTCTATTCGAAATCACCTGGAGAAGCACCGATTGATCAATGATTCACAGCATGGCTTCACAAGCGGACGTTCTTGTCTAACTAATCTATTAACATTCTTTTCATCAGTTTTCGAATCGGTGGACGAGGGGCACAATTATGATGTGGTATATCTCGACTTTAGCAAAGCCTTCGACAGAGTCCCCCACGAAAGACTAATTAGAAAGGTAGAAGCTCATGGCATCAAAGGTAACATCCTTAAATGGATTAGGGCGTGGTTACAGGACAGGAAACAGCGAGTGAAGTATTAACGCACGCAAGTTGGGTGTGTCATACGGAGGCGAATTTTTTTTTTTGAGTTTGAAAAATCGGCCCATGGTATTAATGATGTAGTTCTATGTGCAGAATCATGTGATATCTTCAGATTTGAAAAGTTTTTATTTTTTGCTAGGTAAATTTTAACTTGAAATCTTATGAAAATTCAGTATTCCCACCCTTTTACCAACACCACTAAATAGCTTATTTAAAGTAAAGTAAATGTATCAGGTTAATTTATTAGGATGAAAATGATCCAGAATAGTGAAACGAATGATCTTGACACATTTATTAAATTTAATATTCCTTTAGAAAACAAAATCATCAAATACAAAAACCGGTTTTACTACTACGACCCGGTGTTGCTGCACACCATAGAGAACATGTCTTTTTTGCTTCTGTTTCTACTCATCACCTTCCTGCTGACCACCTGAGCTCGGATGTAGCATTCCCTCCTCTCCTGGCTGTACACGTGACTGCTGGCCTCGCTCACTTGCTGTACACAACGCTCTATACTCTGGGTGTGCGAGGGCCAGGCAGGGACATGCATGGGGTTGTCCAGGAAAGCTCTGACTTGAACATTGGTGAGGCTGCAGGTAAGAGGGGGCTTACTGCCAGCCTGGATGTTATCCAGATCTAAGAGATCAGTGAGGGTCTTGGCACCTAGATTGACTTCAGGAGTCTTCCTGACCCTGAAGGAATCGTCACCAACTGATTCGTCATGCCCAGATCCTCTCATAAGTCTCTATATCCAAGATCTTTTTGATCAAGTTAATTTTCTCCTCTCATCCCTACTGCATATTCGCAAGAACTGCCTCGGATGAGCATACCAGGAAGATCTCCTCACAGTCTGCTCCACACCCACAACAACCCCTTCTGGCTGACTCTCTCAGGGAGCTCAAGCTGGGAAGAGAACATGCCTCGGATCCTTCGGAGAACGATGACGGAATTCGGTGTTGAAAAACTTTACTCAGTAGACACCCCAGATGAATCTGGACAATAAGTTCCAGGCGCAGAAGCTGGTTCCCTTCAGTTTATGATGAGCGACCCAAATTTCACGGTAGAACCTGGAGAGCTGCCAGAGCCACCCAGAATGTAGACTGGACCCATTTGCAGGTAAGCAAGTCTATCAGGCATGATCCCAGTTTTGATGGCACTGCAAATCATGTAACCATAGTACTGGTCAGTACTCAGGTCGTCAATGACAGTATGTGCAAGCTCAACGAGTGGAGGGCCAACTGTGATTTTTTCAAAGCTCGGATTTATTTCTAACTCAGTGGCAGAGTCCAGCATCTTGCCAAGAGGACCAGACCATCTGTTGTTTGAAAGAGTCTTGCCATCCAGCTCCTGGATCAGATGTCTGAGTAGCAACTCGTTGGTGTGGAGGTCACAAACAATCCAGACCAGCTTCCTCCCAATCTTCCGCTCTATCCACTGTATGACCCCCCCTTGCCACCCTGTGTTCGTGTTGGTGCTGTCCCCTCCAATGGCCTGCAGGGTCTGGTCTACGTTCCTCTCTCTGAACCAGTTCACAATGTTATCTGCCACTATCTCAGCTGGTTTCCTGATGTCATCTTTCTCTGGAGTGAAATGCCACAAATACTTCCCTCCTGGTTGACTGCAGCAGGAGTAGTGTTCCTCCTTCACCATGGCAGGGAACAACTTGTCAGAATCTCCAACTTTCATGAACACTTTAGTGTCATCCCTTCTCCCACCAAAGAACAAACAATTGATTCCATTTTCTCTTATCCCCTTATCAAACTCCTCCTCTAGGTTACTGACAAGTTTCTCCTGAGCTCTCCTTACTTTGTTATGATCTATCACCAGGTGAACATCATCAGGTGTTATCAAACCACCGTCAATCCAGCAGTATGTTGCCATTCTGCAGTTTCTCTGAGACCAGTGTGGTGTCGCATGCTGGCCAGAGCTATGCTCGGGAGATTTTTCCTATTTCGAATCTTATGCTCAAAGGTTTGGGATCATTATTTTCTAAGTTGTGGTTGTAAGTCACCATTCTCCTGTTCAGCACCTGATCGTTAAATAAACTCTGAATCAGCTTGACTCCAATCATCGGCCTTTTTTACCTCACCCTGGGCCTTCTCAAGTCTCTTTTCCTCGGCAACTCTTCTCCTCTTCTGTCTCTCTGTGGCAGCCTCCTGTCTCTTGGACTCCGGAAAATCTTGGCTTTAAATCATGAGAGCCCCTATACTGCCAGTCTTCTCTCTCTGTGCTTTGACAAATGCCAGTTCGATCACAGGAATCTTCAGTTCACGCTTGCAAATACAGGAGATGTGGGCCTCGAATTTACAGTCACGATAGCATCCAAACTCAGAACAGAGAACAATTGGGCACTTGCAAGTAATTATGTCAAATAACTGGTCCAGTTGCTTGGCAAAGCTGTCCTTAACTGCAAGTTTTCCTCTCCCAAGAGAGATATCTCTTGCCTTTTCCCAACTGGCTTGCAGTCTCTCACTAATCTTCTTCTGACTTGTTATGACTGGAGGCTTGAACTGAGCGTTAGCCAGAGTGTACTGTACCAAGACAGCTTTGGTCATATCACTGGCAATGTCTTTGTTTGTGTAAGTTCTTTGGTTCTTTTCACTGATTTGCCTGATTAAAACACCGTATCTCAAAGCATCTCTCAATGTAGGCAACTCCGACTTCAGGAGCTCTCTCCCAGACCCAAGATAGTGACTGAGATGGCTGGATTTTTGGTTCCTCGTCCTGACACAAGCAGCCATCGCAAATATTATCAACTATAAATGCATCAGAATCGAAACAGATATATATATATATATATATATATATATATATATATATATATATATATATATATATATATTCATAAATATATATATATATATATATATATATATATATATATATATATATATATATATATATATATATATATATATATATATATACACACACATATACATATACACACACACACTTACATACATACACAGATACATATACAGATTAGATTCATGTGGGTGATCCCAAAAGAAAAACTTAACCCACCCAATCTTACTCACAATCCCTCCCAAAAAAAAAAGCTAACTCACTATCCAATCACTAATCAACACCTTCAATCCTCCCAAAAGAAAAACTTAATATACCCGACCTTTCTAACAAGCCCCTTCGACCCTCCTAAAAAAAAAATAAATAAAAAAAAACAAATAAATAAATATAAAAAAAAACTTATGACTCAATACAACTATTCATTAGCAACACAAATCATATCACACCTAAGGAATCCTTCCATACTATAAATTAACCCAACAACCTCCAAAGCCTCCCTCTCCTCTCCTCTCCTCTCCTCCCCCCTCCTCCCGACAACCGAACCATACCTGACCTTATAACAATTATCCTAACCCTCCCCCTCTCCCCTTACTACATTTCCACGCAAACGCATACACACTCACACAACAACCCCCCCTAAGCAATTCTAATTCACCTCAAATCAACATACAACCTCCACCCCCGCCAATCCCCAAACACAAACTCCCCCCCCTCCCACAACCAATCTCCAAACACAACACCCCCGCCAGACAAAGCCTCTCATAACACCACAACTCTCCAAAACCAAATCAAACATACCCAACCTCTATACCAGCCACTGTCAACATTATCGACCTAACTCAAGACTGAAACCAAACAACCTATATCTCACTCATCTCCGTTCACAATTTGACAAAGCTCAAATCTGTCCCCTGCTATTACTAAATAACTCTCCTACGATACACTCATCCTTCCTTACTACGAATACTTTGACATTTCAAGCTCAAAGATTCAAAACTCTTCCTCCAACTCTCTCTGACATAGCTGAAAGACCCACAACTCTCAGAAACAAATCAAAACATACCCAACGTCTGTGACATCCAATTCTCAATAAAATCGACCTAACTCAAGACTGAAACCATTCAGCCTATATCTCATTCTCGTCTCCGTTCATAATTTGACAAAAAAGCTCAAATCTGTCTGCTGCTATTACTAAAAACTCTCCTACGATACGCTCATCCTTCCTTACTATGAATACTTTGACATTTCAAGCTCAAAGATTCAAAACCCTTCCTCCAACTCGCTCTGTTCCTCTTTGACATAGCTCAAAGACTTTACCTTCTTCTTTCTCCAAACAACCCTACGACTAGCAAAATTTCCATGTTTTCACCTTCTCTGTTAATTTGTTCGTGTGTGGCCTGTGCGTCCGTCCACCTGCGCTTCTCGGCTTGCACCGCCGCCGTGGCGGGGCGGTTCTTCCTCCGCTTTGCCAACACTGCCTAAGCTAGACGACAACCAGAGCACCCGCGTTGGCCCTTTGCTTGCCCGGACCTGCTCCCGCCCTCCCTCTGCCTCGTCCTGATTGTGATTGTTGCACCCTCAGGGCATTTTGCCTACCCCCTCACGCAAGCGGTGTTTAGCCACTGCACCTGTTCTCTCCTTCTAAAATTCACTTCCATCCTCCCTTTATTCTTCCTCTGAACCTCCTTCCCCCCTGTCACTAGCATTTTTCTAGTTCTTCTATGTGGGTGAGGTCACTGTGAGGAGGGTAGGTGTGAGGCGAGCACTTGAGATTGGGGCAGAGCAGGGTGAAGCGAGCGGGACTGGGCATAGGGGGACAGGATGGGGTGCAGGGAGGGGTGGGTAGGAGTCGTTGGCGAATTATTTTTTTTATTTTGCCGCTCACAGCGGCTACTTTATTGTGCACCCCACACTCATCCTGTGAGCGGTAGCGCAAAAGGATTACAGAGTAGAATTTACAACGGGTCATAGTAATTAACCCCCGTTGTCAGGATAATATGGCACTGAATGTTACACAGTATTTCAATTACATTATTTGTTTAGTTCTATACATAAAGGGTAACTTATTCACAACTGCGTGAGTACAGGCGTGTGAGGCAGTATGTCTGGCCTCACACATTGTTATTCACATTTGCGTGAGAAGTATTCATGCACATTGTATATTTGGTTCTATACATGAGAACTGAAATAGATACAAAGTGCAAAAAAGTGGATACAATCTTAATATGTCGGCTATCTTGCCATTAGAGATGAAGTGTTGTGTCATTTCACACACAGTGTGCTTGGACCTGTCGCGAAAAGGTTTTATCTTCACACAGTCGAGGACGTAGTGTTCAAGTGTGTGGCCATATGTCTGGCCACACACTTTACATTTAGTTTTGTTTACATCTGCTTGAGGAACATACTGCCAAAGGTACTTATATCCTAACCTTAATCTAGCGATTACAACATCTTGTAATCTAGTGATCTTGTTACTTGCTCCATATACATGTTTCACTTGATGCATCTCATCATGGTAAACAATGGATCGACTAGTGCCTGTTTGCACTAGTCTACTTGCGTCAAACTCATCAATAAGTTCTTTCCCAATTACAGTTTTAAGGGTTCTTTTTGACACACCCAAATTGTATTCAACGATGTCTTTGTTAGACGCGAGTTTGGCGAGGGCATCAACTCTGTCATGTTTTATGAGGCCTATGTGAGAGGGGATCCACAACAGTTTGACCTTGACACCCCGGTCAACAAGGCACGCATTTTTGTGTCTGGCTTCAAAGACAAGAGCGTGACAACCTGAGTCTAGGGTGTCAAGGGCAAGTAGTGAGAATAGAGAGTCAGTGATGATGAGACTGTCAGTAACAGTGGTTTCAATGAATTTAATAGCTGTGAGTATGGCAACTAACTCAGTTTGTAGAGTGGATGCCCATTTGTTAATTCTAACTCCTTTCTCAATTATATTACAGTCAGGTTGAGTCACAACAATAGCACTTCCAGCCCTCCCACAGGCGGTGTTAAGATATCCATCAGTGTAGATGGTCTGTTTGATGTTATCATAAGTCTGTAGAGTGTGTATGTGTTCAAGAGCTCTCAATTTGGCAGAGTGTTGGAAATAAATGCTTTGTATAATTAATTTTTTAGGCGGATATGTCGGTATTGCGATATCGAATGGAACTGTCCGCCAGGGTGGCAGGAAGCGCTGTTGTGTCTCAACTTTGTACAGATGGTCTAGTCCAAACATCTTCATATGTGTAGCTGTAGTTTGGATCCATTTAGACTCAGTAGTCCCATGGTTCAATTTTAAGGAAACAATGTTATCAGGATCACCACGCAGAAGCCTCAGGGCTATCATGAGGTTGACTTCAATTATTCTATCTTTAACACTGGGTATACCTAGTTCTTTCCTCATATTAAGTACTTTAGTGCTCATGGGACATCCTAGGATAATTCTGAGGGCTTTATTTTGCATTTTCTCGAGCTTGTCAACGTCTTTCCCGTCACGAAGGACCAGGGCTGGTGCTTGGTAATCTATCAGAGATCTTATATAGCCTAGGTATATTGTTTTAATAATTCTAATATTAGCACCATAGTGCGGGCTGTACCCTGCTACACTTCTAAGAGGTCTCAGTCTGTCAGTACATTGGCGGGTTAGCTGTTGTATGGCAGGTAGGGTACAAGGGACGGAAACACCAAGATATTTAATAGAAGAAACATAGTCAGTAGTGTTGTTACCTATCTTGAACTTGGCGGGGCCGCGTTTGCGGTTACCAGCTAGTTTGTTGAACACCTTAGTTTTCTCAGTGGAGATAATAAGACCGAGGTTCTCACTGGCTGCGTATACATGGTTCAGGGTGGTTTGCATTTCACGATGAGTTTTAGTATGTATAAGAATATCATCAGCATAGCTGATTGAGATATTACTGGGGTTGCCTGGTATTAAATTTAATAATGCATTCGTAAGAACATTGAACAAAGTGGGGCTAAGTACTCCACCTTGAGGGGTACCAAGTTGCATATCTTTAACTTCACTTTTGTAACCCTGAAACAGTGCAGCAGCCCTTCTGTTGGTTAGGTAACCACTTATCCAGTGTAACAGCCTACCTCCTATATCCATTTTGGCTAGTTCTTACAATATCAGTTGCCTATTAGCAATATCAAATGCAGCTTTTAGGTCAAGAAATGTGGTGTATCTGTGTCTTTCATCACCATGCACAGTTAGGAATGTGGTGATGCAATTATGTACAACTTTACCATGGGTGAAGCCATTTATGTTAGGAGACATGTGTTCTCTGATTCTATATAAGAGTCTGGCGAGGCAGGCAGGATGTGGTTGCCGGGGTGCCTACCCATTGTTCCCCACCCCCCATAGCTGGTCGCTCTCCTACTCCATCTCAGAGTACATCATATGCACCAAACAGCATGACAAACATCAAGACTAATTAACATCAAATTAAACCTCAATGTTCTCTCATTATTTAACAGAAGAAAAAATTCACTTTCTAACACAAATTATTTATCAAACACAAAATAAATATACGTTAAAACTACGTTTTGGTAGCGTGATAGAGTGGTTGGGGCGCTTGAGGCGGATATTTGGAAAATATCTAAACTGCTGTCCCCATGTAACAAATTTTACTACGTACCATATTTAATATAACAAATTTTATGTACCAAATTACTCTTTTATTGTCTTTTTAATTCTTTATATTTATTTACTTATTTATTTATATGTTTACTTATTTTTACTTCTTTCACTTACTCTTACTCTTTCTTTTACTTATTCCTGTTATTCTTTCTCGTTATACTCGTGAGAGGTGGAGAGAGTAAGGGAGGTAGTGAGAGGTAATTGTTTACGTTTGAGGAGAGGGTGTGAGGGGAGGGGAGTACAGGACTAACGGTTTGTGGTTAGGCTAGAAAGGCCATCACCAAGGGGAGACTCAGTGAAGCTGGTTAAGGAGACTAAGATACAATACTTCACAGAGGGGAAATATAGGATAGTTATTAGGACTCACGGTATTACTGCATAATACCAAGACATTTAGAGCCCATCACTCTTTCTGAATAAGGGAGGGATGAATTAGGACTCTTATTAACGGTTACTGTATATATTGATTACTTTATATTAGGGTTTAACAGTTACACATAAAAAAAATAAACATATGTTCCTTGCTAGTTAAATGGTGACCACGTATCTTACAACAAATGGGAACTTAAAGATTTACCAAATGGGAACTTAAAGATTTACCAAATGGAATACACCCAAATACCTTCCATATCGCCACCACAGATTTCCCACACCTCCCTACACAAAATTCCAACACAGACTCCGCTTTTCAAACTTCCTACCCTCTACAACTTTCATGGCGTCACGCCTCATAGGCTTTCTCATTGGTCGAAGACAGGCCTAAGGTCTTCATACTTTTGACTGTAAATTGGCCGGAACTCTCAGGTGGCGGGAAACTCATGACATTGTTACAACACTCCCCCTGGTCGCTTATATGAAAATTTGTGAGTCGTTCACAAAATATTTCGTAAATTTTCATTCCTAATCCTAGCTAGGAATATCTAAGATTAATTAGCATATTAAATTGACAACATAAATCATGTTTCTCAATATTTGCACATCAAACTTTAATTCGCTAGATATCACAAATGCAAGGAAAATATTTTCTAGTAAATGTCAACTTAATATTAAAATGCTCACTATCTTCATAACTTATTAAGAAAAACAAGGTCTCTGAATGAACATGAAAATACAGTGATGCGTGAAAGTATTTAACCTGGAGCTCGACTTGAAGCAACGCTTTTATTTCTCGCATCAGGCTGCTCATAAACAAGACTGCAATACCTACTTCCATATCAAAAGTAAGTTTGAGTGCCTCAGTTCCCAAGACTTGTCAGGCTATACATGATGTGCTGAAGCATGAATACATGAAGGTAAGTGATTTTTGTAAATAAGGTTATATGATAAATGGTACTCTGTATTTCAATTAGCTTTATTACATTCAATGGAATAATATGAAACAAATATAATCCATTTTAAGTAACTAAAATTCTTTTCTTGGTTACTTACTTACTAGACCTGAGAATGTACAGAACATAAACTTATAACTCCTTTTAAATTTACTCAATTTCTGCATCCACTACTAGGTACAACTTTTCTATGAATAAATCCTAACAAACTAATATGTAGCCTAATAATTCTGACTCAACTGCGTTAGCTGTACATTGAGGTTTGAATAAACATCAACAACTTAGGAAGTTGCCTCCAACGTCCTTTTGATGCCACTGAAGCTGTGTAGGCTGAGACATGAATGCTGATATACCTTCTCCGTTTGAGAAAATGTTGTGCACTGGGGCAGCCATGACGCGCGACACGAGTTGTGATGCCCACCATTCATCCAACATTGGTGGGTTGCTGATTGCCCCTGATTATAAACCCCCCCTCCCCCACACGCACCATTTTTTTTTTTTAGGTTAAGGTGGGGAAAGGACGGAAGGCATGCTGGGACAGCGAGACATGAGGGATAGAGAAGTCACAATATATAGTCGTGGGGGGAAAGGTTGGAAAAGAAGTTTAATGAGTTAAACAGACGGGGACGACACCTCTTGTTTTACATATTACAGAGTTTGTTGGCTAACTAAGCTAACCTAGGATTAAGGATAAGGTTGCACAATGGTTACTTTGGTAGCAACACTCCTAACAACCTATCAAGTGGAATTATTTATAACAATATCTCAAATCACTTCCCAGTTTTTGCCATGTATAAAACAGCCACAAGACCTGAAAGGTCTAGTAAAGTCTCAATTCAATACAGAGACTACTGCGCCGACAGCATGCTCCTTTTTTAAAAAAACCTAATGAATGCTAACTGGGATCTTGTCTATGCCTCCAACAACCCTAACGTGAACAACTGTAACTTCTCTTGCATCTTCAATGCCTGCTTTGATAAATGCTTCCCGCTCAAGACTAAGTCAGTGAAAACTGTATCTATTTCCAAACCCTATATCACAAGCGAAATTAAGATAATGATAAAGGAAAAAGACAAACTCCAAAGGAAATTTGCAAAAAGACCCATAACTTTCGGTGATGCTCACCGAAGTATCAGAAATAGAGTAACTCAAGCAGTTAGAAATGCCAGACGTAACTATTATACAAATAAGCTCCAGTCAGCAACAGGTGACAGTAAGAAAACCTGGAATGTCATAAATTCTATTCAGAACAGGAACACTCAGCCTTCGGACCCCCACTCAGCTTTTATGATAAACGATTCAGTTATAACGGAACCCTCCCTCATTGCCAACCACTTCAATGAATATTTTATTAATGTTGGCAAAAATCTTGCAGAGAGCATCCCTGATCACCATGAGGAATTTAGAGCCTACCTGCAAAACAGACAGCAAAATGAACTATACTTATCCCCTGTCACAGCAGATGAATTACTGGCCATCATAAAAATGTCCAAAGATGCAGCAGCAGGCATAGACAATATACCAATGAGCATCATTAAGAAAGTGGCCCACTTATTACTACCTGTTCTCCTCCACATTTGTAACTCCTCTTTCACTAGTGGTGTCTTTCCTGATAAACTGAAAATTGCTAAAATCCACCCGGCCTATAAAAAATCTAGGGACAAAGGTCTCTTCAACAATTCCCGCCCCATATCAGTCCTCCCATCCTTGAGTAAGATACTGGAAAAGCTAGCATGTAATAGACTAAATTCCTTCTGCAATGCCAATAACATCTTTACAGACTCCCAGTTTGGATTTAGAGCTAGAAGGTCGACTGAAAGTGCTCTGCTATCCTTTACTAATGACATCTTAAATTCCTTTGATGACAGTCAGTTCACAGTCGGTATATTCTTGGACCTCTCTAAAGCCTTCGATACTGTCGACCATACCATCCTCCTTTCAAAGCTTGAACATTACGGCGTTAGGGGCCTGTCTCACAATTGGTTTACCTCATATCTGTCCAACAGGATGCAGTATGCCTGCTATAATAACCACCAATCTGGCTCCTCCCTAATCTTGTATGGAGTCCCCCAAGGTTCCATTCTCGGTCCAGTACTGTTTTTGTTGTACATAAACGACATAGTCCACGCCAGCTCACTCATAAAATACAACTTATTTGCAGACGATAGTAATCTCTATGCCAGTAACTTAGATCTCCATTCCTTGATGAGAACTATGAACACTGAATTAACTAAAGTCGGTACCTGGGTAATACGTAATAAGCTGACCTTAAACCTTGAGAAAACCCACTACATGATCTTTCACAGAAGAAAAAACTTACCTCCAGACTTGAACCCCCTGTACCTTGGTAATATAGTCCTCAAACGCGAACAAAATACTAAATTCCTCGGAGTTTTTGTTGATGAGAAACTTAACTGGAGAAACCACATACAAGCCATTCACAGTAAAATCAATAAACAGTGCGGTATCATGTATCACACTCGACAGTCACTCACTCTCACATCAATGAAAGAAATTTATCAAGATCTTGTTTACCAACACCTGATACACTGTCACACACTATGGGGGGCCTCTGGCTCTTCAAAAACACAATCTCTGGTTACTGCACAAAAGAGAGTTGTACGGACAATGACCTACTTGAAAAAAACAGATCACACAAACGAAAAATTTGCTATATTGAAATTTTTTAAATTCGAGGATATTAACACTTACTGCTGTGCCCTCTTTGTTTACAAATCTATCAATCACTTGCTTGACAATAATTATTTCCAGTTCCGGAATAATCAGAGACACAACTTAAGGCACCAAGAGCTACTAAGACCACCCCCCATGCACTCCTCTCAGTCCCAGACCTCTATAAAATATCATGGTGTGAGGATGTGGAACAACTTACCCCCACACATCCAAGCAAAGACTCCGCTTCCTTCCTTTAAATCATCTCTAAAAAAATATCTATTGTCGAAGTATAAATATTTCTTGTAACACTTGCTATATTTACAGTACCTGCTTTTATTGTACCATCAAAACCGTTTTATCGGATATTATCATGTAAATAAATAAGTAATTATCATTGCAATAAACATAATTGCCAACTAGACATAATCCTGAAGGCTCTGTCCTCATGTTCAACCTTATTACTGTACAACCCAGGTTGTACTGCTCCCCCATTATACTTATGTTTTTCAATTCCACTGTAATTTATATGTATATGTGTACTGTATGTGTATGTATGTGTGTATATATGTTTATATATATATATATATATATATATATATATATATATATATATTTATATGTATATATATATATATATATATATATATATAATATATATATATATATATATATATATATATATATATATATATATATACATATATATATATATATATATATATATATATATATATATATATATATATATATATATATATATATATATATATATATATATATATATATATATATATATATATATATATATATATATATATATATATATATATATATATATACGCGTTTCCACGTTTATGCGGTACCCTGCCGAACACGGAATGCTCACTTTCCGCGGTGTGTGTACCCTTTTACGCGGAGAGCGGCGCGAGCAGGGTGCGCACAAGGTCACCCAGTCATCAAAACATTACCGAGTTCTTCACCCGCCACCCACCACAGCCGGCCCAAGTCAGTGATAGTGATAATGATAGTGAGGATATGGACTTATATGACTTTAGAGGGTTTTGGATAAAGAGGTCCTGCATGCCTCTGTGGTGAAACATGAACCCTCCACCCAGAACTACGAACCACGCCATCTATTGTCTTGATCTACCTACCCAGCACCACAAGCAACGCCATCTAGGGACGAGACACTAGTATGACTCGTCTTAGTTACCACTCCGGGGTTTCCCTTCTCCATATCCTGGTTATTGCGTCACTTCCTCCAAGTCTTCTTTGTGAGCTCCAATTCGAGGAGAGGGCACTTGGCTCTGGGAAGTGACCATAGGATCATCTATCCTCTAAACCTACGGTGCAGTGACTACCTACCGTCTTCTACAATACTCAGCCTTACTCGTCAGCCATCTCAGCTCCTCACTTAA
Source organism: Homarus americanus (assembly GCF_018991925.1). Classification (NCBI taxonomy): domain Eukaryota; kingdom Metazoa; phylum Arthropoda; class Malacostraca; order Decapoda; family Nephropidae; genus Homarus; species Homarus americanus. The sequence continues at coordinate 19,566 of NW_024715129.1, forward strand.
GTATTTGTATCTTGTATTGCCTCCCCCACGTCCACTTGCTTCAAAATTGTTTATGTTGTATTAATATGTATATACTGTTAATGTTTAAGTTAAGTTTGGTTGAGGGTAATTTATAAGCTGAATATTTTGTTTAGGGATTTATGGTACTTTATTATACACAACGAAAACTCGCATCCTTTGTCTACCCTTTTATAGTCCGATTGTCTTTGTTTTT
>NW_024715130.1:0-12162 GCF_018991925.1 Homarus americanus
TTCAGTGATTGCTTTATCTAATCTTTTGATCACGATTGACTTCCTCGCTCGGAGTTGAGGAGGGATTGCAACTTCGAATTTCGCGGACTTCAGTTTCTTTGTGCTGTCGTTCGATAGGAGTTGGTCAACATCATTCTCAGTCAGGCACAAGGCGATGAAGGAGTCCTTGGTCGTGATAAGGTTGGAAATTTTGATCAGTAGTGTTGTAGTAAGGAGTCTTGCTAATTCATTTTTCTTCCGTCAGTCACGCCCCCTTCATGGGAGCGTATCCGTATCCGGTGTGCCCTCATACTAGAGGGTGTGTGGTGGACATGCCACCCTTGCGTGATTTCAAACTTGAGACCTACCTATTCCAGGACAGAGTTTGTTACAAGAATTACAACACTCCCCACCGCCACTTGTTGGTCGAGTGGTCGTAGAGTGGTTCCCGCAACACTGTCCCGAAAGCCCCGTCAGGGGATCCTATTTCCCTAGTGTTACTGAATGTTCACTTATAGGCGTGAACTTGATGTGTACCTATTCGGGGGAGGGGTGGAGGATTAAGGATTTGCGACCCCCTTCCTAGGTGGAACACGCACGATCACGGTTTCCTAGGAAGGCTCGGCGGAGAGGTGGGTTCTGCTCCTACCCCCTTTCGTGTTCACAAACCCCTACAGTGGAGGTGAACAGTTACAGGGGGGACCCAAGGACGAATACACCTCTAGGGTGCAGGTCCCCAGGCCAGAGCGAAAAAAGAAGGAAGAACAAGGTAAAACAGCCAGAGGTGCAAGTAACACCAATGGGATCGCGGCCCAAATCCGCTACAGAAAGCCGTTACAGATCACCCGATCAGGGCCGCCTCTGATCAGGAGTCACCCCTGATCAGTAGGGAAGCACAGAAAGGGCGTTGTCTGCAACGAGCTTACCGGTTGTGTGTAATGATGGTGGTGAGGTGGTCAATTTCGTTCAGGTCGTCAACGGTTGAAAAACAGGCTGGCAGGCTTTAGCAGAGAAGGTTCTAGAAAGAGGTCCGTTCACGGCGAAGGCTGGCTGGCGAGTTGTTGTTGTTGTTCGTTGTTGCTGAAGTCCGGTCACGTCCTTTGTTCTTCTTATATGCGGAGATGGCACACAACTGGTTAGATGGAGCACGAATGGCAGAAGTCGCACTTCTGGTGGCTTCGTAAGAGCGGCAGGTGGTGACAACATCCTGTAGAGAAGAGGCAGTGTCGAGGGAGATAAGCTTCTGAATAAGCTCTTCGTCCCGCACGCCCATGAGGATAATCATCTTCAGCTGTGTTTCCTCACAAGTCGACGAACCTCCTCAGCGATGCGTCTGAGTCGTACGTAAAAATCGGCAAATGACTCACCCTCCAGCTGCTTACAACTGAGAAGTTCTCTCCTACGCAGAGCTTCGTTGCGGAGACCCTTGATATGCGTCTGTAAAGCATCCAAGACGTCCTTCACAGTCTTGTCTGTGTTGTGGGGAATTTGCAGGGTGTGCTCCAGGATACGTTGCGTCTCTAGGGTGAGACACATCCTCATCTGGATCAGCTGTTTCTCCCTAGGCAACCTTGATAAATCGACCATCATCGAATAATCGTCCCACCTCCGACGCCATTCACGGAATACCTGGAACGAGGCATCAGCTTGGAGTGGCGGTGGACTCTGAGCGAGTGCTTTCTGTGGGGGGGGGCAAAGAAGTTGAAGAGGACCCTGCAGGTACACCTGTGGACGAAGAGGCAGGTGTAGTAGCTGCTTGAAGGGTAACAGGTGCCAACAACTCGATAATGGCACTGAATCTGGCATTTTCTTGTTGACGTCTGTGACCCTCTTCACGTCTTCGTTCATCGTCTTCCTGTCGCCTCCTGATGTCGTCTTGTCGTCGGTTTTCTTCCAAAAACTGAATTAAATGAAGGAAGTCGACACCTGTGGCAGATTGCGGACGTGTGTAGTGGGGGCTAAGGGTGGGTGGGGCCGCTTGATCCACTTTGAGCTCTACTTGGAGTTCACTTACTACACCGACATCCGTCTGAAGTTGAGCTTGTTGGGTATCTGAAGAAAACCCAATAAATTCCTGATCTTCCATATAGCCTGGTTTATTTCTCTCACAATTACTGTAATTAATAAGTGAGCAGAAAAGCAATCGTCTTTAAATGGAAGATATCTGCGAGCGTCTGTGAGTGTGTGTGTGTGTGCGTTCGTTCGTGCGTGTACTCGAGGCAGGCTGGCGGGCGAGCGGCGGTTACAGCAACTCCCCTCGCGGCTCAGACGCCCAGTGCCGGCCGAGTCATAAGCAGGGAAGGATGTCAAAACTTGAGCTCTCCCATAGGTCTTAAATAGGCTTTCGTCTTTTGTAAAAAGTGCAGGAACACAGGGAAACACTTTAAAGACACTAAAGGGCACACACAACACTGAAAAAGCACTTCACAACACTGCACTGTAAATCCAGGACTATCGTGTGGAGGTAAGCCCGAGATCGGCTCGACAAGGGAAGTTGACAAGATGGCGGCTTCGAGAGAGATGCAGTGTCCACTCCAATTCTGAATAATGTGATGTCCCAGCTAAACACTGCGCCATGTGGGAGGCCCAGGTGATACTTCCAATCAGGGTTGAAGGAAACACACTGGTGTCAAGTTCGTAAGTTCTATTTCTGGGACAAACACACAAAAGGAGTTAAGAAAGGGGAACAGCGTCCTGTCTTGGAATCTCTATCTGCGCATGCGCGTACAGCGCGCATGTGCCTAAAACATGAACTAACATTCAGTGACAAAAGGGAGTATGATTATAACATATAATACAGAGACCTGACTCAATAATGGTAAATAGTACAGTTACATATTACAGCAATATTCGTCTCATATATCTACACATCTGTACATTGTCCTCGTAGTCTCCAGTCTTAATCTATACCTTTATGACGTGGGTTATGGTCGTGGGTTGTGGTTCGTATTATGGTCGTGGGTCGTAAAAGTTGATAGGTCATTTACTGTTATTACCAAACACCTCTCTCTCTCTCTCTCTCCAGAAATATGAGAAGAACCATCGAACTGCAGACAAATTCCCTTGAGCTTTACCTAATCTTATTCTTTTTCTCTCCTTCCTTTCTCTCTTTCTCTTTCTCTCTCTCTTCTCAGATATCCAAATTTGCTTTTGGTTAGTCGTGAATTATATTGGTAAGAAAAACCATCACTTTGTAAGATTATGCTGTGAGCTTTACATAAGTTATCGGGGGAATCTGGGACACATCGGAGGTACTGAAGAATTATGGTTAACTCGCTGATATTGCTTTTGAGAGAGAGAGAGAGAGAGAGAGAGAGAGAGCTACCTCCTCCACCACACCACCACAATGCTGACCATCCTAGCTACCACACCACCATAACGTTGACCATTCTTGGTACCACACCACCCCATAACACTGACCATCCTAGCTTCCACACCACCACAGCGCTGGTCCCTCACACAGGGCCGGCGCTACCCACTAGGCGATCGCCTAGGGCGCCAACATCTGGGGGCGCCACAAATTCAGGGCAAACTTGGATAAAATTAAAAATGAAGGGAAAACTGTGGTGGACACTGTGGTGGAGCCGTGGAGGGTCGGAGCAGGATGTTAGAAGGGTGGGGGGGTCGGAGGGAGGCGAGGGTAGGTAGACGGTAGCCGACTGTGTTTTCTTTTTTAATATTCGTTAACCCCCCGGAGGGACTAACCTGGGTCCTTATCTTTGGCGGCCTGGAGAACTGTCGAGCAGTGACCTGAAGGCTGACATCTGAGGAACCCTTCTCCCAACCCCACCATCCCCTCCCGTCCCTTACTGCCAGGGCGGCTGAGCCGCCCCTTCCCTGTCTTTGTCGGGAGGAGGCAAGGTTACCTGACCTCTGAAGTTTACGTCAAGAATTTATTGACTTAATGTAATAACAATAATTGGTTATTTCCATGGGTGATGTAATAAAGCCACAAGATGAAAACAATGTAGTAATGGGTTACTGTACCTACATTAGCTTATCAAAACTTTCAAGGGGGCGCACATCTAAAGGCTTGCCTAGTAGGGTATGTCAATTTTGTCAACATGTTAAAAATCAAATTTGGTAGTCAAAATATTGTGCCTCTTTATGTCTAAACTTGAGATTAGCAAACAAAAATGAATTGAAATAACCCTCACCTACATCAATTATACCTTAAAGTTTCAAATATCAGTATTTCAACAAATTAATGAGACTTGATTAGAATTATTCACTTGATATTAACTAATCTCATGTAAGCATATGGATTATGGAGTATTTTATGGTTCTATAGCTTGTGTACAATATGCATGTCAGAACATGAACATGAACAGGCTCTCCGTGTGGGACAGTTTAATTCTTGTTTTGACTTGTACCAAGCGTGAGGATAAGGCGCCCGGCTCACTCTCCTTCTAGATATCATAGACGGTGGTTTGCTCTCATTGCACTTGCACCTACTCTACCAGACGAATTCTACATTTTAATTATTGTAAGTAGGGCATATTGATTGTCGCAGTTACTTATATCATTGTATAAAACATTATGTTCTAAGAAATTATTATGTTATTTCTGTTACAGCATTTTTGATAAACAAATTGATATTTTTTGAAACAACAATTGAATTATGAAACATTGAAATATTTTTCTATTTGTCAGATAGTGTGAAGATGTCAAAATTGAAGACAAGAAGTCAGTTGTCAACCCACTTGAGCCTGCTAGTTGGTAAAGGGAAGGAGCTTCCTGTATCAGAACTTCCAACAGTGAGAGACATGCTAAGATTAGGGTTACTCCTTCGAGAAAAAAATGCAAAGGACAGAAGGAACTATACAGATAAAGAACTCATAAATGACATGATAGTCCCTCTTCTGCATCAATGGACAAAAGCTAATGCACTATTCAAACCACCTGTGATTAATCAGTGTCGAACTATTGAGCTAAAACTAACGAAATTATGGCACAAAGCAGTTGAAACATCACTTGGTAAAGGAAACTTGGCCAGGAAAAATGAATTTCTGCACACACTTGATACTCTGTTTGACATTTTGACCTGCAAGTGCTCCATACAATTATGTTCTGAATCCAACTGTTCTCACTCAGGTAAGAGAGAAAATAATTCCCACATTGATTGTGGTTGTCCTCGTGAAAAGAAGATCCCTGTTTTAGAGCTTGAATTTATAAAGGCACAGAGGACAAAGGCAGAAGGCCAAGGAAGTATGCAAATGGGTTCAATAGATTATTCAGAAACAAAGAAGCAGATTGCTAATGCCAAGAAGAGAGAACAAATCCGAGAGAGGGAACAAAAGAAGAAAATGAAGAGTGAAGAAGCCATCCAAAGAGAGGAAGAGCTGTGTCAAGATGTTTATCACTTCTTTGATAGTTCTTCTGATGAACAGGAAGCAACATCAGATGATAGTTCCAAAGAGCCATCTGAACCTTTACCAAAGAAAATGAAATACAACACAAGAAATATTTCAAACATTGCTTTAGCTAGTATTCGCCACCATGCTGGACTTCGTGAGGCTGCAGAAATTGCAACTGCCGCTTGGATAGATGCAGGCCTCATCAGCCGAGAGGATGTATCTTTGGTGATAGATCATAATAAAATTAGAAGAGCACAAGAAAAAATAATGAAGGAAATATCTGATCAGCATGAAAAAGATTTAAGCGAGGGAGGGCTCTCCTGTCTTTTGTTTGATGGAAGAATAGATGACACAAAAGTTTTGCTAGAAGTAGAGGGAGTGAACAGAAAGTTTCCAGGTCTCATCAAAGAAGAACACTACTCTGTCTGTTCTGAGCCTGGTGGTCGGTTTTTGTTTCACTTTGCTCCCGAAACTGAAGTAGAAGGGAAGAAACATGCAGAGGTCATTGCTGATCATATTTTATGTTGGGTTCAGGAGAGAGGACTTGGCAGTTCACTGCAGGCTGTTGGTGGAGATTCAACTGCAGTGAACACCGGATGGCAGGGGGGTGTAATGACGCATTTAGAGAAAAAACTAGGAAGAAGACTTGTTTGGATTGTATGTGATTTACATACAGGCGAGCTACCTCTTCGTCATCTCATCCAGGAACTTGATGGTCCTACAAAGAGCAACAACAAGTGGTCAGGTCCCCTTGGCATCATGCTGGATGAAGCAACACAACTAGAAATAAATACAACCTTTCCAAAGGTCGAAGTTGGCCCTCCCCTTCCGGCGTTGTCTGAAGGAGTCATCAAAGATCTCAGCACAGATCAATCCTATGCTTATCGTATTGCCCAAGCAATAAGATCAGGAGAAGTGCCTCAGTCATTGGCTCTCTTGGAGATTGGACCTGTCAGTCACAGCCGTTGGTTAACTACAGCTCTTCGTTTCTGCAGGATTTGGATTTCCAAACACGAATTGAAGGGCAAAGTGCTGAAGAATTTGAGGTTAATTGTTGAATTTATTATTGGAGTTTATCTTCCCCAGTGGTTTAGTGTGAAACTTAATCCTATGTGGGTGGATGGGCCCAATCACCTTTTGTTTCAATTGCAGCTAGTAAGAACACAGAGGAAGGTAGTGAGGGACATCGTGTTACCTGTGGCAAGAAGGTCCGCTTGGTATGCTCGATCAGAAGCAGTTTTGCAAGCAATGCTTTGCAGTCAATGTACCAATCTCCGAACCGAGGCTGTAGAAGTCATTCTAAAGATTAGAGGAACGCTAATAGATGACGACCAGTTGGGAGACTGTTCGTTTCATTCAAGAAAAGTTCCCCCAATAAACGTCAATGCCACCAAATTGTCAGAATTGGTTGACTTGAGTTTGGAAGTCTTAGAGCCACCATTGACAACAAGTCTAACTAGCCAAGAATTGAGAAACCTTAAAGAGACTCCAATGCAGGTGCCGAAGTGGCCTTCCCACACTCAAAGTGTGGAGAGATGTGTGAAAATGGTCACAGAAGCAGCGGGCCATGTTTACAGCCACGAGAGGCGAGAAGGTTACATCAAAGCACAAATAGCAAGCAGACTACTGATGACAAGAAACCAAAGCAAAGAGAGTATGAAGGCATTGGTTACTTTCAAATAGACTACGGATAATAAAATATAATAATTTGAAACTTGAAACAGTAACATGTGTGCAAACGCTGGTTATGTTATAAATTCACAAATATGTACATTTAAAAATCCATTTGATGTAGGTAGGACTTATTATAAAAAAAAATTTATGCCAGAATATTGTTTTGCATGCTTAAAGACTACAATAAATTGCTACCAAATTACTCGATTTTCAATTTAGCCAGTTCACCCCCTAAATTGACACACCCTATTGCCTAGGGCGCCAAATCATCTTGCACCGGCCCTGCCCTCACACTTGAACTTAACTCACGGTAGTTTCTCCTCCTTTCAAGGGCATCACTGAGAAAAATCTAAGCCATCTGAGAGTGTTGAAGATACACCTCACCACCAAGGAGAAACACTTTATGTAACATAGTGTCCAATTCTCTATAATACGGACTGCTTTGTTTACGTGTGGCCGAGAAATAGTGCAGCGGGAGTGTGTTTAAAGATTCTCAGTTTACTGTTTATGAGTTTACTGAAATGTGAGACTAAAAAAGAATTATCTAAGAGCATCTTATAGTTGTTTGTAGATATACACTTTGTTTACTTATATATATATATATATATATATATATATATATATATATATATATATATATATATATATATATATATATATATATATATATATATATATATATATATATATATGTGTGTGTGTGTGTGTGTGTGGCTAAAATAAAATTATAGGAAGATTGGATTAGTTATATAAATACTTGGAGTTGAATTATCACAAAAGAAGATCAATTTATCGTCAATATACTTTGAGCTTTACTATTTTAAAAGATCAAATATATTGCCTTTATATAAATACTTTAAGTTTACTAATATATGTAACTAAACGTAAATCATCCTAAAGGAAACTGAAATTGATAGTGTATATATTTATCCTCAAATGTCTACAATAACTGTAGTTGTGTTGCAGTAAAAGGAGAACGTTTATTGTTGTTCAGGAGAGGCTATGAGGGTCACAAGTCACTGCAACCGTTTAATTTTTTTTTTTTTTTTTAACACAACAAACACGGGAGCCTTAGTGCCTGGCTATATACTACTGTTATACTAGAGAGAGAGAGAGAGAGAGAGAGAGGCAACATTTCCACCAAGACTCACATAAGGGTCGCGGAAGGGGGACGTGATTGCTGCCCGTATCATCATTGGGTATGACTTTGCTTGGGAGATTGGTATCCCCACATCCCCTGAGCAACGCTCTTGTGCGTTATGCAGAAGACCCGACAGCTGCACCCTTATTCACTACCTCCTAAGATGTCCCCACACACAACGCTTCCGTGACGCCTGCTGGACCACCACTCCACGACCCCCTGACGGAGACACGATGATCCTCCCAATACTGGCCAGATATTTTGTAAATAATATTAATTATGTGTTAAAGGAACATCCTTCCTTCCTTAGGCTTTAGTAAGCCCCTTTATAATATTTATACTGTATATACTTTTCACACTTGCCAGATGATTCTGGTGTCATTGTACAGGGGTACCTAGTGACAGCACTAGGATCCCGCTTCCTCTATCAAGGAATAAACAATTGAAATTGAATTGAATTGACTCACATAAGAAACAGAAGGTTCAGTTTACAATCGAATTTCCAATAACAATCACAGTTAACGTTTTCTCAACCCGAGATTAAGCAGTTGTCATACCGAGTTATATACATATTTTGTTTCTGTATGATGATGATACCTGGTGTATGTGTGTGGGGGGGGGGGCGGGGGGGAAGACAGCTCAAATTAAAACAATATATTTTAAGTACACTCTTTTTCCGTATTTAGATTTAAAAAAAAGCGACAACTTATGGATTGGAAATGTTTGAACATTATACTTATTAGTATATAATAATTGGTGGGAAAGGTCAAGTATGATTCGTTTATAAACACCGACGTCAACACTCTAGCCTCAGGGTATCACCAGGTCAGTAGCACTAATTCTCACGGGTGAAAAATATAAAAAACAAAAGCTATAATTATATTCCTTTTCTGCAGGTTGTTGGTCTCTGGGGAAATTAGGAGTGATAAATGACTTTCATCAATTTATAGAGAACAGATGAAGGAATTCCCCGCCAGGTGAGATAACCTGACCTTCTCTAATTAATGAAACCAACAGCCGCTCTTAATGGATTTATTGTCTGAACCAAAACAATTAAAGTGAAACAAGGATGAAGTCAATAGCCGTGATCAATACCAAGTTTTAGAGGACAGAATCATAACACAGATTCACAAGTAGTTTACACGTAGTGTGTGTGACGAAGTCTGTCATTCTCCCCAAAGTATTGATCATAACAACACCACGGCCACACATCACCACCACCGAGTGACATTGAATGTAACACCTACAATAATTACTTTGAAATTAATTAAATTTAATAATGCTTATTGGTTCACAATGAAGGGCATATTAACATAGTTCACCATTGTATAAACTAGCGAAGATATATATAAAGGGATATAGATAAAGTTCTTATAATATCCGAGCAGGATAGGACTCGGAGCAACGGATTCAAGTTAGATAAGTTTAGGTTTAGGAGGGAGATAGGAAGGAACTGGTTCACAAATAGGGTGGTGGACGAGTGGAACAAGCTTAGCAACTTTGTAGTAAGTGCGGGAACTCTGGAAAGTTTCAAAAGGAGGCTAGATAGATTCATGGATGATAGAGAGCGGTAGTAACTCTCGACAGGAGCTGCCATGCACAGGCCAACCAACCTTAGCTTTCGTCTTTATTCAAGACATCTTCAGAGGCAACTGGATTACATGGACAGCGAGAGGCTTAAATATACAGGGTGACCTTAAAAACATGAGGTCAGGTCATAATGATGTCATCCACTAATCCCCACACCAACACACACGTAGAGGAGCTTAAGAGAAGGGGGGGTGACGTGACTAGTCAGGTCAGGTCAAAAATAAGGGACCCACAAAATAACTATCATACATCTAGATCAAAGATTTTCAAAGCATTTTTAACCTTGGGCCACTGACAAATAAATTTATGTAACATATTATCACTTTTGAGCTGACCATCACTAAGGTTTATTGATTTTAATTCCTACAGTCTGTACTCACCCCTGAAGATGTGAATTACACGAAAGCGCTTGGGAACTTCGTGTTTTCTTTTTCCTTGTGGTTATCAGCATATACCTGGATCACGTGCACCTACAGTGATTTATTTGCATATATATATATATGTTCAAAATAAGTTTTCTGATGTAGTAGGTTTGGGAAATTCGCTACATTTTGATTTTGGAAAAATCATATTTGGGAAACGCAAATTATATTAAATTTAACTTATCGGGATTTTCAACATGACAGCATGAAATTGCTAAGCCTGAATACTGGAGGCTGTAACGACCCAACTGTACGTCACCAAAAGCACCAGTTTACACCTCCCTCACCCTCGTTTACTGTGTCACACGTTTATATATATATATATATATATATATATATATATATATATATATATATATATATATATATATATATATATATATATATATATATATATATATATATATATATATATATATATATATATATATATATATATATATATATATATATATATATATATATATATATATATATACAATTCTGTATATGCTGATAACCACAAGCAAAACACGAAGCGATGGGTTGTAGAATTAAGTATCTTCAGGGTAGCAGATCCTTGAAGATGTGAATTAATGAAAGCGCTTGAACATAAGAACATAAGAAAGTGGGATACTGTAGGAGGCTGACTGGCCCATACAGGGCAGATCCCTTTCACACTCTATCCCAGCACTTCCATGTGCCTATCCAACTTCGTCTCTAGAAGTTCCTAGCGTCCCTCGATCCTACCATATAGCACTCGGTAGCTCATTCCATATATCCACAACTCTATTACCAAACCAGTGCTTGCCTATATCCTTTCTGAATCGGAATTTATCTACTTTAAAAGCTATAATGGTTCTAGTTTATTTCTGTTATTACCGAGCTCAGAACATCTTCCATTTTACCCTTGTTAATCCCAATTTCTACCACTTGTACAATTCCCCATCATATCTCCCCTAACTCTACGCCTCTCTCTAATGAATGGCTCAAGCTTTTCAGTCTTTTCTTCATATGGAAGGTTTCTAATATTATGATCATTTTGGTCATTCTTCTCTTTGTACTCTCTCCAAAGAATCTTATGTCCATTCTATAAGGACACCAATTGAACTGGCATAATCCATGTGTGGCCTCACTAATGCTAGGGTAAAGTTTCAAGATAACGTCACAGTTCTGTTACTCTGGCAGACCCAGATATGAACCCAAGAACTTGTTTGGTTTTGTTGCGAACGCTAATACATTGTTTTTCTAGGTTTCCAAGTCGTTGCTAACAAATACACCCAGATCTTTTTCACAAACTGAGCTTATTTCCGTGTTACCTAGTTTATACTTAACGTTTATATTCGTCTTCCCTATCTGTAGTACCTTGCATTTATCAGTATTAAAATTCATTTGCCAGTCTACTGACCACTCATGTAAGGTATCTAGATCTCTTTGAAGGTGTTCAAAGTCACTGTCTGAATTTATCACTCTCCCCATTTTGGTATCATCTGCAAATTTACTAATCCTACTAGTTATGCCTAAATCAAGATCATTAATGAATAAAACAAACAGCAGAGGGCCTAATACAGATCCCTGGGGAACTCCGCTTTTGACCGCACCCCAGTCTGACTTTAATCCATTTATGCTGACTCTTTGTTTCCTACCAGTTAACCATGACCTAATCCATTTTAATACTGATCCACCTATTCCATGTGCTTCTACCTTCCTTATCAATCTCTCATGAGGGACTCTATCGAACTTCTTGTTTATTTGTTTCCTTGTGGTTATCAGCATATACTTGGATCACGCGCACCTACAGTGATTTACTTGTATATATATATATATATATATATATATATATATATATATATATATATATATATATATATATATATATATATATATATATATATATATATATATATATATACTGTATATATATACTGTATATATATACACACAATTGAACGAATTTGCTGTCAGTTATATATTTATATTGCCATTTTGAATTGTTGTATTGTATTCAAATGTTTGTCGA
>NW_024715131.1:0-8934 GCF_018991925.1 Homarus americanus
TTATACTCGATCAGGGGGCTTTGTTATACTCGACCAGAAGAGATTGTTTTACTCGATCAAGGGACTTTGGTATACTCGATCTGAGGTCATTGTTATACACGACCAAGGGACTTTGTTATGCTCGACCAGGGTGCCTTTGTTATGCTCGAGCATGGGAATTTGTTATACTCGATGAGGGGACTTTGTTATACTCAATCTGGCTACTTTTTATATTTGATTAGGGGGCTTTGTTATACTCGATCTAGTGGGTTTTGTTATACTCGATCAGGGGACTTTGTTATACTCGATCAGGGGCCTTCGTTATACTCTATCAGGGGACTTTGTTATACTCGACCAGGGGACATTGTTATACTAGACCAGGTTGCCTTTGATAAGCTCGAACAGGGGACTTTGTTATACTCGATCAGGGGACTTTGTTATACTCAATCAGGGGACTTTGTTTTTCTCGATAAGGGGGCTTTGTTATACTCGATCATTGGACTTTGTTATACTCGACCAGGGGACTTTTTTTTACTCGATCAGGAGACTTTGTTATACTCGACCAGGGGACTTAGTTATGCTCGACCAAGAGCCTTTTTGTTATACTCGATCAGGGGACTTTGTTATACTCGATCAGGGGACTTTGTTACACTCGATCAGGGGACTTTGTTATATGCAACCAGGGGACTTTGTTTCTCTCGATCAGGGGACTTTGTTATACTCGACCAGGGGACTTTGTTATGCTCGACCAGGGCCTTTGTTATGCTCGATCTAGGGCTTTGTTATACTCGATCAGGGGACTTTGTTATAGTCGATCAGGGGCCTTTGTTATACTCGATCAGGGGACTTTGTTATACTCGATCAGAGTACTTTGTTATACTCAATCAGGGGACTTTGTTTTTCGACCAGGGACTTTGTTTTTATTGATCAGAGTACTGTTATACTCCAATTAGGGACTTTGTTTTTTCTCGATGTGAACTGTTATATACTCATTGAGGACTTTGTTATGCTCATTAGGGGCCTTTGTTATGCCGCGATCCGGTCTTTGTTATTCTCGATCAGGGACTTTGTTATACTCGATCAGGGCCTTTCTTATATGATCAGGGGACTTTTATACTCGACCAGGGGACTTTGTTATACTCTTCCAGGGTGCCTTTGTTATGCTCGATATTTGGAATTTGTTTTTACTCGATGAGGACTTTGTTATACTCGACCAGGGGACTTTTTTATACTCTACCAGGGTGCCTTTGTTATGCTCGATCATTGGAATTTGTTTTACTCGATGAGGGGACTTTGTTATACTGAATCAGGGGACTTTTTATATTTGATCAGGGGTCTTTGTTATACTCGATCAAGGGGGCTTTCTTATACTCGATCAGGGGCCTTCGTTATACTCGATCAGGGGGCTTTGTTATACTCGACCAGGGGACTTTGGTATACTCGACCAGGGTGCCTTTGTTATGCTCGATCAGGGGACGTTTTTATACTCGACCTGGGGCCTTTGTTATGCTCGACCAGGGGACTTAGTTATACTCGATCAGAGGACTTTGTTATACTCAATCAGGGGACTTTGTTATACTCGACCTGGGGACTTTGTCTTACTCGATCAGGGGACTTTGTTATACTCGACCAGTGGACTTTGTTATACTCGATCAGGTGCCTTTGTTATACTCGATCGGGGGCCTTTGTTATACTCATTCAGGGGACTTTGTTATACTCGATCAGGTGACTTTGTTATATTCGTTCATGGGACTTTGTCATACTAGATCAGAGGGCTTTAATATACTCGACCGGGGTGCCTTTGTTATGCTCGATCAGGGGACTTTGTTATACTTGATCAGGGGCCTTTGTTATGCTCGATCCGGGGCTTTGTTATACTTGATCAGGGGACTTTGTTATACTAGACCAGGTTGCCTTTGATAAGCTCGATTAGGTGACTTTGTTTTACTCGATCAGGGGACTTTGTTATACTCGACCAGGGGACTTTGTTCTACTCGACCCGGGTGCCTTTGTTATGCTCGATCAGTTGACTTTGTTATACTCGATCAGGGGACTTTATTATACTCGATCAGGGGACTTTGTTACACTCGACCAGGGGACTTTCTTATACTCGATGAGAGATCTTTGTTATACTCGATCAGAGGGCTTTGTTATACTCGATCAGGGGACTTTGGTATACTCGATCTGAGGTCTTTGTTAAACTCGATCAGGGGACTTTGTTATACTCGACCAGGGGACTTTGTTATGCTCGACCAGGGGCCTTTGTTATGCTAGATCCGGGGCTTTGTTATACTCGATCAGGGGACTTTGTTATACTCGATTAGGGGCCTTTGTTTTACTCGATTAGGGGACTTTGTTATACTCGATCACGGGACTTTGTTATACTCGATGAAGGGACTTTGTTTTACTCGACCAGGGGACTTTGTTTTACTCGATCAGAGTACTTTGTTATACTCAATCAGGGAACTTTGTTTTTCTCGATGAGGGGGCTATGTTATATTCGATCAGGGGACTTTGTTATACTCGACCAGGGGACTTTGTTTCTCTCGATGAGGGACTTTGTTATACTCGACCAGGGGACTTTGTTATGCTTGACCAGGGGCCTTTGTTATGCTCGATCCGGTTCTTTGTTATACTCGATCCGGGGACTTTGTTATACTCGATCAGGGGATTTTGTTGTATTCGTTCAGGGTCTTTGTTATACTCGATGAGGGTCCTTTGTTATACTCGATCAGGGGACTTTGGTATACTCGATAAGGTGACTTTGTTATACTTGTTCAGAGGACTTTGTTATACTCAATCAGGGGACTTTGTTTTACTAGAGCAGGGGGCTTTGTTATATTCGATCAGGGGACTTTGTTATACTCAATCAGGGGACTTTGTTTTACTCGAGCAGGGGGTGTTGTTATATTCGATCAGGGGACTTTGTTATACTCGATGAGGAGGCTTTGTTATACTCGATCATGGGACTTTGTTATAGTCGTCCAGGGGACTTTGTTATACTCGACCAAGGTACGTTTTATACTCGACCAAGGGCCTTTGTTATGCTCGACCAGGGGACTTTGTTATACTCGATCAGAGGACGTTGTTATGCTCAATCAGGGGACTTTGTTATACTCGACCAGGCGACTTTGTTATACTCGGTCCGGTGCCTTTGTTATACTCGATCGGGGGCCTTTGTTATACTCATTCAGGGGACTTTGTTATACTCGATCAGGTGACTTTGTTATACTCGACTAGGGGACTTTGTTATACTCGACCAGGGGCCTTTGTTATGCTCGAACCGGTTCTTTGTTATACTCGATCAAGGGACTTTGTTATACTCGATGAGGGGATTTTGATGTACTCGTTCAGGGTCTTTGTTATACTCGATCAGGGGCCTTTGTTATACTCGATCAAGGGACTTTGGTATACTCGATCAGGTGACTTTGTTATACTTGTTCAGAGGACTTTGTTATACTCAATCAGGGGACTTTGTTTTACTCGAGCATGGGGCTTTGTTATATTCGATCAGGGGACTTTGTTATACTCCACCAAAGGACTTTGTTTTTCTCGATCAGGGGACTTTGTTATAATCGACCAGGGGACTCTGTTATGCTCGACCAGGGGCCTTTTTGTTAAACTCGATCAGGGGACTTTGTTATACTCGACCAGGGGCCTTTGTTATACAAGAACCGGGGCTTTGTTATACTCGTTCAGGGGACTTTTTTATACTCGATCAGGGGACTTTGTTGTAATCGTTCAGGACTTTTGTTATATAATCAGGGGGACTTTGTTTTTACTCGAGCAGGGGAGGGCTTTGTTGTTATATTCGATCAGGGACTTTGTTATACTCGACCAGGGGACTTTGTTTTACTCAATCCAGGGACTTTATAATCGACCAGGGACTTTGTTATGCTCGACCAGGGCCTTTTTGTTACTCTCGATCAGGGACTTTGTTATACTCGACGGGCCTTTGTTTGATAGGGCTGTTATACTCGACCAGGGACCTTTGTTATACACGATCCGGGGCTTTGTTATACTCGATCAGGGGACTTTGTTATACTCGAACAGAGGCCTTTGTTATACACGATCAGGGTCCTTTGTCATACTCGATGAGAGGGCTTTGTTATACTCGATCATGGGACTTTGTTATAGTCGTCCTGGGGACTTTGTTATATTCGACCAGGGGACGTTTTTATACTCGACCAGGGGCCTTTGTTATGCTCGACCAGGGGACTTTGTTATACTCGATCAGAGGACTTTGTTGTAATCGTTCAGGGGACTTTATTATACTCGAACAGAGGCCTTTGTTATACTCGATCAGGGGACTTTGTTATACTCGATAGGGGGTCTTTGTTATACTCATTTTGGGGACTTTGTTATACTCGATGAGGGGCCATTTTTATACTCAAGCAGGGCTTTTGTTATAATCGATCTAGGGACTTTGGTGTACTCGATCAGGTGACTTTGTTATATTCGTTCATGGGACTTTGTTATACTCGATCAGGGGTCTTTGTTATACTCAAAGAGGGGCCTTTGAAATACTCGATGAGGGTTTTTTTTATACTCGATCAGGGGACTTTGTTTTACTCGCCCAGGGGACTTTGTTATACTCGACCAGGGGACTTTGTTATACTCGATCAGGGGACTTTGTTTTAATTGACCAGGGGACTTTGTTTTACTCGATCAGAGTACTTTGTTATATTCAATCAGGGGACTTTGTTTTTCTCGATGAGGGGGCTTTGTTATACTCGATCAGGGGACTTTGTTATACTCGACCAGGGGACTTTGTTTCTCTCGATCAGGGGTCTTTGTTATACTCGACCAGGGGACTTTGTTTTACTCGATTAGGGGACTTTGGTATACTCGACCAGGGGACTTTGTTATGCTCGACCAGGGGCCTTTTTTTTATTCGCTCAGGGGACTTTGTTATACTCAATCAGAGGTCTTTGTTATACTCGATTAGGGGCCTTTGTTATACTTGACTAGGGGACTTTGTTTTACTCGATCAGGTGACTTTGTTTCTCTCGATCAGGGGACTTTGTTATACTCGCCTTCGGACTTTGTTTTACTCGATCAGGGGACTTTGGTATACTCGACCAGGGGACTTTCTTATGCTCGACGAGGGGCCTTTTTTTATTTGCTCAGGGGACTTTGTTATACTCAATGATAGGTCTTTGTTATACTCAATTAAGGGCCTTTGTTATACTCGGCCAGGGGACTTTGTTATGCTCGACCAGGGGCCTTTGTTATGCTCGATCCGGGGCTTTGTTATACTCGATCAGGGGACTTTCTTATACTCGATTAGGGGCCTTTGTTATACTGAATCAGGGGACTTTTTATATTTGATCAGGGGTCTTTGTTATACTCGATCAAGGGGGCTTTGTTATACTCGATCAGGTGACTTTGTTATACTCGATCAGGGGCCTTCGTTATACTCGATCACGAGACATTGTTATACTCGACCAGGGGACTTTGTTATACTCGACCAGGGTGCCTTTGTTATGCTCGATCAGAGGACGTATATACTCGACTTGGGGCCTTTGTTATGCTCGACCAGGGGACTTTGTTATACTCGATCAGAGGACTTTGTTATACTCAATCAGGGGACTTTGTTATACTCGACCTGGGGACTTTGTCTTACTCGATCAGGGGACTTTGTTATACTCGACCAGGGGACTTTGTTATACTCGGTCAGGTGCCTTTGTTATACTCGATCGGGGGACTTTGCTATACTCATTCAGGGGACTTTGTTATACTCGATCAGGTGACTTTGTTATATTCGTTCATGGGACTTTGTCATACTCGATCAGGGGGCTTTGTTATACTCGACCAGGGTGCCTTTGTTATGCAGGATCAGGGGACTTTGTTATACTCGATCAAGTGACTTTCTTATACTCAATTAGGGGACTTTGTTTTTCTCTATCAGGGGGCTTTGTTATACTCGATCAGGGGACTTTGTTATGCTCGACGAGGAGCCTTTTTGTTATACGCGATAAGGGGACTTTGTTATACTCGATCAGGGGACTTTGTTATACTCGATCAGGAGACTTTGTTATACTCGACCAGGGGACTTTGTTTCTGTTGACATGGGGACTTTGTTATACTCGACCAGGGGACTTTGTTATGCTCGACCAGGGGCCTTTGTTATGCTCGATCCGGGGCTTTGTTATACTCGATCAGGGAACTTTGTTATACTCGATTAGGGGCCTTTGTTATACTCGATTAGGGGACTTTGTTATACTCGATCACGGGACTTTGTTATATTCGATGAGGGGACTTTGTTTTACTCGACCGGGGGACTTTGTTATCCTCGATCAGGGGACTTTGTTAGACTCGACCAGGGGACTTTGTTTCTGTTGACATGGGGCCTTTGTTATACTCGACCAGGGGACTTGTTATACTCGATCAGGGGACTTTCTTATGAGGGGACTTTGTTATACTCGATCAGGGGATTTTGTTGTACTCGTTCAGGGTCTTTGTTATACTCGATGAGGGGCCTTTGTTATACTCGATCAAGGGACTTTGGTATACTCGATCAGGTGACTTTGTTATACTTGTTCAGAGGACTTTGTTATACTCAATCAGGGGACTTTGTTTTACTCGAGCAGGGGGCTTTGTTATATTCGATCAGGGGACTTTGTTATACTCAATCAGGGGACTTTGTTTTACTCGAGCAGGGGGCTTTGTTATATTCGATCAGGGGACTTTGTTATACTCGATGAGGGGGCTTTGTTATACTCGATCATGGGACTTTGTTATAGTCGTCCAGGGGACTTTGTTATACTCGACCAGATGACGTTTTTATACTCGACCAGGGGCCTTTGTTATGCTCGACCAGGAGACTTTGTTATACACGATCAGAGGACTTTGTTATACTGAATCAGGGGACTTTGTTATACTCGACCAGGGGACTTTGTTATACTCGGTCAGGTGCCTTTGTTATACTCGATCTGGGGCTTTCGTTATACTCATTCAGGGGACTTTGTTATACTCGATCAGGTGACTTTGTTATATTCGTTCATGGGTCTTTGTCATACTCGATCAGGGGGCTTTGTTATACTCGACCAGGGTGCCTTTGTTATGCTCGATCAGGAGACTTTGTTATACTCGATCAAGGGAGTTTGTTATACTCCTTAGGACCACTTGTTATACTAGATAAAGAATCCTGTTATACTCGATGGGGGCTGTTATATACCAGATTTGAGGACTTTGTTTCTCTCGACCAGGGGACTTTGTTTCTCTCGATGAGGGGACTTTGTTATACTCGACCAGGGGACTTTGTTATGCTCGACCAGGGGCCTTTGTTATGCTCGATCCGGTTCTTTGTTATACTCGATCAAGGGACTTTGTTATACTCGATCAGGGGACTTTGTTGTAATCGTTCAGGGGCCTTTGTTATACTCGATCAAGGGACTTTGGTATACTCGATCAGGTGACTTTGTTTTACTTGTTCAGAGGACTTTGTTATAACCAATCAGGGGACTTTGTTTTACTCGAGCAGGGGGCTTTGTTATATTCGATCAGGGGACTTTGTTATACTCGACCAGGGGACTTTGTTTTACTCAATCAGGGGACTTTGTTATAATCGACCAGGGGACTTTGTTATGCTCGCCCAGGGGCCTTTTTGTTATATTCGATCAGGGGACCTTGTTATACTCGACCAGGGACCTTTGTTATACACGATCCGGGGCTTTGTTATACTCGATCAGGGGACTTTGTTATACTCGATCAGGGGACTTTGTTGTAATCGTTCAGGGGACTTTGTTATACTCGAGCAGAGGCCTTTGTTATACTCGATCAGGGGCCTTTGTCATACTCGATGAGGGGGCTTTGTTATACTCGATCATGGGACTTTGTTATAGTCGTCCTGGGGACTTTGTTATACTCCACCAGGCGACGTTTTTATACTCGACCAGGGGCCTTTGTTATGCTCGACAAGGGGACTTTGTTATACTCGATCAGAGGACTTTGTTGTAATCGTTCAGGGGACTTTATTATACTCGAACAGAGGCCTTTGTTATACTCGATCAGGGGACTTTGTTATACTCGATAGGGGGCCTTTGTTATACTCATTTTGGGGACTTTGTTATACTCGATGAGGGGCCATTTTTATACTCAAGCAGGGCTTTTGTTATAATCGATCAGGGGACTTTGGTATACTCGATCAGGTGAATTTGTTATATTCGTTCATGGGACTTTGTTATACTCGATCAGGGGTCTTTGTTATACTCAAAGAGGGGCCTTTGTAATACTCGATGAGGGTTTTTTTTATACTCGATCAGGGGACTTTGTTTTACTCGCCCAGGGGACTTTGTTATACTCGACCAGGAGACTTTGTTATACTCGATCAGGGGACTTTGTTATATCGATTTGGGGACTTTGTTATACTCGACCAGGAGACTTTGTTATACTCGACCAGGAGACTTTGTTATACTCGACCAGGAGACTTTGTTATGTATACTCGACAAAGCCTTATACTCAATCAGGGGACTTTGTTATACTGGATCAGGGGACTGTTTTTTACTCGACCAGGGGACTTTGTTTTACTCGATCAGAGTACTTTGTTATACTCAATCAGGGGACTTTGTTTTTCTCGATGAGGGGGCTTTATACTCGATCAGGGGACTTTGTTATACTCGACCAGGGGACTTTGTTTCTCTCGATCAGGGGACTTTGTTATACTCGACCTGGGGACTTTGTTATACTCTACCAGGGTGCCTTTGTTATGCTCGATCATGGGAATTTGTTATGCTCGATGAGGGGACTTTGTTATACTGAATCAGGGGACTTTTTATATTTGATCAAGGGTCTTTGTTATACCCGATCAAGGGGGCTTTGTTATACTCGATCGGGTGACTTTGTTATACTCGATCAGGGGACTTCGTTATACTCGACCAGGGGACTTTGTTATACTCGACCGGGGTGCCTTTGTTATGCTCGATCAGGGGACGTTTTTATACTCGACCTGGG
>NW_024715132.1:0-12170 GCF_018991925.1 Homarus americanus
GGTCTGATAGAACAAAACAAATATCAGATTCGAATTCAGCATATGAAATTAATTGTGTGAGCATGATCTCGTATGTGAACCATTTTGGCTGTTGACCAGTGGTATAATCAGCAGATGTAGGTCTATCTGTAATCAGCGGGAGTATGTC
Organism: Homarus americanus; assembly: GCF_018991925.1. Taxonomy (NCBI): domain Eukaryota; kingdom Metazoa; phylum Arthropoda; class Malacostraca; order Decapoda; family Nephropidae; genus Homarus; species Homarus americanus. The sequence goes on from NW_024715132.1 coordinate 149, forward strand.
TACCTGTAATCAGCAGGATTGGGTCTACCTGTAATCAGCAGGTGTAGGTTTATCTGTAATCAGCAGGTGTAGGTATACCTGTAATGAGCAGCAGTAGGTCTACCTGTAAGCAGCAGGTGTAGGTCTACCTGCAATCAGCAGGTGTAAGTCTACCTATAATCAGCAGGTGTAGGTCTACCACTAATCAGCAGGTGTAGGATCTACCTGTAATAAACAAGAGTAGGGCTACCTGTGATCAGCAGGAGTAGGTCTAACTGTAATCAGCAGGTGTAGGTCTACCTGTAATCAGCAGGTGTAGGATCTACCTGTAATAAACAGGAGTAGGGCTACCTGTGATCAGCAGGAGTAGGTCTACCTGTAATCAGCAGGTGTAGGTCTACCTCTAATCAGCAGGTGTAGGATCTACCTGTAATCAGCAGGTTTAGGTCTACCTGTAATCAGCAGGTGTAGGTATACCTATAATCAGCAGGAGAGTCAACCTAATCGGCAGGTGTAGGTGTACCTGTAATCAGCAGGGTATGTCTACCTGCAATCAGCAGGAGTAGGTCTACCTGTAATCAGCAGGTGTAGGTGTACCTGTAATCAGCACGTGTAGATCTACCTGTAATCAGTAGATGTACGTCTATCCGTAATCAGCAGGAGTATGTCTACCTGTAATCAGCAGGTGTAGGTCTACCTGTAATCAGCAGGTGTAGATCTACCTGTAATCAGCAGGTGTACGTCTACCTGTAATCAGCAGGAATAAGTCTACCTGTAATCAGCAGGTGTAGATGTACCTGTAATCAGCACGTGTAGGTCTACCTGTAATCAGCAGGAGTAGGTCTACCTGTAATCAGCAGGTGTATGTCTACCTGTAATCAGCAGGTGTAGATCTACCTGTAATCAGCAGATGTAGGTCTATCTGTAATCAGTAGGTGTAGGTCTAACTATAATCAGCAGGTGTAGATCTACCTGTAATCAGCAGGTGTAGGTCTACCTGTAATCAACAGGTGTAGGTCTACCTATAATCAGCAGGTGTAGATCTACCTGTAATCAGCAGATGTAGGTCTATCTGTAAACAGCAGGAGTATGTCTACCTGTAATGAGCAGCTGTAGGTTTACCTGAAATCAGCACGTATAGGTCTACCTGTAATGAGCAGCAGTAGGTTTACCTGAAATCAGCAGGTGTAGGTCTACCTATAATCAGCAAGTGTAGGTCAACCTGTAAACAGCAGGTGTAGGTCTACCTGTAATCAGCAGGAGTAGGAGAGCGGATCAGAAGCTCTGAACTGTACCTAACCGAGTCAACTGGTGTACTGAAGCCGAGCGTGAGACCCTACCTCCAGGGAGTGCCCGGCCAGGTGTACTGTCCCAGGTCATGTACTGCCAGGGTGTACTGTCCCAGGTCATGTACTGCCAGGGTGTACTGTCCCAGGTCATGTACTGCCAGGGTGTACTGTCCTAGGTCATGTACTGCCGGGTGTACTGTCCCAGGTCATGTACTGCCAGGGTGTACTGTCCCAGGTCATGTGCTGCCAGGGTGTACTGTCCCAGGTCATGTACTGCCGGGTGTACTGTCCCAGGTCATGTACTGCCAGGATGTACTGTCCTAGTTCATGTACTGCCAGGGTGTACTGTAATAGTTCATGTACTGCCAGGATGTACTGTCCTAGGTCTTCTACCGCCAGGGTGTACTGTCCTAGATCATGTGCTGCCAGGGTGTACTAACCTATGTCATGTACTGCCAGGGTGTACTTTCCTAGGTTATGTACTGCCGGAGTGTACTGTCCTAGGTCATGTACTACCAGGGTGTACCGTCCTAGGTCATGTGCTGCCACAGTGTACTGTCCTAGGTCATGTACTGCCAGGGTGTACTTTCCTAGGTCATGTACTGCCAGGGTGTACTGTCCTAGTTCATGTACTGCCAGGGTGTACTCTCCCCCAAGCCATGTACTGCCAGGCGCACTGCCCCAGGTCGGTGTACCTCCCAGGTCATGTACTGCCAGGGTGTAATCATCCCCAGGTTCAGTAACCTGGCAGGGTACTGTCCCAGGTCATGCATCACAGGGTGTACTGTCCCAGGGCCGCGGCCGCCAGGGTGTACCGTCCCAGGTCATGTACTGCCAGGTGTACTGTCCCAGGTCATGTACTGCCAGGGTGTGCACTGTCCCAGTTCATGTAATGCCAGGGGTGTACGGTCCTAGGTCATGCACTGCCAAGGTGTACTGTCCTAGTTCATGTGGCCAGGGTGTACTGTCCTAGGTCATGTACTGCCAAGGTGTACTGGTCCCAGGTCAGTGTACCGCCAGGTACTGGTCTCAGGGTCATGTATCGCCAGGTGTACTGTCCCCAGGTCATGTACTGCCAAGGTGTACCGTCCCAGGTCAAGTGGCCGTTAGGGTGTACTGTCCTAGTTCATGTACTGCCAGGGTGTACTGTCCTAGGTCACGTACTGCCAGGGTGTACTGTCCTAGGTCATGTACTGCCAGGGTGAACTATCCCAGGTCATGTACTGCCAGGGTTTACCGTCCTGCTGATTACAGGTAGACCTACATCTGCTGATTACAGGTAGATCTACACCTGCTGATTACAGGTAGACCTACACCTGCTGATTACAGGTAGACCTACACCTGCTGATTACAGGTAGACCTACACGTGCTGATCACAGGCGGGAAACACTTATGACATTGTTACACACATTAGGCCCACGTCTGAATGGGCCCTATATTCTAATGGTTAGGATTAGCTAAATGTAGGTTGGGTTATGTTAGGTTGGGTTAGGAACTATCAACAATACGACCCACTTACCTAGAAGTCAACTCCACCAGCCACTACACTACCAGGAAAGATGATAATAACAATTACTCAGAAATACCTTCAACACTTTCTGACGACGCTTACTACTTCAAATATTTACTCCTCCAGCCAAGTGACACTCACCCAAAGAGAAACAACAGGCCATAAATGCTCTAGAATAGTATATTTACCTCGAGTCGTATCCATGGACACGCACGCCTCAATTTCAATCCTGTCGTGATGGAGTTAAGACAATGCAAACGGAGTGGCAGGTGAACATTGTACGAAGGTGTGAGAGTTATAACACCTGGAAGGGGGAGGGAGGGGAGGGAAGGTTAGGTTAAGATTTTGGTTATTTATGGAGAAATTGGTGAGTGAATACATGATTTTTTAGGAATTATTGTCTAGAATGAGTTAATATATCGTACGTGGTTTTGAGTGTTATCGTACGTGGCTTAGATATCAATATACGTAGTTATTTATAGTATTAATTGAAAAAGGTTAATTGGGTAGTTAAGATATTGTACGTGGTTTAAAGGCATATGTATATTACGGAAGTGGTTATGCTGCACATATGCCGCAGCTACTTCACTCCTGAGCAGTTGCTTCAAGTATATAAGGGGACATTTTTGGGGGTTAAAACCATCTTTTTTACTACTTTTTTTTATCTTTTTGTTATGTTAGATTTGTTAATTTCTTGGATTACTGCTCTCATATCTGGGGTGGCTCTTCTTCTGTCCAACTGTTATATAGGGTGGAATCAAAGGCATTTCGTCTTATTGACTCTCCTCCTTTACTTGATAATCTTTCTTCCCTTTCTCTTCCCCGTAATGTTGCTTCACTCTTTCTGTTTTACAGGTACTTTAACGGCCAATGTTCGGTGGATTTGGCATCCTGTGTACCGCCGCCAAGGCCGTGGGCTCGTAACATTCGTCTTGCCCGCGGTGCCCACCGTTTCTCGATGGCTGTCGGTCACACTAGAATAACCTGTTATAGTACATCCTTCTTTCCTCACACAGCCAAACTATGGAATGCTCTGCCTTCTTCTGTGTTTCCATACTCATACAAGCTGTCTCACTTTAAAAAGCTGGCTTTCCGGCATCTTCGTGGTGTGGATTGACATAATCTTTTTCTTTTCTATTTTAATTTATTTTTACTCTTATTTTTTCGCCCCATAGGCCCCGTGGTGGGTCGATGACCTGTACCCGGGTGGGTTATCCCCCCACCCCCCTAAAAAAACGTAGTTTAGGGTTAATTATACTCAAGTGATGTGTTATGCTATTGAGTGGTATTGTTCATCGTGTGTTGAAATCTTCGGAGCTCAAAACAGCTGTGCATTCCAATACTGTTATTTTGACACTACAAGGTTCAGATTACTTGGAGAAATGACCAAAAAACACAGAAATTTTTAAGTTTTATTATTGTGTTGGATATAAACTTTAAAATCTGTAAGAACTAAGTCAAAATCGGAATAAAAAAAAGGATTTACAGATTATTAAACATCGATTCATTATAATGGTGATAAATGGAGGAAAAAAACAGGATAATTCTAAATAAACTTGTTTCTATCTCCCGAAGTTTCTGACGATGGATCTTGTCAACACGGTGTTGTCTTCGTCAGGTGTGTGAGCGAAGATTACTTATCTGGAGGAGCAGCAGCAGAAGGAGGACTCATGAGCCAGGTTGAGGGGCACCGGAAGGCGAGCTTCGTGTTCCTCCTGTGTTTGGTAGTCACCTGCTGGACGCCGTCAAGTGAGTCTCTCTCTCTCTCTCTCTCTCTCTCTCTCTCTCTCTCTCTCTCTCTCTCCCTCTCTCTCTCTCTCCCTCTCCGTCCCTCCCTCATTGGTCCTCAAGTCACACTCCCATCAACATATACCGGCTTAATGACACATGTTCTACACGAATCACATTTACCTCCTGAATGAGACACACACACACACAAACAAGTGAGGGGCGATATGATAAAGGTGTATAAATGGAAGTCGGGGCTGAACAAAGGGGACATTACAAAGGTACTCAAACTATCTAACCAGGAGCGAACTCGTAAAAATGGTTTTAAATTAGAGAAATTCAGATTTAGGCGCGAAATGGGTAAACATTGGTTTGGAAATAGAGTAATTGACGACTGGAACAAGTTACCAAATATCATCATTAACTCGAATACGCTGGATAGCTTCAAACATAGGTTGGATGGATATATGAGCAATAGGGGTTGGGTGTAAATGGGACTGCCAGTATGGGCCAATAGGCCCGCTGCAGTTTCCTCCATTCTTATGTTCTTATGTTCACACCTGGGACCGCACCTGACTGTACACCACTTGAGTGAGTGAGGTCCTGTGACACCAGGCCCCGTGGTGTCCCCTGACGCTACGACACCAGGCCCCGTGGTGTCCCCTGACGCTACGACACCAGGCCACGTGGTGTCCCCTGACGCTACGACACCAGGCCCCGTGGTGTCCCCTGACGCTACGACACCAGGCCCCGTGGTGTCCCCTGACGCTACGACACCAGGCCACGTGGTGTCCCCTGACGCTACGACACCACGTAGTGAATGAGTTGTTACAGCTTCCTGTGAGGTCCCTCATGACACCATCTGTGAGGGAATTACTACACCACGTGAGGTCCTTCATAATACCATCTGTGAGGGAATTACTACACCACGTGAGGTCCCTCATAACACCATCTGTGAGGGAATTACTACACCACGTGAGGTCCCTCATAACACCATCTGTGAGGGAATTACTACACACCGTGAGGCCCCTCATAACACCATCTAGGTCAAATAAGAATGAGCCAAGGTGGATGACCAGAAAACTTAAATATGACATAGGAATAAAGAAAGGAATTTAAAAGAAATTAAAGGGAGGGAAGGAGCAGCTCAGAAACAGGTATACTGAACTATCTAGGAATGTTAAGAAAAATGTAAGGAAGGCAAAGAGGGACTACGAAAACAGGATAGCAAGAGAATCCAAGGCGAATCCCAAGGGATTTTCCAGGTAAATAGGACAAAGGTGAAGGACAAAGTGGGACCTTTAAAGTCAGAGAGAGGGGAAGTGGTCAATGACAGCGAGAAAATAAGCAAAGCATTAAATAGCTACTTCTTATCAGTTTTCACAGAAGAAACTCACGAGGAAATTCCAGAGGTGGAACTGATATTTAGGGGAAATGAAGAAGAGAAATTAAAGAATATCACTATCAGAAAAGAGGATGTTCTTCAGAAGATAAATAAATTAAAGAAGACAAAATCCCCAGGGCTGGACGAAATTTTTCCCCGAGTTTTGAAAGAGTGTAAGGAACAGATTAGCGGACCCCTCGTAAATTTAGCTACAAAATCATTAGACACGGGAGTTGTTCCAGACTTGTGGAAACAGGCAAACGTAGTACCCATATTCAAAAAGGGAGACAGAGCATCAGCGACAAATTACCGGGGTATTAGTTTGACGTCAGTAGTGGGGAAATTACTTGAATCAATTATAGCAAATAGCATCCGATCGTATTTAGAGAAAAACAAATTAATCTACGACTCTCAACATGGGTTTACAAAGGGAAAATCTTGTCTAAGAAATCTGCTGACGTTTTTTAGGAAAGTATTCGAGGTAGTAGATAATGACGAAAATTACGATGTTATTTACTTAGACTTTAGCAAAGCGTTTGACAGAGTACCGCATCAGAGGCTTCTGAGAAAAGTTATGGCTCATGGTATCTAGGGGAAAGTTTTAAATTGGATAAAATCATGGCTCACCGATAGAACACAGAGGGTCAGCATAGATAGTGTTAAATCTGAGTGGCGTTGTGTTACCAGTGGGTTCCCCAGGGGTCAGTACTGAGCCCACTCTTGTTCATAATCTACATGAACGATCTAGATACTGGGATCAGCAGTGATAGAAGCAAGTTTGCGGATTACACCAAAATAGGGCGGCAGATTAATTCAGGGCAGGATGCAAATGCACTACAGGAGGAATTAAATAAACTGCATGGGTGATCTGAAATATGGCAAATGAAATTCAACACCAGCAAGTACAGCTTACTCAATATTGGAAGAACAAATACTGTCAATGTGTACAGCCTTAACAACATCAACCTAGAGAAGTCGACTTGTGAAAGAGACTTAAGGGTACTTGTAAGCCCGGACCTACGGCCTAGAAAACAGTGCGTTAATGTTCGAAATAAGGCAAACAGAGTATTAGATTTTATATCTATAAGTGTAAGTAATAAGAGTGCAGTGGTCTAATTGCAACTATATCTTGTGCTAGTCAGGCCGCACCTCGATTATGCGATTCAGTTCTGGTGCCCTTATTATAGAATGATATCAATTCACTAGAGTCGGTGCAGCGAAGAATGGCGAAAATGATTCCGGGACTTAGAAACCTTCCATATCAAGATAGGTTAAAGAAACTAAACTTGCATTCCCTAGAAAGACGAAGAGTGTGGGGAGATATGATAGAAGTATTTAAGTGGGTGAAAGGAATCAATAAAGGAGATATAGATAAAGTTCTTATAATATCCGAGCAGGATAGGACTCGTAGCAACGGATTTAAGTTGGATACGTTTAGGTTTAGGAGGGAGATAGGAAGGAACTGGTTCACAAATAGGGTGGTGGACGAGTGAAACAAGCTTAGCAACTTTGTAGTAAGTGCTGGAACGCTGGAAAATTTTAAAAGGAGGCTAGATAGATTCATGGATGAAAGAGAGTGGTTGTAACTCTCGACAGGAGCTGCCAAGCACAGGCCAACCGGCCTATTGCAGACTCCTTATTTTGTTATGTTCTTATGTTCTTATCTGTGAGGGAAATACTACACCACGTGAGGTCCCTCATAACACCATCTGTGAGGGAATTACTACACCACGTGAGGTCCCTCATAACACCATCTGTGAGGGAATTACTACACCACGTGAGGTCCTTCATAACACCATCTGTGAGGGAATTACTACACCACGTGAGGTCCCTCATAACACCATCTGTGAGGGAATTACTACACCACGTGAGGCCCCTCATAACACCATCTGTGAGGGAATTGCTACACCACGTGTTGCTGTTTAACACAGCGCACGTGCCCTACGTGACCTCCACTGTAAACATTAATCTGTATATTCACTGTCTGTTCCTTTTCTTTTATCTATTAAAGCTTTTGTTAAATACCCATGTTTGTGAAGTCATTTTATGTCCTTTGTATATTTTTTCAGCCTTCAGACTTATGAACTTCAATAAACCGTTTGTATTATTATTATTATTATTATTATTATTATTATTATTATTATTATTATTATTATTATTATTGTGTGTGTGTGTGTGTGTGTGTGTATTATTATTATTATTATTGTTGTGTATTATTATTGTGTGTTATTATTATTATTATTATTATAATAATAATTGTGTGTATTATTATTATTATTATTATTATAATAATAATTGTGTATTATTATTATTATTATTATTATTATTATTATTATTATTATTATTATAATAATTATTATTATTATTATTATTATTATTATTATTATTATTATTATTATTATTATTATTATTATTATTATTATTATTTTTTATTGTGTGTGTGTGTGTGTGTGTGTGTGTGTATTATTATTATTATTATTATTATTATTATTATGTAATAATTATTGTGTGTGTGTGTGTGTGTGTGTGTGTGTGTATTATTATTATTGTGTGTGTGTGTGTGTGTATTATTATTATTATTATTACACACACACACACACACACACACACACTCACACACACACACACATTCTATATAGTGATGTGAAAGTAGCTTGTGCAGAGATGTGATAGAGTATTGTTAATGATTTCTGGTCAGGAGGTGAGAGAGAGAGAGAGAGTCAGACAGACAGTGAGATTCATGCTTCAGTGTGATAGTCTTTGTCATAATTAACAAGTGATTCAGGTGAGGAGTCTTTTACCTGTCTCGCACCTGTGTGGACCTTTATGGTTTTTCACCTGTAGTGGGGAGACATGTGTGTGCTGTTATCATTGTAATTTTAACCAGTATTTGTAGTTCTGTCTTGGCATTTAATTGAAGATAAGTTGTATTAATGTATTTGTGTGTATGTTTGTAGAGGTATGGTGAATATAGACGATTAATGTTTACTCTCTCTCTCTCTCTCTCTCTCTCTCTCTCTCTCTCTCTCTCTCTCTCTCTCTCTCTCTCCTTAGCCCCTGTCTCATGGCAATAACAATTATATAAATTTGGGTTAGCCTTTAGTTTTATATAATACAATCACCCTACTGTAATTTTCCATTAAGCTGTGAGGTGCCATGTGCTCACGAGAATCGGACGGTGACCTAACTCAAGTCAAGCGCTCTTCACTAACACTCACAGTTTACAGTGTTAATTACGGTGCATCTACTAATAAGGCTGTAAGCAATATAATTTTACAAAATAAATGGAGAGGAAAAAGACCATTTTGGGGTTTGTAACTTATCCCCTCAGCATATGTAAGCCCAAGTTAAGGGAACTCTACCCAAAGCTTATACATCTCTGCCCTCAGCCAAGGGAGGGCGCCAAGCATAACAAGTGGTAACCCTATTCCGAGGCCGAAGAACAAAGCTTCCACGGCCATATGATTTCCTGGACACCGGACTGGCGTGGGTCCCTCCAGAAGCTTGGGGGATTTAGGTTGGGGTTAGAGGTTTAAAAGTGTCCCCGAAGTTATGAGTCCAGAGATTTATAATATTTTTTAAAAGTTAGATTCAATGTTTTGATTTTAGTTTAGAAGACTAGAAAGGTCATCTAAAAACTATATCTTACGCTTGTAGACCTCATGGGCTAATCCTGGCATTAGGAACCTTGAGTACGAGAGGGCAGGTTAAAAAAACATCTTAATTTGCACTCCACTCCCGAGAGACGTAGGGTGAGGGCGATATGATATAGGTGTATAAATCGATCAGGGCTGAACCAGGGTGATATAAAGGTACTCAAACTGTCAGCCAGGGCAGTCGTAGTAATGGTTTTAAATTAGGAACAAGTGCAAGATTTAAAGGGGGCCGAAATACTGTAGAAGTAAAGCAGTGGTTTGGAAATAGAGTGAGTGGATAAGTGGAACCAAATTCACCAAAAATACAAGAAATATCCACCATTAACACGAATACGCTGGATAGCTTCAAACATAAGGTGGATGGATATATGAGCAGCAGGGGTTAAAATTCGTAAGAAACTGGGATACTTGATATCCGGCCAATAGGTCCACTTCCGCAGTTTTCTCCATTCTTGTGTTCTTGTGTTCTTGTGTATTAGAAATTATGCAGTCAAAACAATAATCAGAGTTATACATAGGTGATGGAATTTAGGATCAGTAACTTCACCTATTACTTGTTTGTTTATTACGGTGACGATATGTGTCAGATATATCGTCTACACCGTTAAGTTGATCGGCAGACCCAATACTGGGTTGCCGCTGATGGCCACAATAGTACAGTGTGTGCGTGGTATGTTCCTTACCCCTCTGATGACTTCACACAGGGTTAGAAGGAAGGCGGGCGATATCAGGTAGTGTTGTAGACCCTATGAAATATGATGATCTTTTCTTGTGGTTATCTGTGGTAACAGCCTTTGTCTCAGGTGTGGTAAGCAATTTGTAGGTTGTGTCTTAAGTGAATATGGGTGGTATTGTTTCGTCCAATACTTCTCTTCTTTACCACACACACACACACACACACACACACAATAGCGGTGAACTGGAAGCGGCAAATGGTGCAGTTTAGGTGCTGTAAATCCCGCCTCAGGTGGAGATGTCTCCTCCCTGTTAAAGTGCCTAGGTGCTTTCCATGTGTGTTATGCTGTCCCAAAGTGACCTAAGTCGTCGTAACATGTAGAGGCGGTACAGGAGCAGCCAGTGTGTGTGTGTGTGTGTGTGTGATATGTGTGTGTGTGTGTGTGTGTGTGTGTGTGCATGTGTGTATGTGTGTGTAATAATAATAATAATAATACTTAGTTTTATTAATAGGGGTTGTAGGTAGCTGAAAATACCTGTTTCCCTGAACAGTTTAGACATAATGATATAATATGGTAGGTACATTTACAGGGCTGTGCAATTTTTATAAGTAAGGTTGTTTGTGAACAGCAATAGATGGATAGTGCTGTTCTCTCATAAGTTGAATTTCTTATGGGCTGAATTTTATTTGTAGTAGGTAGGACTCGCGGGGGTTAGGGTGCAAGGGGATGCCAGGTGGCAGGGGAGGGGTGGCAGTAAGCGAGGGGTGAGGTGCAGTAGTCCACTGCAAACAGCACCAGTGCTTAGTGGTGGAGGAGGTCACTGAGGGATGGCATTTCAGGGTGGAAGGCATTGATGTAGTAGGGTGATGCCGCTGAGGCATGGATTCCTGCGGGCCTTTTTCCGTACGCTTCTGGCTGGTGTTGGGGTGGGTTGAGAGGCGACTAGGAAGCAAGGCGCATGCGTTCCAGGGTTTGGGGAGAATAAAGGCGTTGTAGATGGTCACAGCTCTGGCGTAGATTACAAATGACTAAGTCTTCGTAGCATGTAGAGACGGTGCGAGGGTTGCCTTGACTGTGTTATTTGGGCGTTCAGTCAAGTTTTGTTTATACCGAGTTTACACCCAGGAGTTTGGCAGGACTGCTTCCAGCTGGAAAGTTAGCTGCACTAGCTGCTGGGGGCTTGCACTTGGAGTGGTGGCAGTATTGATGTGCATGACTACGGTTTTGGTGTGGTTGATGGTGATATGTTCTCCATAAGTCCAATACCTGTAGTCTGTCACGGGTGCCTTGGAGCGATGGTAGTCTGATGAGGAGTGTTGTCCACTGAGAGCCCCACAGGTTGCAGTGAATACTACGTGGCCCACCTGGGGGTGTATGTGTGTGTGTGCACAGGGTGGTGAAATACATCTACTGTGTGGTAGCATTATATTGTGTGCAGGGTTTAAACATTGTTTGCTCTCACAGCTTTCAGCTGCCGCCACTGGCTATCCCTCAATGGCAAACAGGGAAGCAACTTGCATAAGTCTGCACCTGCCAAATTTTAGCCCTTCACAATCAAAACTCCTGCTATGCCTCCTCATGCACGATTAACTGGGTGCCTCGTGGGCCCATGCTAAGCAAGCAGGGGATCTTGGAGTAGTGGGCCCCGAGGACGGCGCATAGGCCCACTGGCATGTGGGCACGTCCTGGTTTCTTATCAGCAAACGCCCCATACCTTGCAGATGTATTTGGTATCAGGCTACGGTAAACCCTAAATGAAAAATCTGAGGTGGAGCCGGCATCAGGCTGAGATGCTTACA
>NW_024715133.1:0-9812 GCF_018991925.1 Homarus americanus
TTACTTTATTAATTTTTATTCCCTTTTAATTTACTTCACTTTTTTTTGTTTGGTTACGCCTAGAACCTGGATATTTAAGTAAATTAAGAGACGGCGTAACAGCTTTGGCGACCTTGCCAGGATTCACTAACGACCTTTTGACACTTGTGATATTCTTTTGTTTTATTTATATATTTTTTTTATTAACTAGCCATCATGGTTATTACCCAAGATGATGTGGCTGCGTTTATATCAGGTAGTCCCTCCGTTGAGGAAATTTCAAAATTAAGTGCACATGAATTAAGATTAATTTGCGGGTATTATGGTATGGAAATTTCAAGCAGCGCCAGTAAGGTAAAATTGTTTAACGCGGTAAGTAGTCAGCTGTTAGGAGATAGTGTTGATGTTAGTTTAAGAGAAGACCACGGTGAAGCTACTCAAGTTAACGTTGTTGAGTCACGGTCAGTGACTGATGAATTACGCCTTCTCGAGTCACAAATAAAATTGAAAGAGGCCGAAGCTATAGCGAGAATAGTTGTAATACGTCAGGCGGAGGCTGAAGCTAAGGCGAAAGAGGTTGGAATACGTCAGGCTGAAGCTATAGCGAAAGCAGCTGAAGCTAAAGCGAAAGAATCAGATTCAGAAAACTTGCGACTGCGTATACAGCTCGGTCAGAGTAACCCTTCTAACACCGATGGCCTCACCCCCAGATCTAGTTTTCCTCATTTCGATCCAGCACGTGCTGCTAGGCTAATGCCCACGTTTTCAGAGGAAACAGTTGATGAGTTTTCATTGCTTTCGAGAGACTTGCTACCACTTTAAAGTGGCCTATAGAGTTTTGGCCCATTTTGCTTCAGCAGGCGTTTACAGGTAAGGCTCTGTGTTTTTTCGTCTCTTACAGACAGTGACGCTAAGGATTACTTGTGTATTAAGGAGGAAGTCTTAAAGGCTTATGCCCTTGTTCCTGAAGCGTACAGACAACGCTTTCGTGGCCTCCGTAAGAAGGCAGAGCAGACCCACCTTGAATTTGCTAGGAGTAAACGAGAGGTATTCTCAAAGTGGTTACATTCAAAGGAAGTGAGTGATTTTGACTCCCTGATTGAGTTAATGCTCACAGAATTTCTGAGAACCATCGACGAAGAGGTTACCTTTTACTTATTAGATAGGGAATTTAGTACTATTGAAGAGGCTGCTAAGCATGCTGATGGATATGTTTTGAGGCATGGTAGGACTAACAAAGATGTTATGCCCCCACAGGTTCAAAGGACTTTTAATCCATCTCTCCACAGAGCGAGACAAGGGAATATTAACAATAGTAATTTTGTGCATGACAGGAGGAGCTGGACGCGTTCGCCACCTAATAGGGCGTCCAAATTTTCTACATACCCTTGTAGTTACTGTGGAAAGCCAGGTCACAAGGCAGAGGTTTGTTGGACAAGGCTGCAGCTAAATACGGGCAAACCAGCTATGATTGTGACCGAAGAGACTAGTACGTCACCAGTCGGAGTGATGGCTGACTTGAGTAAGGCTGACAGCATGCCAATTGGGTTGGTTTTCAAAAAAGGTGAAGTACGAGTGAGTGCAGTTTCAGTTCTCGCCTCACGAGACTTTGATCTTTTCCAGGAAAGTTTTGCGAAAGACCCAGACGTTGGTACCTTTTTGTCACAAGGCACGGTAGAAGTTGATGGTGTCGAAACACCAGTCACTATTTTGAGAGACTTGGGTTGTCTCCAAACTCTCATCAAAGAGAGTGTTGTTGCGGCGAGGAAGACTGGCAAATACGTCGTTTTAGGATCCCTTTGGGGTCAAGGTGTAGCTCCGTTGGTTTCAGTACGTGTCAAGTCTTCTTGTTTTTCAGGGATAGCTAATGTAGCCTGCGTGCACGAGATGCTTGTTGCTGGAGTGGACCTCATACTCGGTAACGATTTGGCGGGAGGTCAAATGGGGAACGTAACCCCACCTCCTGTGCTGCGGGAAAAACCAGAGTCTACAGCAGAGCTGCAACAACTTGAAGATGATATGCCCGGTGTTTCCCTTTTGTGTGCTGTGACTCGTTCTATGTCAATGACTAATGATCATAATGTAACTCCTGTTGTAGACGATTCACTTTCCTTAGAAGGACTTTTTGCTAACCCAATTGCTTCCCACGACATTTCTTCCGCAGTTAATGCTGTGACAGAGAGAGTTGCTTTAATAGCTGCGCAAGAGCAAGACGATTCATTAAGGCTCTTGTTTGATTCAGGCCATACCACGAGATATTTCAGTCAAGACGGTGTTTTGTGCCGCCGCTGGCTCCCACCGACTATGTCAGAGGAAGACGCGGACTGGGCGTCTGTCACTCAAATAGTGATCCCACACACTTACAGACATGTAATTGGGTTGGAAACGTGCTCCTACCACAGCAAGGTGTGACACTATTTCTTAGATGCTTGTTCTGTGAAACAAACGACAAGTCCGCAGATTTTTGGGTTGTGTGGGTTATTACCGGAGATATATTTGTAATTTTGCCGAGTTGGCACTACCCCTTACTGATTTGTTGAAGAAGGGTAATATATATTTTTGTTGGACTTCAAGGTGTCAGGATTCTTTTCAAAACTTGGAAAATGTATTATGCTCATATCCTATTTTGAGAGCCCCTAATTTTTCTAAGCCTTTCAAGCTAGCCTGTGATGCTAGTGATCTGTTATCTAGACCCACAGAATGAACACTTATGTCATATCAAAATTTGTGCAAGCAAAATTTTATTTTATGGGGGGAAGTGTTACGACCGTGTCGTATTTTTCTATTTTTTTTTATGTAACATGCTTCCATGTTCCTTATTATTCCTGTAATGATGTGTTGTATTTACTATTATATAATCTAGTCACCTTAACCCTGTGCTGTTAAGGTTTTAACTGTTATTATTTGTTCAAACCCATTTTGTATTGTAACCAGCATTCTTTGTTCTCTAACGACCATCTGCATCGTTAAACGACCCACCGGCGGGTCGCGTGGCGGGAGCCGACCTTATATATAGGACCCACCAGCTGACTTGAGTTAGTTCAGTCCTCTTGTCATACAGTCCACATCCTTTGAGTGTCACTTGTTACTTAAACTTAATTTATTTGTGTTGTTCCTGTCGCCACCAATGTGGTATATCTATGTGAGTACCTATTTATGTCTCTGTTTGTGTCCATCAGTATTTGCTTAGTTGTATTCAAGTAATTCAGTGTTGTTTCACGTTAGTTAATTTCAGTGTTTGGTTTTATATGTTTATGCAGTGTTAACGTAATCCAATGCTTTATTTTTATTCTTTTGATGTTTCGATGTTTAGTATCATTTGTGTCTTAAAAGTTTCGATGGTGAATCAGTTTGTTGTGACAGCCTACGAGGCTCTTTATTGTGTTACTATTTAATTAATTATAAATTCTTAAAGGTTTACTTAATTAATTTTTATTCCCTTTTAATTTACTTCACTTTTTTTGTTTGGTTACGCCTAGAACCTGGATATTTAAGTAAATTAAGAGACGGCGTAATAACGGAAAAATATATATCGTCTCACATTCCGGAAAAACTCTAAGATTTATAATGAGACACTAGAAAAAAACGTACAAATATTTCACAATCGCACTAGTACAACAGCAGGAAGGTGAGAGTGGTGAGGACAGGACACACCGCTATTATTTCCTTCCTCTACCATTATCTGCAATTGATTCATGACAGAAAATAACCAGTAATCAACAAACTAGGCCCCCTTACTAGTCAGCTCATGAATCGTTCGTTACGAGAGACAATGAAGATATAAATATAATTATTTCTTCATCTCATCGTTAACTCCATAATAACACGAACTTTCAGTAACAGCAGACGAGGGCGAGCACCTCCTTCACTTCACTTACAAAACTTCCCAGTGATACAAATTGGAGCCTTTATTACCCATATTTTACACTAGAATAAAACATGTGCAGCATCCCACAGTATGTAGGGGAGCTACCTACTGTACAGTGTCCACTTCACTGAGCACCAGACAGGAAATGTAGCAACTCGTCTACCGTGGAGGCGGAACAGCTGTGATTCACTAGGAAATTCACCCCCCATGAGTTGCCAATACGGGGGAGGCTTATGGTGCATAATGTGCAGGTGACCTGTGTAAAGTCTCCAGCTAACTTAACGGCGGAGAGAAACATCACATTCCGTAAGTGGTTTCTACTTGTCTTAACTTGGTAGTTAAGACAGGTAGAAACCACTCTTAGAAACCACTCTTATAGAATATGTACTAATAAGAACACGAGTTTTGATGGTGGTGGTGTATGTGTGTGTGTTTAGTCATGAAAGGGCTATCAATTTCCTGGTGATAAAAAATACATTTCTTATTGTTTGTTTGCCAAATAAAGTTATGACCTTACCTGCAAGACACAACACTTCACTCCACAAACTAAGTACAGATGTTAACATCCACTGTGTACACATGAACAGGTATACACTGTACATGGCTTCACCGTGTTCATCAATACTGTAATGATACTAACCGAAGAATTAGGGTTAGTTAACTGGGGCCGCCAACATGAAGCCCTTAATCAGCATGTGAAAAAACAAACAAATATCCCCACCTCCCAGATATGAAACTAAGGCTTGGGGAATGTTAATCTGCAGTACTGTATTCTTTCTCAGAGACCACTGTCATCTCTCTAGGAGAAATAAAGGCGGCAAATTTTATCGCGAACAAAACAGAATTAGAGACCGGCAAGTAAAACGTCAGGCACTGCTCACAAAATGTCCTGATGCATATATTGCTGTATTTCCTTATTATAAAACAACTTATTAATTAATTCAAATCAAAACAATAGGCATCGCAGATGTGTAAACTATTTCATTAAATAAGTTTTGCCTCAATAATGTAGCAGCCATCTCCATGCTCTTCTCAGACCAGGTCCTGCAGTCCACCTCCACCACATCAAGGAGGAAGACGAGAATCGGGCGGCGACGGCCATGTGTGCCAACAACCACTATTTTTTTTGTATCATATACGCCACTTATCAGCTTATTAGCCGTTTGGGCGGTTTATCCAGTGTTAGTACAGGAAGAAATCGGGGACTAATGCTCCATATGGCTCAATACACTCATTGCTATCATGCGTACAAGTTGCATTTAACTCTGAAAGCAATTACAAGCGGACACAAGTGACAAATTTCCGGAGTTCATTGGACAGAGAAACACAAAATGCGCAGTGATAGTAATACAGGTTACTGTACTTTCTAAATGTGCCGTAGCTACAACTTGTGCATTTATACTCTTCAGAATTACCCTGACCTTGATGTGTGGGATTCTTGCTCATAGCCGCATATACCCGTAGATAAACGGGGACACGTGGGTACAATGTAATAAATATGATTTTGAGATTATTCGAAGAGTAACGGACTACCTACACGAAAAAAAAAAGTCAATTAATACGTGGCGACGGCGTCACGTGTTAATCACACGTGGGTGTTCTGACTTCATTGCCCACACAACAATCGACCTTAAAAGTTATTATGAAAAACACAAAACAATTTAACTGATTTTCTGAAGAGGCCAGTTTGAGTGTTTAAAATTGGCAAGTACACTTTTTCTTGGATTTATACGTGTGTTAAAAGTATCTCTGAGCCCAAAATATTTGTCATCTTTGTACCACAACGAACATTAAACATTGCTTAAGGGTCACATTTAAAGTTCCCATCTGACATTGTACTAATCTTTGGATCCTAAGATACACAATCAACACTTTCTTTATTCACTATTCAAACTGGCTCCGAAACAGTATGTCGCCACAACTTTTGATTTCCTGAACTGGCTCTTGGAACAACGGTTCTATCTCACTATGCCAACACCCACAATTCTTGTCTAACACAAATATAAAAGCTAATGAGAAATATTTAATAAACTAAAAATGGGACTTGGTTGACATCTGAGCCTGACCCCGCTGTTAATGGTAGACACTGAAGGCTTCGTTGCACCAAGTTCAAGCAAGGACTACAGGTATTGTTTCTTATGACCAGTGGTCTTGACATTGGTTTAAACTAAGGTTATATGGTTATATTGCTTAACTTAAAAAGTGTCTTTAACATTAACACATGCACACATATTGTTCAAATACATACACAAATAAGAGCACAGACAAGCACGCATGTTCATTTATGCATACACACTACATACACAATACGTGATCGCCCCCTCAATCACAATACCATGCACAGCTTTCCACAGACTTCCACCTCCAAGTATACAGTGCAAAGACATACCTTTGGTTAGGTTAGGTGAACACACAGGCAGGTTAATTAAAACTACATAGAGACGATATCAGGTAAGTATACTGAGACATCTATGTGTCTTATTTTATCTCGCACTCACCTGTACACACACACACACACACACACACACGCACACAGAACACACATCCCGAGTTTACAGAAAGAAACGAACTAAAATTTACGGACATTCAGTTGAAGAGGAAAGTGAACTTCCCAATATTTTTTTCTTGTGTTATTTACGTGATTTGGTCTAACTAAACTAAACTCCTTATACTATAAATTACACAATACCAAGAAACTTTAATTATTTATATTTTTATCTTTCTTTCTTATTCCTTATGTTTTTATTCACCCTTCTTCTTATTCATCAATATAAAACATTTTTCAGAATAAGGAGTTGTTGTTATGTACGATAAGTTAGGTAAACACTCGCCGGCAGCAACAGCGTTTGAGAAGGTCGGTGATACGTGCCAGGCGTATGATTAACCTCCTCCACACAATACAGTGGTACAGTTTATAGAGTAATACAAAGATACAGTAATAGAATCAGTGTTACATAGAGTAATACAGTGAGATACTGGTGGTATAGGGATGGTTTTATAGGGTATTACAGTTATACAGCTTTGGAAGATTAGTTTTCAATGTTGTGTGTGAGAGAGAGAGAGAGAGTGTGTGTGTTTGTCAGTGTTTTAAAGAAGATATCAAATTGAATTCCCCCCAAAACAACAAACACCCCAACGATTCTCTCTCCCTCTCCTCCTCCTCCTCCTCCCCCCTCTCCCTCTCTCCCCTCACTCGCTTGGAGAAAAGTGATGTAATTTTTAGAGGAAGTAGCAGAAAAAAGGGGAAATTCTCTCACTGAAGGAGTCAAGCAAGTAAGGAAAAGTTGGAAGGGAGAGGGGAGGGAAGGGGAGTGGGGAGGGCAGGGAAGGAGAGGAGGGAAGGGGAGGGGAGAGCAGAGGGGGAGGGAAGGAGAGGAAAGAAGAATAGAAGAAGGGAAGGAGGGCAGGAAGAAGGAAGGAAGGAAGAAAGAAACAAAGGAAGGAAGGAAGGAAGGAAGAAACAAAGGAAGGAAGGAAGGAAGGAAGGAATGAAGTATCATATCACGGTCTTAACGAAACTGTAAAACACACACACACACACGTACGTATATATATGCATAATTATACAGGTGTCTCACTACCTGGCCCGATCTTAATTACCCTCGAGGGAGCGGTGAAACAAGTCCTAACCTTAGGATCTGTATAACTGGGAGAAAGGCAAGGTCAGGTCAGGTCAGGGAATTAAGGAAGACAAGACGATAAAGGTATGGGAAGACAAAAACACAAGAATAATAGATTAAGACAAAGTAGGAGGATAATAAATATAAAAAACTAAGAGGAATTGAGGGAGAATGGAGTGAAGTTCTTTTCTCATTGGCCGGTTAGGTAGAGTCTTTATGTCTTCTTTATAACGTTATGTTACTAATTTAACCAATCAAATTTATCTGTTGTTAAGAATATCGCTTCTGATTGGTTAGTTACTTCTTAGGTTAGATTAGGTTAGGTTAGGTTACATTAGGTTAGGTTAGGTTAGGTTAATATAGTTAATTAATAATCTTATCTATCTAACATACAACTCATTTAGAATTTATCTTAATGTATAAATAAATGCAATAAAACACCTCCTTCTCTCTATTCAATTCTGAGGTAAATCTTTCATTCCGGTGCTTTGAGAATCTCCATCGTTGTGTCGTAGCTTGAGTGAGGCAGGTCTTCACATCACCAGTTTTAGGGGGAAGTGGGTTTTTTTGTCTCCTCATGCAGTTCCTTTGGGAATCTGGTTGTCGAGTTAGAAAATGTTCAGCGTTAATTTCACAGTCTGAGTCCAGTTGTAAATGGTTGAAGAATGGGTGTGTGTGTGTGTGTGTGTGTGTGTGAAGCTCTCTCTCTCTCTCTCTCTCTCTCTCTCTCTCTCTCTCTCTCTCTCTCTCTCTCTCTTTCCCTTACCCTATCTCTCTTCCCCTTATTCTTCTCTCCGTGCCTATAGCCTTTCTCTTCTTCTCTCTCTCTCTATGTGTCTCTCCTCTCTCTCTCTCTCTTCTCTCCTTTTTCTCTTTATTTATTCCTCTCTCTTCCTTCTTCTTCTTTCCACCTCCTCTCTTTTCCTCCATCTGTCTCTCCCTACTCTCCCCTCCTCCTCTCTTCCTCCTCACCACTGCCTCTGCTATACACAAGAAGCCAGTGAGGAGTCGACCGCTGGACGTCTCTTGTCTGTTATTGATGTTTGCTCTTTAATTATCAGTGTACAATGTGTGTGTGTGTGTGTGTGTGTGTGTATGTGTGTGCGACCCTGTATGTGTGTATGTGTGTGTATGTGCTTGGAGTGACCCTGTGTATGTATGTAAATGTATATATATCTGTATCTGTGAATGTCAAATCACTTCCCTAACACAACCCAGACCTGACTGATAATGTATTTCCCGTGTGAGTCAGTTTTTATTAATTGTATACATTTTATCTAACAGTTGTGGCTTAACACTGAATCATTAATGCTGTCGGCTGCTTTGTGTCCATCACCAGCTGACGTAGTGAGCGACTCGAATTAAATATTCCCTTTTTCCTGTTTAAATTTATATATATACATTGCTTAGAATAATTTATATATATATATTAGTTAGTTGAATTTATTAATACACAAATAAATTAGAGGAATTTATATATTCACAAATAAATTAATTAGAGAAATTCTTATGTTTATTTTTATAAGTACGGTGTATGGTGTATGGTGTACACTTAAAGTCTCTGAAAGTGAATAGGCCACTTGGCCATTCACCTGTCTGACGGAACCAATTAAACAACACCATGTCACCCCTTCACCTGCCTCAGCCAACCAATTACAAGTCCCTGACGAGAGAATGTGGGCGGAGCTTACACACTCCTGCCAATGGGAAAAAGTATCGTACTGCCTATCTTATCATATATGTTTACTTAAGGTTAGGTTAGGATAGGTTAGGTTAGGGTAATGCATACAACTATAAACATTGATTCTTCTTCAGGGGAATGTTTATACAAGGGGAAGAACAGCACAAATGTTTATACAGACAATATTTTCAACAATACCTCAATGAGTTTTATAACCACGATACTAAACTTACAATAACACTAAGTAATGCAACAAATACAACAACAATACAACAACAATACACCTTAATACTAAACTAACAATAACACTAAGTAATACAACAAATACAACAACAATACAACAACAATACACCTTAAATACTAAACTTACAATAACACTAAGTAATACAACAATACAACAACAATACAACAACAATACACCTTAATACTAAACTTACAATAACACTAAGTAATACAACAATACAACAACAATACAACAACAAACACCTTAATACTAAACTTACAATAACACTAAGTAATACAACAAATACAACAACAATACAACAACAATACACCTTAATACTAAACTTACAATAACACTAAGTAATACAACAAATGCAACAACAATACAACAACAATACACCTTAATACTAAACTTACAATAACACTAAGTAATACAACAAAT
>NW_024715134.1:0-21056 GCF_018991925.1 Homarus americanus
AACGTTAGTTTAACGCCACTTAACGTTAGTTTAACGCATTTAACGTTAGTTTAACGCCATTTAACGTTAGTTTAATATTTTAGTTTAACGCCATTTAACGTTAGTTTAACGCCATTTAACGTTATTAACGCCATTAACGTTAGTTTAACGACATTTAACGTTGTTTAACGCCACGTTAGTTTAATTTAACGTTAGTTTAACGCCATTTACCGTTAGTTTAACGCCATTTAACGTTAGTTTAACGTTATTTAACCTTAATTAAAGCCATTTAACGCTTAGTTTAACCCTCATTTAACATTAGTTTAACGCTATTTAACGTTAGTTTAGCGCCATTTAACATTAGTTTAACGTCATTTAACCTTAATTAAACGCCATTTAACGTTAGTTTAACGCCATTAACATTAGCTAATATTTAACCCAATTAAACGCCATTTAACGTTATTTAATTTTTTAAACGTTAGTTTAATTTCAACGTTAGTTTAACGCCATTTAACGTTAGTTTAACGCCATTTAACGATAGTTGCCATTTAACGTTAGTTTAACGCCACTTAACGTTAGTTTGCCATTTAAAAAAAGCTGCCATTTAACGTTAGTTTAACGCCATTTAACGTTAGTTTACCATTTTATCGTTATTAACGGCATTTTACGTTAGTTTAACGCCATTTAACGCTAGTTTAACGTTATTTAACCTTAACTCAAACGCCATTTAACGCATAGTTTAACGCCATTTAACGTTAGTTTAACGCCATTTAACGTTAGTTTAATGCCATTTAACGATAGTTTAACGCCATTTATCGATAGTTAACGCCATTTAACGTTAGTTTAGCTTAACGTTAGTTTAACGTCATTTAACGTTAGTTTAACTCCATTTACCGTTAGTTTAACGCCATTTAACGTTAGTTTAACGTTATTTAACCTAATTTAATTATCACTAACATTAGTTTAACGCCATTTTACATTAAATCAACGCCAAATAACCCTGCTTAACGTCATTTGTCCAATCGCCATTTAACTTTATTTAACGCCATTTTAACGTTAGTTTAACGCCATTTACATTAATTACTCATTTAACGTTAATTTAAAGCTAACTAACGTTAATTTAACTTACAACGTTAGTTTAACGCCATTTAACGTTAGTTTAACTTTATTTTAATTAAATGCCATTTAACGTTAGTTTAACGCCATTTAATCATTAGTTTAACTACATTACCATAATTTTCATTTAACGTTAACACCATTTAACGTTAGTTTAACGCCATTTAACGTTAGTTTAACGCCATTTAACGTTAATTATAACGCCATTTAACGTTTAATGCCATTTAACGTTAGTTTAACGCCATTTAACGTTAATTAAATGCCATTTAACATTAGTTTAACGCTATTTAACGTTAGTTTAACGCTATTTATCGTTAGTTTAACCCATTTAACGATAGTTTAACGCCATTTAACGTTAGTTAAACGCCATTTAACGTTAGTTTAATCTATTTAACGTTAGTTTAAATCAATTTAACGATAGTTTAACCATTTAACGTTAGTTTAACCTATTTAACGTTAGTTTAACGCTATTTATCGTTAGTTTAACTCCATTTAACGTTATTTAACGCCATTTAACGTTAGTTTAATCCATTTAACAACTTAGTTTAACGCCATTTAACCTTAATTAAACGCCATTTAACGTTAGTTTAACGCCATTCAACATTAGTTTAACGCCATTTAACGTTAGTTTAACGTCATTTAACCTAATTAAACGCAATTAAAAACTAATTTAACGCCAATTAACGATAGTTTAACGCCATTTAACATTAGTTTAACGCCATTTAACCTTAATTAAACGCCATTTAACGATAGTTTAACGCCATTTAACATTAAACGCCACTTAACGTTAGTTTAACGCCATTTAACCTTACTCAAACGCCATTTAAACTTTAGTTAACGCCATTTAATAACATTAGTTTAACGATATTTAACCTAATTATACGCCATTTAACGTTAGCTTAACGGTATTTTAACGTTAGTTTAACGCTACTAACGTTAGTTTAACGCTATTTAACGTTAGCTTAACGCTATTTTTAACGTTAGTTTAACGTTATTTAGCCTTAATTAAACGCCATTTAACGTTAGTTAACGCCATTAAACACACTTAACGCCAATTAACGTTAGTTTAACGCCATTTAACATTAGTTTAACGTCATTTAACCCACTAAACGCCATTTAACGTTAGTTTAACGCCATTTAACATTAGTTTAACGATATTTAACCTTAATTAAACGCCATTTAACGTTAGTTTAACGGCATTTAACAACGTTAGTTTAACGCCATTTAAACGTTAGTTTAACGCCATTTAACGTTAGTTTAACGCCATTTTACGTTACTTTTAACGCAATTTAACGTTAGTTTGTCATTTAACCTTAATTAAACCATTTAACTTTAGTTTAACGCCATTTAACGCGTAAGTTTAACGCCATTTATCGTTGGGTTTAGCTTCATTTAACGTTAATTTAAACGCTTATTTAACGTTATTTAACTTCATTTTAACGTTAGTTTAACTTAATTAACGTGTTAATTAAACGCCATTTATCGTTAGTTTAACGCCATTTAACGTTAGTTTAACTTCATTTAACGTTAATTTAACGCTATTTAACGTTGGGGTTTAATCTCATTTAACGTTAGTTTAACTTAATTTAACGTTAATTAAACGCCATTTATCGTTAGTTTAACGCCATTTAACGTTAGTTTAACGCCATTTACTAAACGCCATTTAACGTTATTTACGCCATTTAAGGTTAGTTTAACGCCATTTAACGTTAGTTTAACGCCATTTAACGTTAGTTTAACGCCATTTACGTTACTTTAACGCCATTTAACGTTAGTTTAACGTCATTAACGTTAATTAAACGCCATTAACGTTAGTTTAACGCCATTTAACCGTTAGTTTAAACGCCATTAACGTTAGTTTAGATTCATTTAACGTTAATTTAACGCTATTTAACGTTAGTTTAACTTCATTAACGTTAGTTTAACTCAATTTAACGTTAATTAAACGCCATTTATCGTTAATAACGCCATTTAACGTTAGTTTAACGTCATTAACGCAATTTAACGCCATTTAACGTTTTAACGCCAAACGTTAGTTAACTTAATTTAACTAATTAAACGCCATTTAACGTTATTTAACGCCATTAACGTTAGTTTAACGCCATTTAACGTTAGTTCAATGTCATTTAACCTTAATTAAACGCCATTTAACTTAGTTTAACGCCATAACTTAGTTTAACGCCATTTAACGTTAGTTTAACCTCATTTAACGTTAATTTAACGCCATTTAACGTTAGTTTAATGCCATTTAACGTTAGTTTAACGCCATTTAACGTTAGTTTAACGCCATTTAACGTTAGTTTAACGCCATTAACGTTATTAACGTTATTAACGTTAGCTCAACGCCATTTAACGTTAGTTTAACGCCATTTAACGTTAGTACCATTTAACGTTATTTAACGTTATTAACAGCCATTTAACGTTAGTTAAACGTCATTTAACGTTAGTTTTCGTCATTTAACGTTAATTAAACACCATTTAACGTTAGTTTAACGCCATTTAACGTTATTTTAACGCCATATAACGTTAGTTTAACGCCATTTAACGTTAGTTTAACGCCATTTAACGTTAGTTTAAAGCCATTTAACGTTAGTTTAACTTCATTTGACGTTAATTTAACGCCATTTAACGTTAGTTTAACGTCATTTAACCTTAATTAAACGCCATTTAACGTTAGTTTAACGCCATTTAACCTTAATTAAACGCCATTTAACGTTAGTTTAACGCCATTTAACGTTAGTTTAACGCCATTTTACGTTAGTTTAACACCATTTACCGTTAGTTTAACGCCATTTAACGTTAGTTTAATGCCATTTAACGTTAGTTTAACGTCATTTTACCTTAATTAAACGCCATTTAACGTCAGTTTAACGCCATTTAACGTTAGCTTAACGCCATTTGACGTTAGTTAAACGTCATTTAACGTTAATTTAACGGTATTTAGCGTTAGTTTAACGCCATTTAACGTTATTTTAACGTCATTTAACGTATTTTAACGCCATTTAACGTTAGTTTAACGCCATTTAACGTTAGTGTAACGTTATTTAACCTTAATTAAACGCCATTTAAAGTTAGTTTAACGTCATTTAACGTTAGTTTAACGCCATTTAACGTTAGTTTAACGCCATTTAACGTTAGTTTAACGCCATTTAACGTTAGTTTAACGCCATTTAACGTTAGTTTAACGCTATTTAACGTTAGTTTAACTTCATTTAACGTTAGTTTACCTTCATTTAACGTTAGTTTACCGCCATTACCGTTAGTTTAACGTCATTTAACGTTAACTAAACGCCATTTAACGTTAGTTTGAAGCCATTTAACGTTAGTTTAACGCCATTTAACGTTAGTTTATCGCCATTTAACGTTAGTTTATCGCCATTTAACGTTATTTTAACGCCATTTAACGTTATTTTAACGCCATTTAACGTTAGTTTAACGCCATTTAACGTTAGTTTAACGCTATTTAACGTTAGTTTAACTTCATTTAACGTTAGTTTAACTTCATTTAACGTTAGTTTACCGCCATTACCGTTAGTTTAACGTCATTTAACGTTAATTAAACGCCATTTAACGTTAGTTTGTCGTCATTTAACGTTAGTTTAACGCCATTTAACGTCAGTTTAACGCCATTTAACGTTAGTTTAACGCCATTTAACGTTATTTTAACGCCATTTAACGTTTGTTTAACGTCATTTAACGTTAGTTTATCGTCATTTAACGTTAGTTTACGCCATTTAACGTTAATTTAACGCCTTTTAACGTTAGTTTAACGCCATTTAAGGTTAGTTTAACACCATTTAACGTTAGTTTAACGCCATTTAACGTTAGTTTAACGCCATTTTACGTTAGTTTAATGCCATTTAACGTTAGTTTAACGCCATTTAACGTTAGTCTAACGCCATTTAACGTTAGTTTAACGCCATTTTACGTTAGTTTAACGCCATTTAACGTTAGTTTAACGCCATTTAACGTTAGTTTAACTCAATTTAACGTTACTTTAACGCCATTTAACGTTAGATTAACGCCATTTAACGTTAGTTAAACGTCATTTAACGCTAGTTTAACGTCATTTAACGTTAGTTTAGCTCCATTTAATGTTAGTTTAACGCCATTTAACCTTAATTAAACGCCATTTAACGTTAGTTTAACGTTATTTAATCTTAATTAAACGCCAATTAACGTTAGTTTAACGCCATTTAACGTTAGTTAAGCGTCATTTAACGTTAGTTTAACGCCATTTAACGTTAGTTTAACGCCATTTAACGTTAGTTTAACGCCATTTAACGTTAGTTTAACGGCATTTAACGTTAGTTTAACGGAATTTAACGTTAGTTTAACGCCATTTAACGTTATTTAACCTTAATTAAACGCCATTTAACGTTAGTTTAACGCCATTTAACGTTAGTTTAACGCCATTTAATGTTAGTTTACCGCCATTTAACGTTAGTTTAACGCCATTTAACGTTAGTTTAATGCCATTTAACGTTAGTTTAACGGGTTACTTTTATTGCGCACCCTGGCTAATCATCCTGTGAGCGGTAGCGCAAAGGATTACAGAGTAGGGTTTACAGGTCAAGGGACACCACCCCGTTGGCAGGATATTATGGCACTGAAAGTTGTACACAGCATTTCATTTACATTATTTGTTTAGTCTCTACACAAAAGTGGTAACTTATTCGGTCAAATGTGGTGAGAGAACAGTGGCGTGAGGCAGCATGTCTGGCCTTCACACTTCTTGTTATTCACATTACGTGGAAGGTGTTCCGGCTAATATTGCGTATTTATGCCAGTACATTTATAAACCGACATAAGTTACCAAGTGCAAAAAGTGGATACACCTAATATAAATGGGTTATTCGGCTATTAGAGATGAAGTGTGCCATTTTATTATCAATAGTGTAAGCCTGGGACCTGTCTCAAAAGGTTCTATCTTCGTTGGTCAGTCAGAGACAGAAAATAGAAGTGTAAAAAGCCATATGTACACAACACTTACACTTAGTTTTTGGTTTACATCTGCTGAGAAAACATACTGCCGTAAAGGTAACACTATATCTCAATCCCTTAATCTAGCGGTTACACCATCTTGTAATTCAGTGATTCTGGTACTTGCTCCATATACACAAGTTTTAATTTCTGATACATCTCATCATGGAAACCATAGGATCGACCAGTGCCTGCTTGCATTCTGTTCACTGGTGTCAAACTCATCAATAAAAGTTCTCTTTCCATCACAAGCGTAGTGGTTTCTGGACAGACCCAAATTGCATACAATGCAGGAGCTCTTGGAAATAGACGCGAGCTAAGCGAGTAACCCTGTCAAAGCTTATGAGGCCTATGTGAGAGGGGATTCATTGAATAGCTGACCCTGACACCCCGGTCAACAAGGCACGGCTATTTTGTGTCTGGGTTTCAGGCATGTTACTGTGACAAACCTGAGTCGAGGTGTACCAAGGGCAAGTAGCAGAGGAGAGAGTCAGATGACAGAGACTGTCAGCAATATGGTTTCAATGAATTTGGCTGAAGGGGGAGTATGGCAAACTAATCAGTTTGTAGAGTGGGATGCCCAGTTAGCATTCTAACTCCTTTCACCACATTGTCAGGCTGAGTCACAACAATAAAGGACTTCCAGCCTCCCACAGAAGCGAGATCCATCAGTGTAGATGGTCCAGTAAGATATTATCATCAGTCTGTAGGAGGTATGTGTTCAAGAGCCTCAATTTGGCAGTGTGTTGGAGTATAAATGCTTGGTATATAATTTTAATTTTTAAGGCGGATACGTCGGTGGCTATGATATCGAAGCGGGAACTGTCCGCCAGGGTGTAAGTGAAAGTGAAGACAGCAGTTCCAATCTCTTGTACAGGTGGTTCAGGTCCAAATATCTTCATGGGCAGAAGCTGTAGTTTGAACGACGACTCCAGAAGTCCCATGGTTCATAAGCATTCTAGGCAATTTTAAGGAAACACGTTATTTTCCAGATCACCAATGCCACAGCCCTTGTGGCCATCATGAGGTTGACTTCAATTATCTATTCTTAACACTGTATACCTTAGTTCTCATACAAGTACTTAAAATGTATATCCAGGATAATTCTGAGGCTTTATTTTTGTTACTTTCTCGAGCTGTTAACGCCTTTCCCGTCACGAATGACCAGGGCTGGTGCGTGGTAATTCATCAGAGATCTTATATGCAGGTCATAGGTACATTGTTTTAACAATTTAATATTAGGGCACCATAGTGGCCGTACCCTGCTGTTAACTTAAGAGTCCCATTCCCGTCAAAATACTGGCGGTTAGCTGTCAAGCGGTAGGGTACAAGGACGCGGAAACACCAAAGATATTTAAAAGAAGAAACATAGTCAATAAGTGCCATTTATTCTGGAATTTGGCGTGGGTCATGTTTAGTTCCTAGTTTTTGTTTGTTGAACACCTTAGTTTTTTTTTCAGTGAGACATACATCGAGGTGTTCAAGCAGGCCGCATACATGGTTCAGGTACTTGCATTTCACGATGAGTTTAGTGGTTGTATAAGAATATCATCATATAGCTTTATCAGATATTGCTGCTGTCTGGTAAGCCAAATTTAATAATGCATTCATAAGAACATGAACAAAGAGGCTGGCATCACCCTTGAGGGTACTGTTGCATATCTTAATCCTCACTTTGCAACCCTGAACAGCAGCAGCCCTTCTGTTGAAGGTAAAAATCACCTCATCTAGGCAAGAGTTTATCTCCATATCCATTTTGCCAGTACGTAATAATATCATAAGCGTTTGTCAAGCAAATATCAAATGGAAGCGAGGGTCAAGAAATGGTGTATTCGTGCCTTCATCTATCATGCAGCAGAATGTGAGGATGCAATTATACCACCATGGGTGAAGCTTATTTATGTTAGGATATGCCCTGATTTCATATATTCGCCAGGAACGGTCCCCTGTAAGCAAGCCACATGGCGCGCTGGTTAGCGATATGTATCTAAAGGCATCAGGCTGTCCTGGTTTCGGTATTGCGGTCAAACAATGTTGGTCTTATGACAGGGTAGCGGTTGGCTCGGTAAGGACTCATATTGCGCCATCACCACCAATGGACGCTCAAGCACGCGCCTTAGTGTTCAATGATGTTGTAGGTGAACCTGTCTCCAGGGGAAGTAGACCTACCCTGGCGAGGCGCGCGCCGCCTTCCCACTCAACATATATGTGAAACATCACAATCATCGCGTCGGCCTGTTACGTTTCAATAAGATTGGCTTCTGCTGAAAGACCTCTTTATCAAGGAGTCCCTGAGTCCTAGCTGGTAACATGTCATAGCTCGACACATGAGCCCACTTGAGTTATTAGCCTGGCTCCGGACTTTTTGCAGAGGGTTTGACAAGACGTGTCTTTCTGCACTTTCGGATTATGTTTTATGTCTTTTCCAGGCCTTGCCAGGGATGTAAAAGTTGCCAGGTTGTTACATATGTCTCCCCATGCATTTTGTCTGAGTTCGTTTAATGTTCCCCCGACAGCAGCAAGCAAGGAAGCTTTTCTGACAACAATTGCAACATTTGAGGTGTTCTAAAATTGTTCAGAATTTTAAGTACCCACCTTCCCGACCCTAGTCTCTGGAGTGCAGCCAGCCCAGGTCATTATAGCACTGGTTGTTGCCTGCTCCCATTGGCAAAAGCGACCACGTTTTTCTTCCTTGAGGAGGCACAGCAGAAGTATACAAGTCCTATCTATCAGATCGTCATGGAAACTTGGTAATTGGTCAGGCTTGTAGTCCTTGGTACCAAAGTCATGACAAAGTCTATGAACTGGCTTTCATGTTCTTAAGCTGACTGCGATCTCTACGTCTGTTGAGTTTACCACCAGTGGGGGTACATTGGCTAAGCATGCATACTAGCTGATTAAGCTGTGGTCAGACATAAGATCAGTGACAACATCAGAAAGCCTGGCAAGTTGCGTATGATAGATTAAAGCCAATACATTTGCTCCAGACCCTCGCCACAGATGTGTGTTGGTTCATTACCTATAATCTGGAACATCTCTTTCTAGATGTTTGAGAAGTGAGACAAGTCTCCCTACCATTGTTGCAGGAGTCACCTAATTTTTGCATTCAAGGTCCAGGTCACCCATTAGGACAGTGGGCTCAGTGCAAAAAAGTCCAGAGATCTGTGGCACGAAGCTGATCTTGGAGGGAAGCTAATAGGCGTTTAGCATCGTGTTGAGTGGAGCTGTCGGTGTAGACAGTGTGATCCCATGGGTGCACCGAAGGTTGGGTGGAAGCCTGGATACAAGAGGTACATGGTAGAGTTACTTAATATTACATCAAACATGTGTGTAGCAGAACTAGATCATAATACATACTTGGGCAGTGACCGGGGTGGGGTTTACCAATAGGTGGACACTCCTGCAGACACATTAACATGTCAGATGTTCCAGTCACAATCTCTTTGTAAAATGGTGGGTTAGGTGGTTGCTGCTGGCGATGAGATGTTTCAACTCATCACCTTCCACTGCTCTAGCCCTGCCCGGGTATTAACACTGGCTATTATGAAATGGCTTGGGAATTTTGTCTGGCACAACACCGGCTGGTTGGTGAAATGGCTTGGAAAGCGAAGCAAAGGCATCAGTATGATACCGTTCTTTTTCTGCGCTGCCCGTCTCCTTCGGCAAGGCGTGAAAGTCAGGTTAACCAAGCTGATGGAGCATGCACGGTTTCAACAATTAAGCGGTTTGCTGGCAGACAACAACACATCTCTTGTTACACTTCCTATTACTCTACCATTTTCGTTTGTGCTGTTCACCATTCATGTCCACAGAGCGCATTGGGCAGAACTGTTACCAGTATCACTATTTCCTCTGCGTGACACTCAGTTCCCGGTGTGGGTCTTTGAGCTTCTACATCTGGTACTGACATCTGGAATGTCTTTCTCAGTCACTGTACTCTTCCGCCAAGCGCACCAAAGTTGGTGGTGTTTTTTAGTATCATGGTGAGCAAGCCCCTAAACATTCTGTTTTGATCCTGAGTTTCGAGCTGCAAACCGAGCTTGAAAGTTCTTTAATTTATTTCAAATTACGATCTCTTCACGATATACGGGAGTGCAAGGGCAAAGTTACCTGCTGTCGGCACGTCTGTAATGCCCATGCTGATCTTTCGATGACTGCTGGTGATGATCCTGAGCGCAGGGGAGGGCAGGCCAGGGTTGCCGTAGGGAGTACCCAGCAGCATTAGTGTTTCTGGAGACCTGCCTGTGGCGTGATCTAAGAGCTGAAGGGTGTAGGAGCAAGCCAGAACAGTTAGGTGCCATAAAGAAACCCAATTGTTTTGCAGTAATACTCTTGTTGGATGACACCTCTTGAGCAATTGTATATTTGCAAAACCTAAGCAGTATGTTGCTTGAGCAGAGACCACACTACGGCGAAGCCGGGGAGGGCATACCGCCACATGTGCTTAAAAGGACAGTTAAATACTGTTAGGGGCTGATAGAAAGCTACTTTCAGAGCCAGACAGGCACTCACGACTGGGTCTTCCGAGCCAACCCAGCCTGCAATGACTCCGCATTCCTGCCCCGAGTCGCTGTCCTTCTGGATGTAGGGATGGGCTCTAGTAGTGCAGGGTCTGGTACTGGTCGAGCCCTGCGATTATTATGGTTTCTTGCTCGATGGTTGGGATGACGTTCATGGTTATTCTTATGCTACGGGTGAGAGATCCTGGCGACTGCTGGGGTCGCTTTAATCAGAACATGATCTTGTGTACCGACGAAATCCGAAACTCAGCCTCAGGATATTTGTCTTCCGCACCGTTCAGCCAGAGATACTACTTGTCTTCAGGTGGTGTACCAGGAAGCATAACCATTTCACGCGGGGTTGTGGTTGTAGCGATTGACCTCTAAGTCCTTTTCTGCCTTTTCGGCCTTCCGCTTGTTCCTGGACTGAACTAGTTGAAAGCCATCTTCCGTTGGTGTCAAGGTAACACCACAGTCGCCTGGCCCACTCAGTGCATCAGGAGAGCAAAGCGAGCAGCCGGGCCTCCAGTCACCCAGACATGGTGGAGTTACAGGGCTCGGGACCTATATGCTTCACAAGTCAGAGGCAGAGACTGCTTGGCACTCTAGGAAGTCAGCGGTAAGGGGAGGCGCGTAACCCTTAGAGGACAAAGGAGATTGGCATTCACCGTACAGGACAAAGGTGTGAGGGGAGGCTAAGAAAGGCCTGCGGAGGGAGTGTGTGTCGGGGGACTAAGGTAACAGGAAAGCTAATAAAATACTTTTATTACATCTACACCTTGTTTTAATAGCATGTTTGTTTTGGTTAGATACAGCATCAAAGTCACTTAGAATTAAAAAGAACTAACCAGCTTGGCACACTATGAGACGGGGTTTATAAACAAAATTCTCACCACATGGCTGAGCGTGACCACAAGGGTATAGGCCTTGTTTCGCGGGCACCTACTAACTCCACACACGACACAGTGCTCAACACACGGTAAAGTTCACTTGTTATACAGGGCAACATATTTGCAGTTGTTGAACTATCTCTACCTTACTGGGTGATGCGTGTTATTTCGAAGTCACGTGAAGCCGACCACCGTTGTTTCAGAGGATTGGACAGCACCTTGTCAGAGATGGCGGCCGCTCTCAGCATATAACAATGGCGGGTCACGCTTTTTACCGGTACTGTTTCAGTCCTGAATTACTGGTTAAACACTGTTTCAATTGAACCAACACTGCTTCACTTTTTTCCGAAACGAAATGTCACCGATTATGTTGATATCTGGTGGTGAGGATGGGTCGGGGGAGAGGGACTTGGGACAATGAACACTGGCTGGTGAGAGCTGCCAGTGAGCAGTGCCTGGGGTCTTGACTCACGGTGGTCAGGTGGTATCACTGTGACGGGAGGTAGTAGAGAGGTAAAGACGGGGGCAGGTGTTAGGAGGTGGGGGGTGACGGAGGTAGCTGTGGAGAGAGGTGTGGGGAACGGGGGTAGTTGTGAGAGGTGGGGTGACGGAGGAAGGGGAGAGGTGGGGTGACGTGGAAGTTGTGAGAGGTGGGGTGACAGGGGTAGTGTGAGGGGTGGGGTGACGGGGGTAAAGGAGTGTGGGGGTGACGCAAGAAGCCAGAGGAGGTGGGGGTGATGAAAGAGCTCAGGAGAGGTGGATGACGGGGAAGCTGTGAGAGGTGGGGGGTGACGTAAGAAGCTGTGAGAGGTGGGGTGACGGGGGTGACAGAGAGAGGTAAGGACGAAGAAGGGAGAGGTGGGGGTGACGGGAGGTAGTTGTGAGAGGTGGGGTGACGGAAGTAGTTGTGGGAGAGTGGGGGTGACGGGGGTAGCTGTGAGAGGTGGGGGTGACGGGGGTAGCGGGAGAGGGGGATGACGGGAGAAGCAGAGGTAAAGACGAGGGAGAGGTGGGTTGACGGAGGTGAAAGTGAGAGGTGAGTAAGACGGGGGGTGGAGCAGGAGAGGTGTAAATGAGGGTAGTTGTTAGGGTAGAGGTGACGGAGGAAGGGAGAGGTGGGGTGACGGGGATGGTTGTGAGAGGTGGGGGTGACGGGAATGGAGAGGTGGGGGTGACGGGAGGAAGCAGGAGAGTGTGGGGTGACGGCGGAAGTCAGGAGAGGTGTAAGACGGAGGTAGCTGTGGGAGAGGTGGGGAAGACGGGGGTAGCAGGAGAGTGTGGGGGTGACTGGGGAAGCGGGAGAGGTGGGGAGGACAGAGGTGGTGAGACAAGACGGGAGAAGGGAGAGGTGGGGGTGACAGAGGTAGCTGTGAGAGGGGGGGGATGAGGGGTGAAGGTGAGAGGTGGGTGACGGGGAAGAAAGTAGAGGTGAGGGTGACGGGGGTGGAAGCAGAGGGGGATGACGGGGGTGAAGTGTGAGAGGTGGGGGATGACGGAGGTAGTGTGAGAGGGGGGGTGAGGGGGTAGTGTTAGAGGTGGGGGGTGAGAGGTAAAGGGAGAGGTGGGGATGACGGGGGAAGGTGAGAGGTGGGGGGTGACGGAGAAGGGAGAGGTGGAAGACGGAGGAAGTGTGAGAGGTGGGGTGACGGGGAATTGTGAGAGGGGGAGGACTGGGGTAGCTGTGAGAGAGGGGAGTGACAGAGGTGGTGGAGAGAGTGGGGTGAAGGAGGGGAAGCCGAGAGGTAAGACGAGTGTGGCTGGGGAGAGGTGGGGGTGACGGAGGTAGTGTGGGAGGAGGTGAGGGTGAAGGGGGGTGGTTGTGAGAGGTGGGGGCAACGAAGGTAGTTGTTAGGTGGGGGCAGACGGAGGTGGTTGGTGAGAGGTGAGGGGTGACAAGCACAGAGAGGTGGGGGTGACAGAGGTAGTGAGAGGTGGGGTGACGGCGGAAGGAGAGGTAAGACAGAGAGGTGTAAAGACGGAGATAAGGTGGAGAGGTAATGACGGGGTAGCAGGGAGAGGTGGGTGACGGAGTGTGAAGTTGTGAGTAAGAAGGGGTAGTTGTAGAGGTAAGACGGGGGAAGCGTGGGAGAGGTGGGGTGACGGAGGTAGCAGTGAGAGGTGGGGGTGACGGAGGGTAGTTGAGAGAGGTGGGTGACAGGGGTAGTTGTGAGGTGGGGTGACGAAGGTGGTATGAGGAGGTGGGGGTGACAGGGGTAGTTGAGAGGTGGGGTGACAGGGGTAGTGTAAGAAGGTGGGGGTGACGGAGGTAGTTATGAAGGTGGGGTGACGGAGGTAGTGACAGAGAGGTGGGGTGACAGGGGCAGTTGTAAGAGGTGGGGGTGACGGAGGTGATTGCAGAGAGGTGGGAGGAAGTTGGGGAGAGGTGGGGTGACAGGTAGTTGAGAGGTGGGGGTGACAGGGAGTGGTGTAGAGGTGGGGGTGACGGAAGTGGTTATGAGGAGGTGGTGGCGACGGGTAGTTGTGAGAGGTGGGGTGACGGAGAGGTTGAGAGAGGTGGGGGGCAGAGGGTAGTGAGAGAGAGAGTGGGGTGACGGAGGTAGTTGAAGGTGGGGGTGACAGGGGTGAGTTGTGAGAGGTGGGGTGACGAGGTAGTTGTGAGAGAGGTGGGGGTGACGGAGGTATTGTGAGAGAGGTGGGGGTGACAGAGTGGTTGCAGGGTGGGGGTGACGAGAGGGGTGATTGTGAGAGGTGGGGGTGACGGAGGTGGCAGAGAGAGGTGGGGGTGAAGGGAGAGGAGGCTATGAGGGTGGGGTGACGGAGGTAGTTGTGAGAGGTGGGGGTGACGGAGGTAGTTGTGAGAGGTGGGGGGTGACGGAGGTGGTTGTGAGAGGTGGGGTGACAGGGGGTAGTTGTGAGAGGTGGGGGTGACGGAGGTAGCGGAGAGGTGGGGGTGACGGGGTGGTTGTGAGAGGTCAGGGGTGACGGAGGTGGGGGTGACGGAGGTGGTTGTGAGAGGTGGGGGTGACAGGTGGTTGTGAGGTGGGGGTGACGGGGGTAGTTGTGAGAGGGTGGGGGTGACGGGGAGTGGTTGTGAGAGGTGGGGGTGACGGGGTGGTTGTGAGAGGTGGAGGTGACGGAGGTAGTTGTGAGAGGTGGGGGTGACGGAGGTGGTTGTGAGAGGTTGGGGGTGACGGAGGTGGTTGAGAGGTGGGGTGACGGAGGTGGTTGTGAGAGGTGGAGGTGACAGAGGTGGTTGTGAGGGTGGGGTGACAGGGGTAGTTGTGAGAGGTGGGGTGACAGGGGGTAGTTGTGAAGGTGGGGGGTGACAGGGGTTGGTTGTGAGAGGTGGGGTGACAGGTAGATGTGAGAGGTGGGGTGACGAAGGTAGCTATGAGAGGTGGGGGTGAGGCAGGGGAGGTAGTTGGCAGAGGTGGGGGTGAGGAGGAGGTGTGAGAGGTGGGGGTGACGGAGGTGGTTGTGAGGGTGGTTGTGAAGGTGGGGGTGACGGAGGTGGTTATGTGAGGTGGAGTGTAGGGGTAAGTTGTGAGAGGTGGGGAGTGACGGGGTAGTTGTGAAGTGGGGGTGACGGGGGTGGTTGTGAGGTGGGGTGGAGGTGGTTGTGAGAGGTGGGGTGACGGAGTAGATGGAGAGGTGGGGTGACGAGGTGGTGAGAGGTGGGGGTGGCAGGTAGTGTGTGAGAGGTGGGTGACGGGGTGGTTCTAGCCAGACAAAGAATGTTAGAACTGAGGGTAACACAGAGTAGAAAGAGGTGGAGATATACGAGGAACGAAAGCGTGGACAAGAGGACAAAAAAAAAAAAAAAAAAACAAAACATGAAGGTGGGGGTGACGATAGTTGGTGAGGAAGGTGGGGGTGACGAGGGTAGTTGTGAGAGGTGGGGGTGAAGGAGGTGGTTGTGAGAGGTGGGGGTGACGGGGTAGTTGTGAGAGGTGGGGGTGACGGATGTTGAGAGGTGGGGTGACGGAGGTGATTGTGAGAGGTGGGGGTGACAGGGGTAGTTGTGAGGGGTGGGGGTGACGGGGGTAGTGTTGAGAGGTGGGGTGACAGGCATTTGTGAGAGGTGTGGGTGAAGGGGTAGTTATGAGAGGTGGGGTGACGGAGGTAGTTGTGAGAGGTGGGGTGACGGAGGTAGTTGTGAGAGGTGGGGGTGACAGGAGGTGGTTTGTGAGAGGTGGGGGTGACGGGGGGTAGTGTGAGAGGTGAGGGTGACGGAGGTAGTGAGAGAGGTGGAGTGACGGAGGGTGGTTGTGAGAGGTGGGGTGAAGTGGTTTATCTGAGAGGTGGGGGTGACGGAGGTGGTTGTGAGAGGTGGGGTGACGGAGGTGGTTGTGAGAGGTGGGGGTGACGGAGGTAAGTGAGAGGTGGTGGCAGGGGTAGTGTGAAGGTGGGGGTGACAGGGGTGGTTGTGAGAGGTGGGGGCAGGGGTGGTGTGAGAGGTGGGGTGACGGAGGTGGTTGTGAGGTGGGGTGACGAAGGTAGCTGTGAGAGGTGGGGGTGACAGGGTAGTTGTGAGGTGGGGGTGACGGGGTAGTTGAGGTGGGGTGAAGGGGTGAGGGAGAGGTGGGGTGACGGGGTGGTGTGAGAGGTGGGGGTGACGGATGTAGTTGTGAGAGGTGGGGGTGACGGAGGAGTGATTGTGAGAGGTGGGGGTGACGGGAGTGGTTGTGAGGATGACGGGGGTAGGTTGAGAGGTGGGGGTGACGGAGGCATTTGTGAGAGGTGTGGGTGAAGGGGTAGTTGTGAGAGGTGGGGTGACGGAGGTAGTTGTGAGGGTGGGGGTGACGGAGGTATTTGTGAGAGTGGGGGTGACGGAGGTGGTTGTGAGAGGTGGGGTGACGGGGGTAGTTGAGAGGTGGGGTGAGACGGAGGTGGTTGTGAGAGGGTGGGGGTGACGGAGGTGGTTGTGAGAGGTGGGGTGACAGAGGTGGTTGTGGGAGGTGGGGGTGACGGAGGTGGTTGTGAGAGGTGGGGTGACGGAGGAAGTTGTGAGAGGTGGGGTGACAGGGGTAGTTGTAAGGTGGGGGTGAAGGGGTGGTTGTAGAGAGGTGGGGGTGACGAAGGGGTGGTGAGGTGGGGTGACGGAGGTAGTAGTGAGAGGTGGGGGTGACAGAAGGTAGCTGTGAGAGGTGGGGGTGACGGGGTAGTTGAGGTGGGGGTGAAAGGGGTGGTTGTGAGAGGATGGGTGACAGGGTGGTTGTGAGAGGTGGGGATGACAGGGGAGTTGTGAGAGGTGGGGTGACAGGTAGTTGTGAGAGGTGGGTGACCGGTAGTTAAAGATGTGGAGGTGACGGAGGTAGTAATAATAATAATAATAATAATAATAATAATAATAATAATAATAATAATAATAATAATAATAATAATAAAAAATAATAATAATAATAACAATAATAATAATAATAATAATAATAATAATAATAATAATAATAATAATAAAAATAATAATAATAATAATAATAATAATATAATAATAATAATAATAATAATAATAATAATTAATAATAATCTAAATAATTATAATAAAAAACTACAAATTAAATACTAAAATATTAAAATAATAATAAAAAAACCATAAAAAAAAACAAAAATAAGATCAAAAGTGAAAACATACTGTATGTAAGTTGTTGTTAGTAGCAAGAGAAACAATTGAGACCCAGCAATTGTGAGTAAATGAGGCAGGAAGACATATCAGCAGCCTGGGACTTTGGTCACACTTTGTGATGCCATATGGCAGCAGGGTACCATTAGACAACATTACTTTATATCTTCCCAGGCGGTAGTACCTCCCTGTTTGGTAGCTGCCTACTACGTGTATGGTGTTGTGATAACTGCTGTGCGATGTGGTGATGACTGTGGTGTGTGGTGTTGTGATAACTGGTGTGTGATGTGGTGATAACTGTGGTGTGTGGTGTTGTGATGACTGGTGCTTGATGTGGTGATGGTCATAGTGTGTGGTGTGGTGATGACTGTGGTGTATGGTGTTGTGATGGCTGTGGTGTGGTGATGACTGTGCTGTGTGGTGTTGTAATGACTGTGGTGTTGGATGTGGTGATGACCGTGGTGTGTTATGTGGTGATAACCGCGGTGTGTGGTGTTATGATAACTGTGGTGTGGGATGTGGTGATGACTGTGGTGTGTGGTGTTACGATGACTGTGGAATGGGATGTGCTGATGACCGTGTTGTGTGATGTGGTGATGGCCATGGTGTGTGGTGTTGTGATGACCGTGGTGTGTGGTGTTGTGATGGCCGTGGTGTGTGGTGTTGTGATGACTGGTGTGGTGTGTGGTGATGACTGTGGTGTGTGGTGTGGTGATAACCGTGGTGTTTAGTGAGGTGATGACTGGTCTGTGGTGTGGTGATGACTGGTGTGTGGTGATGACTGTGGTGTGTGGTGTGGTGGTGACTGTGGTGTGTGGTGTGGTGATGACTGTGATGTGTAGTGGGGTAATGTCTGAGGAATATGGTGTGGTGTTTACCCACCTTTCTCACGGGCCCCGGCCAGAGGTCGGCACCCGGCTATCTAGCGGTCGAAGTGAATGAATCATGGGACCGAGCAACGTAGTTCTGATTTATTAACTTAAACGCTGAGTTCGCTTATAGTTAGAACCAGTCCTGCACCTACACCTCACACCACGCACCCCAGTCATCCAACTCATCACCCACACACCCAAGTTATCACTCCAGAACACAACCAAATTATTGCATCATCACTTTCTAATCAACACCCAACCTTACAACGTGGTCATCACCCACCACACACTCGGTCATCACCCCACCACATTCAGTCATCACCCCACCAAACACTAGAGTCATCACCCCACCACACACTCAGTCATCACCCCACCACACACACTCGGTCATCACCCCACCAAACACTCAGTCTCACCTACCACTCAGTCACCACACACTCGGTCATCCCACCACACACGGTCACATACCAAATACAGTTTAACCCATGTGTAACACAAAGTCACCTCCCACTACACATACGCTATCACTCACCTGTGATTAAATTAACATATCTACGACCCAGACCGAAATGACAAAACAGGTTAAAGCGGCGGTAAAACCACTTACAGCTTAATGCAAACAAAAATTAACAATTGATCAATATACCGCCATGTGTCTAAAAGGGCAGACAGTTACGGATCAGCCCCACTTCGTGTCATTATCAAAAACAAATTGAAAAAAATACTGTTGTACAATTTGACAAATTGTAATTTTAAACCATACCCCCTTCCAATAAATTTATTTAAATTTCCCAAACACTACCTTCAACACACATGGTAATATATTCTCAAATATTATCAACTTAAAAGACACAAAATACATTCCATACATATGTGGGACGACTAAATACGAGCAAAGCTGTGGAAAAATACCCCAGAGCACAACACGCCTGGATCATGTGTTGCGTAACCCTCCACTACAATTTCACAAACAAGAGAAGTTGTGAGTGTAAGGGGCAGGTTTTATACGTCCAGCAGAAACAGACAAAGCCAATGTATTTTAGCACTTCCATTGTTTAAGATACAACTGAACGGCTCACAATCGAATAGCCAGACTCGACACTGGGCTCTTGTTAGCTAGCAGTCTCTGGAACAAGGAGTGGGTGGTGGTGGTGGTGTGTAATGGCACAAGGTGGCACAATAACTGTGATGTAGTCTCTGCATAGACCACTTATATTTTACTTGTACATAAAGTAAAATAAACATATCAACACTCTCATATAAAGTAAAAAATATTAAGAATAACAAACATAACTTTTACTGCATTAACAAGCACAGACACATGTATATAATCACTTACTATTAACCAAGAAGTGACTTGTTAACGATGCGAAAAATATCATAAGCAAACAAAAAAAAAAACGTCTGGGAATCCTTACTTCAGCCGCGGTTAATTTATACAGTAACGAGTGAAGCTGATAGTAGCGCCCCAGTAATTAACAGTATGGCCCCTCTCCATTGTGTTGTAATGAGAAAATGGATAATGAAGAGGCGTTGAGGGAGGCAGACTGTGGCCGGGGGTATTTACTGGACAATGGTTAACACACTTTATACTAGTTCCTCTACCTTTACAACTGGGATATAACTCCATATTTCAGGTTCCCTATAAATCCTTTTACACTGACTATACATGTTTAATGATTGGAATACTTATGGGTATGTATTTGTGTTTATATCAGGGTTATTGACCGGCTGTAGTGTTTCTTGAATCTAGTGTTTGCATTTGTTAGCATGTCATATCTGCTCCTCATCCTCCTCAACTACAGGGGTAACAAATTAGAAAGGTCATTTAATTTATATTCTTCTACGTTACATTCTACCTGTCTCACTCAATTTCCACCTGTTCATATAGTATCTTCACGCTCCCCTTACCTCCACCTTCCCTCGTCTCCACCTGTTATCACCGGCCTCCTCCTCACCTGTCATCACCACACTCCACCCGGTCCACCTGCCCGTAATACCACCCGTCACCCCTATCATTCAGTACAACCAGGTAATGACTGCTTGCATCCCTCACCAAACATCAGTTACACACATAAATACACAAAAATCTCAACACAGGAAGGAAATAAAATTGAATGAAGAGAAGTGAATAGAGAAACATTATTTAAAAGCCCCAACACCAATGTTACTGAGGACAAAGACACCATAACGCTCAATATGCTAATAGGAAATGAAGCTAAGACATACAACCAAATAGACAACAGCATATATGAATAGACCTCCAAGCCACTAGGTGAACCTAAAGAACAATACGATTAAGTTTAACTTTTATTTACATTTGTCCTCTAAATTACATATTCTGATACAAACATGTAACTAAATAAAGTGTTAAGTTGGAATTACTCTGAGACAAAATGTACTGCAAGTAAATATTTATTTCAGTTTTCAAAGGCTTTGCTTAAATACAATAGAAAGCCTACATGACACACACAATATATACACACACATACTAATATATACTTGTACATGGTATTTTATATATACACACACAATAAGCTACTTAAATGCATATAACATGAGATATGACAAAACATAAATAAATGTACCAATAAATGCAAAGTTTTAAATGATGTTTGCATATAAGAATTTTTAATAAATGGTGAAATGTGACTGGAAGGATTTCACACACACTACCAGAGACAACAGAGAGAGAGAGAGAGAGAGAGAGAGAGAGAGAGAGAGAGAGAGAGAGAGAGAGAGAGAGAGAGAAACACACACACAAAGAAATACATATATACAACACATGCACATACACACATGTATATATAAGAAGAAAGTGTAATAAGGATGGGGCTACAAGCACGTAGGGTGTGATGTATTTTAGGTAGAGCAAGGCACATAAAACTAAGGCTGAATAATGAAAGTGTATTTAAAGAAGCCTGAGAAGACATAACATGTACATAACATATTTTAAATACGACGTATGATGATATGTTATCTGTGTTTTGGCCACAAGGGTAGACAGAGACAAATGGCGTAAAGAAATTTCCTAAAACACAATATCACTCTCAGGATCTAACCAGGTCTGCACGTTGGTGAAGTGAGTGATACGACACACACAGGCTGTACACACATATATAAACAGACACATACA
>NW_024715135.1:0-40383 GCF_018991925.1 Homarus americanus
TCAGGTGTGCTTCGTTTGAATTTACGTATTGCCTCTGGCCTCCCATGTACCTCTGACACTCCCAGGTACCTCTGGCCTCCAGGTACACCACTGACTTTCTGAGTACCTCTGGCCTCCCAGATTCTCCTTGACGCTCCCAGATACTCCTCTGACAGTCCCAGGTACACCTCTCTGCTCCAGGTACACCTCTGGCCTCCCAGGTACACCGCCACGACACTGCCAGGTACCTCCAAGCTCACAGGTACCTCCGGCTTGCTCCCAGGTACACACCAGACACTCCCAGGTACACCTCAGGCACTCCCAGGTACACCTCGCATTGCACTCCCAGGTACCCTCAGACACTCCCAGGTACCGTTGACTTGCTCAAGGTACACCTCCTGGCTCCCAGGTACCTCTGACTCTCTCGGTGCCTCCGACACTCCCAGGTTCTCCGACACTCCCAGGTACACTCTCACACTCCCAGGTGCACCTCCTGACACTCCCAGGTACACCTCTGATGCTCCCAGGTACACCTCGGGCACTCCCAGGTACTCACTGATATTCCCTGGTACACCTCCCAGCTTGCTCCCAGGTACACCTCTGCACTCACAGGTACACCTGCGATATTCTCCGTGCCTCCGTCTCCCAGAATACCTTGAACTCCCAGGTACTCCACAGAACCTCCCTGATACAACCTCCCAGGTACACCCTGGCTTGCTCCCAGGTACCTCCTGACACTCCAGTACAACCCCAGACACTCCCAGGAACACCTCCGAGCATTCCCAGGTACACCTCAGACACTCCCAGGTACCTCCAGACACTCCCAGGTACCATCTGACCTCCGAGGTACACCTCTGACCTCCCAGGTGCACCTCTGACACTCTCAGGAACACCTCCGACACTCCCAGGTAAACCTCTGACACTCCCAGGTACCTCTGATGCTCCCAGGTACAGTATGCCTCTGATGCTCCCAGGTATCCTCTGACACTCCCATTACGCCTCCCGACTTGCTCCCAGTTTACACCCCTGACACTCCCACGTGCACTGGCTCTTCCAGATGCACCTCTGATGCTCCCAGGTACCTCTGACCTCCCAGGTACACCTCTGGCCTCCCAGGTACACCTCTGGCCTCCCAGGTACACCTACAGGTACTCCCAGGTACCCTCCGATTAGTCCCAGGTACACATCCGACACTCCCAGGTTCCGACACTCCCAGGTGCTCCACTGGCTCCCTGGTACACCCCTGGCCTCCCAGTGTACCTCTGACCCTCCCAGGTGCACCTAGACACTCCCAAATACACCCCTGACCTCCCAGGCACACCTCTGACCTCCAGGTGTTCACTGGCCTCCCTGGTACACCCCTGACAATCCCAGTGCACCACTGACACTCCCAATACTGACACTCCCAGATACACCCCAGACACTCCCAGTTCACCCCTGACACTCCCAGACACCTGACCTTCCAGGTACACCATCACTCCCAGGTGCACCGACACTGGATACACCTCTGATGCTCCCAGTTACCTCCCCAACCTCCAAGGTACACCTCCATACTCCCAGTACACCTCCGATAGTCCCAGGTATGCCTGACACTCCCAGGTACACCTCAGGCACTCCCATGTACACACCCTGACACTCCCAGGTACACCTCCGAGCACTCCTAAATTCTGAACACTCCCGTTACACCCCTGGCCTCCCAGTTACACACCTGACACTTCGGTACACCCTGACCTCCCAGATACACCTCTGATGCTCCCAGGTACACGTCTGACACTCCCAGGTACACTCCGATATCAGGTACACCTCCGATAGTCCCAGGTATGCACTCTGGCCTCCCAGGTGCACCTCCCATAGTCCCAGGTACACCTCTGACCTCCCAGGTGCTCCTCTAACACTACCTGGTTCACCTCTGCAGCCTCCCAGGTACATCTCTAACACTCCCTGGTTACACCTCTGAGCCTCCCAGGTACCTCCGAGGCCTCCCAGGTACCTCCGACCTCCCAGGTCACACCACTGACACTCCCAGATACCTCTGATGCTCCAGGTACACCTTTGGCTTTCAGGTA
Source organism: Homarus americanus (assembly GCF_018991925.1). Lineage (NCBI taxonomy): Eukaryota > Metazoa > Arthropoda > Malacostraca > Decapoda > Nephropidae > Homarus > Homarus americanus. The sequence goes on from NW_024715135.1 coordinate 2,046, forward strand.
CACCTCTGACTCCCAGGTACACCTACGTACTCCCAGGTACACCTCCTGGTCCCAGGTACATCCACACTCCCAGGTACACCTCCGGCCTCCCGTGCTCCTGCCTCCCTGGTGCACCTGGCCTCCAGGTACACCTCCTAGCACTCCCAGGTACACCTCAGACACTCCCAAATACACCCCTGACACTCCAGGCACCTCTGGCCTCCCAGGTATTCCACCCAGCCTCCCTGGTACCCCCAACACTCCCAGGTACACCACTGACACTACCAGGTACACCTCTGACACTCCCAGATTCTCTTTTGACGCTCCGAGATACTCCTCTGACAGTCCCAGGTACACCTCTGACACTCCCAGGTACACCTCTGACACTCCCAGGTACACCTCTGACACTCCCAGGTACACCTCTGACACTCCCAGGTACACCTCCGACACTCCCAGGTACACACCGGACACTCCAAGGTACACCTCAGACACTCCCAGTGCCTCGCCACACGCCCAGGTACCTCCAGACTTGCTCCAGGTGCACCGTTGACACCAAGGTACCTCAGCCTCCCAGGTACACCTCTGTCTCACCCAGGTACACCTCCGACACTGCCAGGTTCACCTCCGACCTCAGGTACACTTCTCACACTCCCAGGTACACCTCTGACACTCCCAGGTACACCTCTGATACTCCCAGGTACACCTCGGACACTCCCAGGTACTCCACTGATATTCCCTGGTACACCTCTGACACTCCCAGGTACACCTCTGGCACTCACAGGTACACCTGCGATATTCGCAGGTACACCTCCGATACTCCCAGGAATACCTTTGACACTCCCAGGTACTCCACTGACACTCCCTGATACACCTCTGACACTCCCAGGTACACCCCTGACACTCCCAGGTACACCTCTGACACTCCGAGGTACAACCCCAGACACTCCCAGGTACACCTCTGACATTCCCAGGTACACCCCAGACACTCTAAGGAACACCTCTGACACTCTCAGGTACTCCTCTGACACTCCCAGGTACACCTCAGACACTCCCAAGTACACCCCAGACACTCCCAGGTACACATCTGACACTCCGAGGTACACCTCTAACACTCCCAGGTACACCTCTGACACTCTCAGGAACACCTCCGACACTCCCAGGTAAACCTCTGACACTCCCAGGTACACCTCTGACACTCCCAGGTACACCAGTGACACTCCCAGGTACAGTATACCTCTGATACTCCCAGGTATACCTCTGACACTCCCAGTTACACCTCCGACACTCCCAGTTACACCCCTGACACTCCCACGTACACCCCTGACACTCCTAGATACACCTCTGATACTCCCAGGAACACCTCTGACACTCCCAGGTACACCTCTGACACTCCCAGGTACACCTCCGATACTCCCAGGTACACCTCCGATAGTCCCAGGTACACATCCGACACTCCCACACCTCCGACACTCCCAGGTACTCACGGCACTCCTGGTACACCCCTGGCCTCCCAAGGTACACCTCTGACACTCCCAGGTACACCTCAGACACTCCCAAATACACCCCTGACACTCCCAGGCACACCTCTGACACTCCCAGGTATTCCACTGACACTCCCTGGTACACCCCTGACAATCCCAAGTACACCACTGACACTCCCAAGTACACCACTGACACTCCCAGATACACCCCAGACACTCCCAGTTACACCCCTGACACTCCCAGATACACCCCTGACTCTTCCAGGTACACCCGACACTCCCAGATACACCTCTGATACTCCCAGTTACACCTCTGACACTCCAAGGTACACCTCCGATACTCCCAGGTACACCTCCGATAGTCCCAGGTATACCTCTGACACTCCCAGATACACCTCAGACACTCCCATGTACACCCCTGACACTCCCAGGTACACCTCTGACACTCCTATGTACACCTCTGACACTCCCAGGTACACCCCAGACACTCCGTTACACCCCTGACACTCCCAGTTACACCCCTGACACTTCCAGGTACACCCCTGACACTACCAGATACACCTCTGATACTCCCAGGTACACGTCTGACACTCCCAGGTACACCTCCGATACTCCCAGGTACACCTCCGATAGTCCCAGGTATACCTCTGACACTCGCAGGTACACCTCCCATAGTCCCAGGTACACCTCTGACACTCCCAGGTACTCCTCTAACACTACCTGGTTCACCTCTGACACTCCCAGGTACACCTCTAACACTCCCTGGTACACCTCTGACACTCCCTGGTACACCTCTGACACTCCCAGGTACACATCCGACACTCCCAGGTACACCACCACTCCCAGATACCTCTGATACTCCCAGGTACCTCTGGCACTCCCAGGTACCTGCACTCCCAGGTACACCTACGATACTCCCAGGTACCTCCGATAATTCCCAGGTACACATCCATTGCTCCCAGGTACACCTCCGGCTGCTCCCAGGTACTCCTGCCACTCCCTGGTACCCTGACACTCCCAGGTACACCTCTGACACTCCCAGGTACACCTCAGACACTCCCAGATACACCCTGACACTCCCAGGCACACCTCTGACACTCCCAGGTATTCCACTGACCTCCCTGGTACCTGACCATCAGTACACCACTGACACTCCCAAGTGCACCACTGACACTCCCAGATACACCCTGACACTCAGTTACTTGACCATCTCCCAGATACACCCCTGACTCTCCCAGGTACATCAGACACTCCCAGGTTCCCCTGGCCTCCCAGGTACATCAGACACTCCCAGGTACCTCCGACCTCCCAGGTACACCTCCCGTGCTCCCAGGTACACCTCTGACTCTCTCAGGTGCCTCTTACCTCCTGGTTTTCTCCGGCACTTCAGGTACCTCTCTGACACTCCCAGGTACACCACTGAGCCTCCCAGGTACCTCTGATACGCCCAGGTACTCCTTTGACGCTCCCAGGTACTCCTCTGACACTCCCAGGTACACCTCTGACCTCCCAGGTCCTCTGACACTCCCAGGTACACCGCCCGGCCTGCCAGGTACACCTCTGACACTCCCAGGTACCTCCTGACCTCCCAGGTACACCTCTGACACTCGCCAGGTACACCTCTGACACTCCCAGGTACACCTCCTGACACTCCCAGGTACACCTCCCGACACTCCCAGGTACCTCCGACACTCCCAGGTACACCACTGACACTCCCAGGTACACCTCTGACACTCCCAGGTACACCTTTGACTCTCCCAGGTACACCTCCGACACTTCCAGGTACACTTCTCACACTCACAGGTACACTTCTCACACTCCCAGGTACACCTCTGACACTCCCAGGTACACCTCTAATACTCCCAGGTACTCCTCTGATACTCCCAGGTACTCCACTGACATTCTCTGGTACACCTCTGACACTCCCAGGTACACCTCTGACACTCCCAGGTACACCTCCGGCACTCCCAGGCCACACCTCTGCCTCCCAGGTACACCTCTGACACTCCCAGGTACACCGCTGACACTCCCAGGTACACCTCTGACACTCCCAGGTACACCTCTGACACTCCCAGGTACTCCACTGACACTCCCTGGTGCACCTCTGACACTCCCAGGTACACCTCTGATACTCCCAGGTACACCTCCGATACTCCCAGGTACACCTCCAATACTCCCAGATACACCTCAGACACTCCCTGGTTTACCCCTGACACTCCCTGGTTCACCTCTGACACTCCCTGGTACACCTCTGACACTCCCAGGTACACCTCTGATATTCCCAGATACACCTTCGACACTCCCAGTTACACCTCTGAAACTCCCAGGTACACGTCTTACACTCCCTGGTTCTCCCCTGACACTCCCAGGTACACCTCAGACACTCCCAGGTACACCTCAGACACTCCCAGGTACATCTCTGATACTCCCAGGAACACCTCTGACACTCCCAGGTACAACTCTGACACTCCCAGGTACACCCAAGACACTCCCAGATACACCTCTGACATTCCCAGGTACTCCTCTGACACTCCCAGGGACACCTCAGATACTCCCAGGTACATTCATGACACTCCCACGTACACCCCTGACACTCCCAGGTACACCTCTGACACTCCAAGGTACACCCCACACACTCCCAGGTACACCTCTGACACACTCAGGTACACCCCAGGCACTCCCATGTACAACTCTGAAACTCCCAGGTATTCCTCTGACACTCCCAGGTACACCTCAGACACTCCCAGGTACACCCCAGACACTCACAGGTACACATCTGACACTCCCAGGTACACCTCTGACACTCCCAGGTACACCTCTGACACTCTCAGGTACAAAACTGACACTCCCAGGTACACCTCAGACACTCCCAGGTACACCTCAGACACTCCCAAGTACACCCCTGACATTCCCAGGTACACCTCTGGCCTCCCAGAGTACCTCAGGCCTCCCAGGTACACCCCTGACACTCCCAGGTACACCCCTGACACTCCCAGGTACTCCACAGACACTCCCTGGTACACCCCTGACACTCCCAGGTATTCCTCTGACACTCCCTGGTACACCTCCGACACTCCCATGTACAGCTCTGACACTAAAAGGTACACCTCATACACTCTCTGGTACACCTCAGACACTCCCATGTACACCTCTGACACTCCCAGGAACACCTCTGACACTCTCAGGTACTCCACTGACACTCCCTGGTAAACCTCTGATACTCCCAGGTACACCTCTGACACTCCCAGGCACACCTCTGACACTCCCAGGTACCTCTCAGCCTCCCAGGTACACCTCCGGCTTGCTCCCAGGTACACCTCCGGCTTGCTCTCAGTACACCACTGGCTCCCAGGTACCTCCAGACACTCCCAGGTACACCATGGCCTCCCAGGTGCCTCTGGCTCTCCCAGGTAAACCTTTGACTCTCCCAGGTACACCTCCGACACTCCCAGGTACACTTCTCACACACTCCCAGGTACACTTCTCCACCTCCCAGGTGCACCTCTGGCACTCCCAGGTGCCTCAGTGCTCCCAGGTACTCCTCTGATGCTCCCAGGTACTCCACTGACATTCCCTGGTACACCTCTGACACTCCCAGGTACACCTCTGACCTCCCAGGTACACCTCCAGCTCCCCAGGTACCTGCCTCCCAGGTACACCTCTGACACCCCAGGTACCTCTGACCTCCCAGGTACCTCTGACACTCCCAGGTACACCTCCGATACTCCCAGGTACAGCCTCCCAGGTTCTCCACTGACACTCCCTGGTACACCTCTGAGCACTCCCAGGAACACCTCTGACACTCCCAGGTACCTCCGATGTCCCAGGTACACCTCCAATACTCCCAGATACACCTCAGGCCTCCCTGGTTTACCCCTGACACTCCTGGTTCACCTCTGACCTCCTGGTACACCTCTGACACTCCCAGGTACCTCTGATACTCCCAATGCCTTGACACTCCCAGTTACACCTCTGAAACTCCCAGGTGCGCGTCTTACACTCCTGGTTTCTCCCCAACACTCCCAGGTACACCTCAGACACTCCCAGGTACACCTCAGATACTCCCAGGTACATCTCTGACACTCCAGGATACCTCTGGCCTCCCAGGTACAACTCTGACACTCCCAGGTACCCAAGACACTCCCAGGTACACCTCTGACGTCCCAGGTACTCCTCTGACACTGCCAGGACACCTCAGATCTCCCAGGTACATTCTGACACTCTGACACTCCCAGGTACACCTCCTGACACTCCAAGGCGCACCTCCCAGGTACACCTCTGACCTCTCAGGTACCCCAGGCACTCCCAGTACACCTCTGACCTCCCAGGTATTCTCTGATGCTCCCAGGTGCACCTCAGACACTCCCAGGTACACCCCAGACACTCCCGGTACACATCTGGCCTCCCAGGTGCACACCTCTGACACTCCCAGGTACACCTCTGACACTCTTGAACACCTGCGACTCTCCCAGGTACTCACTGACACTCCCTGGTACACCTGACATTCCCAGGTACCTCTGACCTCCCAGGTACCTCAGGCACTCCCAGGTACCTCAGGACACTCCCAGGTACCCCCTGACACTTCCGGTACACCCCTGACACTCCCAGGTACACCCCTGACACTCGTAGGTACTCCTGACACTATCTGGTACACCCCTGACACTCCCATTCCTCTGACACTCCCTGGTACACCTCCGACACTCCATGTACAGCTCTGACACTAAAAGGTACCTCATACACTCTGGTACACCTCAGACACTCCCATGTGCACCTCTGCACCTCCCAGGTACACATCTGCCACTCCCAGGTACTCACTGACCTCCTGGTAAACCTCTGATACTCCAGGCACCTCTGACCTCCCAGGCACACCTCTGACACTCCCAGGTACACCCCCCAGCACTACCAGGTACACTTCTGACCTCCCAGGTTCTCCTTTGACGCTCCCGTGCTCCTCTGACAGTCCCAGGTACCTCAGACACTCCCAGGTACACCTCAGACACTCCCAGGTACACATCTGACACTCCCAGGTACACCTCTGACACTCCCAGGTACACCTCTGACACTCTTAGGAACACCTGCGACTCTCCCAGGTACTCACCCGGCACTCCTGGTACACCCCTGACATTCCCAGGTACCCTCTGACACTCCCAGGTACACCTCAGACACTCCCGTATACCTCAGACACTCCCAGGTACACCCTGACACTCCCAGGTACACCTGACACTCCCAGGTACACCCTGACCTCCCAGGTACTCCACTGACACTATCTGGTACACCAGCCTCCCAGGTGTTCTCTGACACTCCTGGTACACCTCCGACACTCCCATGTACAGCTCTGACACTAAAGGTACACCTCATACACTCTCTGGTACACCTCAGACACTCCCATGTACCTCTGACCTCCCAGGTACACATCTGACCTCCCAGGTGCTCCCTGACACTCCCTGGTAAACCTCTGATACTCCCAGGTACACCTCTGGCCTCCCAGGCACACCTCTCCCCACCTCCCAGGTACACCACCCCAGCTTTTCTGGTACACTCCACACCTCCCAGGTTCTCCTTTGACGCTCCCAGGTACTCCTCTCAGCAGTCCCAGGTACACCTCTGAGCCTCCCAGGTACACCTCTGACACTCCCAGGTACACCGCTCGACACTGCCAGGTACACCTCTGACACTCCCAGGTACACCTCCGACACTCCCAGGTACACCTCAGACCTCCCAGGTACCGCCCGGCCTCCCAGGTACACCTCTGACCTCCCAGGTACACCTCCGAGCTCTCACAGGTACACCTTCGACCTCCCAGGTTCACCTCCGACCTCCAGTGCCTCCTCCCAGGAAAACCTCTGACACTCCCAGGTCCACCTCTGCCTCCCAGGTACACCTCTGACACTCCCAGGTACTCACTCCCAGGTACACCTGTGACACTCCCAGGTACACCTCTGGCACTCCGAGTACCTGCGATATTCCCAGGTACACCTGCATATTCCCAGTACCTCCGTCTCCCAGGAATACCGACTCTCCCGGTGGTCCACTGACACTCCCCTGGTACAACTCCTTGCGCCCAGGTAAACTCCCAGGTACACCTCTGACACTCCAGGTACAACCCCAGACTCCCAGGTACACCTCTGACATTCCCAGGTACACCCCAGACACTCTCCAGGTACACCTCTGACCTCCCAGGTACACCTCTGATACTCCCAGATACCTCCCAGCACTCCCAGGTACTCCTGATGTTCCCTGGTACCTCTGACACTCCCGGTACACCTCTGGCACTCCTGCGATGTTCCAGGTACACCTCCGATACTCCCAGGAATGCAGCGACACTCCCAGGTACTCACTGACACTCCCTGATGCACCTCTGATGCTCCCAGGTACACCCCTGACCTCCCAGGCACCTCTGACACTCCGGTACAACCCCAGGCCTCCCAGGTAACCTCTGACATTCCCAGGTACACCCCAGACACTCTCAGGAACACCTCTGAGCACTCTCAGGTACTCCTTTGACACTCCCAGGCTCCTCCTGACACTCCAGGTACACCCCTAGCACTCCCAGATACACCTCTGATGCTCCCAGGTACACCTCTGACACTCCCAGGTACACCTCTGACCTCCCAGGTACACCTACGATGCTCCCAGGTACACCTCCGACACTCCCAGGTACACCTCCGACGCTCCCAGGTACACCTCCGACACTCCCAGGTACACCTCCGACCTCCCAGGTACTCACTGACACTCCTGGTACACCCCTGGCCCCAGGTACACCTCTGGCCTCCCAGGTACACCTCAGACACTCCCAAATACACCCCTGACCTCCCAGGCACACCTCTGACCTCCCAGGTATTCACTGACACTCCTGGTACACCCCTGACAATTCCCGTGCACCACTGACACTCCCAAGTACACCACTGACCTCCCAGATAGACCCCAGACACTCCCAGTTACACCCCTGACACTCCCAGATACACCTCCCAACCTTCCAGGTACACCCGGCCTCCCAGATACACCTCTGATACTCCCAGTTACCTCTGACACTCCAAGGTACACCTCCCGTGCTCCCAGGTACACCTCCGTGGTCCCAGGTATGCCTCTGACACTCCCAGTACACCTCAGACACTCCCATGTACACCCCTGACACTCCCAGGTACACCTCTGACACTCCCAGGTACACCCCAGACACTCCGTTACACCTGACACTCCCAGTTACACCCTGACACTTCCAGGTACCCACAGACCACACCTCTGATGCTCCCAGGTACACGTCTGACACTCCCAGGTACACATCCGTGCTCCCAGGTACATCTCCGATAGTCCCAGGTATACATCTGACACTCCCAGGTACACCTCCCATAGTCCCAGTGCACCTCTGACACTCCCAGGTGCTCTCTAACACTACCTGGTTCACCTCTGACACTCCCAGGTACACCTCTAACACTCCCTGGTACACCTCTGGCACTCCCAGGTACACCTCCGACACTCCAGGTACACCTCCCGTGCTCCCAGGCACCTCTGACACACTCAGGTACACCTCTTACACTCCTGGTTTCTCCTGACACTTCCAGGTACACCTCTGACTCCCAGGTACACAACTGAAACTCCCAGGTACACCTCTGATACTCCCAGGTGCTCCTTTGACGCTCCCAGGTACTCCTCTGACCTCCCAGGTACACCTCTGACACTCCCAGGTACACCTCTGATGCTCCCAGGTACACTGCCCAGCACTGCCAGGTACACCTCCTGACACTCCCAGGTACACCTCTGACACTCCCAGGTACACCTCTGAGCCTCCCAGGTACCTCCGACACTCCCAGGTACCTCTGACACTCCAGGTACACCACTGACACTCCAGATACACCTCTGATGCTCTCCAGGTACACCTCTGACACTCCCAGGTACACCTCTGACACTCCCAGGAACACCTACGATGCTCCCAGGTGCACCTCCGACTTGCTCCCAGGTACTCACTGACACTCCCTGGTACACCCCTGACACTCTCAGGTACACCTCTGACACTCCCAGGTACACCTCAGACACTCCCAAGCCACCCCTGAGCTCCCAGGCACACCTCTGACACTCCCAGGTATTCCACTGACTCCTGGTACCCCCTGACAATCCCAAGTACACCACTGACACTCCCAAGTACACCACTGACACTCCCAGATACACCCCAGACACTCCCAGTTACACTGACACTCCCAGATACACCCTGACTCTTCCAGGTACACCGACACTCCCAGATACACCTCTGATACTCCCAGTTACACCTCTGACACTCCAGGTACACCTCCGATACTCCCAGGTACACCTCCGATAGTCCCAGGTATACCTCTGACATCCCAGGTACACCTCAGACACTCCCAGTACCACCCCTGACACTCCCAGGTACACCTCTGACACTCTAGGTACACCCAGACACTCCGTTACACCCCTGGCCTCCCAGTTACACCCTGACACTTCCAGGTACACCCCTGACACTCCCAGATACACCTCTGATATTCCCAGTCACACGTCTGACACTCCCAGGTACATCCGACCTCCCGGTACACCTCCGATGGTCCCAGGTATGCCTCTGACACTCCCAGGTACACCTCCAATAGTCCCAGGTACACCTCTGACACTCCCAGGTACTCTCTAACACTACCTGTTCCTCCTGTGCTCCCAGGTACACCTCTAACACTCCTGGTACCTCTGACACTCCCAGTACACATCAGACACTCCAGGTACACTTCCACACTCCCAGGTACACCTCTGGCTACTCTCAGGTACACCTCTTACACTCCCTGGTTTCCTCTGACACTTCCAGGTACCTCTGACCTCCCAGGAACACCACTGACACTCCCAGGTACACCATCAGCGCTCCCATGTGCTCCTCTGACACTCCCAGGTACACCTCTGACACTCCCAGGTACACCTCTGACACTCCCAGGTACAGTGACTTTGCAGGTACACCTCTGCCTCAGGTACCTCTGACATCTCCAGGTACACCTCTGCCTCCCAGGTACACCTCCGGCCTCCCAGGTACACCACCCAACACCAGGTGCACCTCAGACACTCCCAGGTACACCGTGACACTCCCAGGTACACCTCTGCACTCCCAGGTAAACTGACTCTCCCAGGTACACCTCCGACACTCCAGGTACCACTTCACACTCCCAGGTGCACTTCTCACCCTCAGGTACACCTCCTGACCTCCCAGGTACACCTCTGATGCTCCCAGGTACTCCTCTGATGCTCCCAGGTACTCCACTGACATTCCTGGTACACCTCTGACCTCCCAGGTACACCTCTGACACTCCCAGGTACACCTCCGGCACTCCCAGGTGCCTCCTAGCTTGCTCCCAGGCCTCCTGACTTCTGGGCACCTCTGGCCTCCTGGTGCCTCCGATCTCCCGTACACCTTTGGCACTCCCAGGTTCTACTGACACTCCCTGGTACACCTCTGACCTCCCAGGTACACCTCTGATACTCCCAGGTACACCAGTACTCCCAGGTACACCTCAATGCTCCCAGATACCCTCAGGCACTCCTGGTTTTACCCCTGACACTCCCTGGTTCACCTCTACCTCCTGGTACACCTCTGGCTCCCAGGTACCTCTGATACTCCCAGATACACCCTTGCTCCCAGTTACACCTCTGAATCTCCCAGGTACGCGTCTTACCTCCTGGTTTCTCCTGTTGCTCCCAGGTACACCTCAGATACTCCCAGGTACACCTCAGACACTCCCAGGTACATCTGGCTCCCAGGAACACCTCTGTGCTCCCAGGTACAACTCTGAGCCTCCAGGTGCACAAGACCTCCCAGATACACCTCTGACATTCCAGGTGCTCCTCTGACCTCCCAGGGACACCTCAGATACTCCCAGGTACATTCTGGCACTCCCAGGAACACCCTTGGCCTCCCAGGTGCCTCTGACACTCAAGGTACACCCACACACTCCCAGGTACACCTCTGAGCACTCTCAGGTTACACCCCAGGCACTCCCATGTGCACCTCTGACCTCCCAGGTATTCCTGGCACTCCCAGGTACACCTCAGACACTCCCAGGTACACCCCAGACACTCCAGGTACACATCCGGCACTCCAGGTACCTCTGACCTCCCAGGTACACCTCTGACACTCTTGAACCTGCAGTCCTCCCAGGTACTCCCTCCTGGTACACCCTGAACTTCCCAGGTACACCTCTGACACTCCCAGGTACACCTCAGACACTCCCAGGTACACCTGACCTCCCAGGTACACCCCTGACGCTCCCAGGTACACCCTGACACTCCCAGGTACTCCTGACACTCCCTGGTACACCCCTGACCTCCCAGGTATTCCTCTGCTGCTCCCTGGTACACCTCCGACACTCCCATGTGCAGCTCTGACACTAAAAGTACACCTCATACACTCTCTGGTACCTCAGACACTCCCATGTGCACCTCTGCACTCCCAGGTACACCTCTGGCCTCCCAGGTGCTCACTGACCTCCCTGGTAAACCTCTGATGCTCCCAGGTACCTCCTGACACCTCCCAGACACCTGCCTCCCAGGTACACTGACACTACCAGGTACACTTCTGACACTCCCAGGTTCTCCTTTGACGCTCCCAGGTGCTCCTCTGTCAGTCCCAGGCCTCTGTGTCTCCCAGGTACACCTCTGACACTCCCAGGTACACCGCCCAGCACTGCCAGGTACACCTCTGACACTCCCAGGTGCACCTCCGACCTCCAGGTACACCCCTGACACTCCCAGGTACCTCAGACACTCCCAGGTACACCTCAGACACTTCCAGGTGCACCTCACTCTCTCCAGGTACCTCAGACCTCCCAGGTACACCGTTGACACTCCAGGTACACCTCTGACATTCCCAGGTGCACCTCTCGACTCTCTGGTACACCTCCGACACTTCCAGGTACACAACACTCCCAGGTACACCTCAGACACTCCCAGGTACCTCTGGCTCCGAGGGTACACCTCGGACTCTCAGGTACACCACTGACACTCCCAGGTACACCTCAGACACTCCCGGGTACACCGCTGACCTCCCAGGTCACCTCTGACCTCCCAGGTACACCTTTGACTCTCCCAGGTGCATCTCCGACACTCCCAGGTACCTTCTCACATTCCCAGGTACCACTTCTCACACTCCCGGGTACACCTCTGGCCTCCCAGGTACCCTCTCGATGCTCCCAGGTACCTCTGATGCTCCCAGGTACACCTCTGATACTCCCAGGTGCTCCTCTGATGCTCCCAGGTACTCCACTGACATTCCTGGTACACCTCTGACCTCCCAGGTACACCTCTGACCTCCCAGGTACACCTCCGACACTCCCAGGTACCTCTGACCTCCCAGGTGCCTCTGACACCCCAGGTACACCTCCCCAGCCTCCAGCCTCTGACACTCCCAGGTACATCTCACACTCCCAGGTACACCTCTGGCACTCCCAGGTACACCTCCAATATTCCCAGGTACACCTCCGATACTCCCAGGTACACCTTTGACCTCCCAGGTGCTCACGGCACTCCTGGTACCTCTGACCTCCCAGGTACACCTCTGATGCTCCCAGGTACACCTCCGATGCTCCCAGGTACACCTCCAATACTCCCAGGTACCTGAGACACTCCCTGGTTCCCTGACACTCCTGGTTCACCTCTGACCTCCCTGGTACACCTCTGCACTCCCAGGTGCACCTCTGATGCTCCAAGATACCTCCGACCTCCCAGTTGCCTCTGGCTCCCAGGTACCTCTTACACTCTGGCCTCCCAGGTACACCTCAGACACTCCCAGGTACCTCAGACACTCCCAGGTGCCTCTGACACTCCCAGGTACACCTCTTTCCTCCAGGTGCAACTCTGACACTCCCAGGTACCCAATACACTCCCAGATACCTCTGACATTCCCAGGTGCTCCTCTGACCTCCCAGGGCCTCAGACACTCCCAGGTACATTCCTGATGCTCCCCAGTACACCCTGACACTCCCAAATGCACCTCTGACACTCCAAGGTACACCCACCTCCTAGGTACACCTCTGACACTCTCAGGTACACCGCAGGCACTCCCATGTACACCCTGACACTCCCAGGTATTCCTCCTGACCTCCCAGGTACCTCAGATGCTCCCAGGTACACCCCAGCACTCCCAGTACACATCTGAGCCTCCCAAGTACACTTCTGCACTCCCAGGTACACCTCTGACATTCTCAGGTACACCTCTGACACTCTTGAATACCTCCGACACTCCCAGTGCTCCCCAGCCTGCTCCTGGTACCCCTGACTCTCCCAAGGTACCTCTGGCCTCCCAGGTACCTCAGACACTCCCAGGTACCTCCTGACACTCCCAGGTACACCCTCGGCCTCCCAGGTGCTCACTGACCTCCTGGTACACCCCTGGCTCCCAGGTACACCTCTGACACTCCCAGATATTCCTCTGGCCTCCCTGGTACCTCCGCCTCCCATAGCCTGCTCACACTAAGGTACACCTCCATACACTCTCTGGTACACCTCAGACACTCCCATGTACACTTGACACACTCCCATTGCACTCTGACCTCCCAGTACTCCCCGCACTCCTGGTAACCTCTGTGCTCCCAGTACACCTCCGAACACTTCCAGTACACCTCCCAGCCTCCCAGGTACACCACTCAGCTACAGTACACCTCTGACACTCCCAGGTTCTCCTGACGCTCCCAGGTACTCTCCTGACAGTCCCAGGTACTGGCTCCCAGGTACACCTCTGACACTCCGGTACTCCCAGTCCAGGGTACCTCTGGCACTCCCAGGTACACCTATGGCTGCCAGGTGCACCTTGCTCCAGGTACACCTCCCATTTCCCAGGTACACCTGACACTCCCAGGTACCTCAGACACTCCCAGGCCACACCTCGCCTACCTCCCAGGTACCTCAGACACTCCCAGTACCGTTCAACCTCCAGGCCACCTCTGTGCTCCCAGGTCACCTCTGACTCTGCGAGTACCTCCGACCTCCAGTTCACCTCCGGCCTCCCAGTACCTTCTCACACTCCCAGGTACACCTCCCAGCCTCCCAGGTACCTCTGATACTCCGTGCACCTCAGACACTCCCAGGTACTCACAACATTCCTGGTACACCTCTGACCTCCCAGGTACCCTCTGGCACTCCCAGGTACACCTGCGTATTCCCAGGTCACCTCCCGTCTCCCAGGACCTGGCTGACCTCCCAGGTGCTCCACTGACACTCCCTGATACCCTCTGCCTCCCAGGTACACCTGACCTCCCAGGTACACCTCTGACACTCCAGTGCAACCCCAGACACTCCCAGGTACACCTCTGACATTCCCAGGTACCCAGACACTCTCCGGAACACCTCCTGACACTCTCAGGTGCTCCTCTGACACTCCCAGGTACACCTCTGACACTCCAGGTACACCTCTGACACTCCCAGGTACACCTCTGACCTCTCAGGAACACCTCCGACTCTCCCAGGTGCACCTCCCTCTGACGCTCCCAGGTACACCTCTGGGCCTCCCAGGTGCACCCCTGACACTCACGTGCACTGACATTCCCAGATACACCTCTTATGCTCCCAGGTACCTCTGACCTCCCAGGTACACCTCTGTGCTCCCAGGTACCTCCCGGCCTCGTGCCTCCGATGGTCCCAGGTACACTCCGACACTCCCAGGTACCTCCGACACTCCCAGGTATTCACCTGACACTCCCTGGTACACCCCTAACTCCCAAGTACACCACCTGGCACTCCCAGGTACACCCCGACACTCCAGTTACACCCCTGACCTCCCAGATACACCCCTGACACTTCCAGGTACACCCGACACTCAGATACACCTCTGATATCTCCCAGTTACCTCTGGCCTCCCAGGTCACCTCCGTGCTCCCCAGGCCTCCGATAGTCCCAGGTATGCCTTTGACACTCCCAGGTACACCTCAGACACTCCCATGTGCACCCTGAGCCTCCTGGGTACCTCTGACACTCCCTGGGTGCACCTCTGACCTCCCAGGTACCCACACTCTGTTACACCTGACACTCCCAGTTACACCTGACACTTCCAGGTACCCCCTGACCTCCCAGATGCCTCACAATAATCCCAGGTGCACCTCTGACCTCCCAGGTACACTCCGTCTCCCAGGTACACCTCCGATAGTCCCAGGTATGCCTCTGAGCCTCCCAGTACACCTCCCATAGTCCCAGGTACACCTCCCAGCCTCCCAGGTACTCCTCTGACACTACCTGGTTCACCTCTGACTCCCACCTCTGCTGCTCCTGGTACACCTCCCAGCTCCCAGGTACACACCCGGCTTGCTCCCAGGTACACCTCCGGCCTCCCAGGTACACCTCCGTGCTCCCAGGTACACCTCTGACTTGCTCTCTCAGGTACACCTCTTACCTCCCTGGTTTCCTCTGACACTTCCAGGTACACCCTCTGGCCCTTGGGCACCAGTGACCTCCCAGGTTGCACCTCTGACACTCCGGTACACCACTGACACTTTCAGGTACACCTCTGACACTCCCAGGTACTCCTTTGACGCTCCAGGTACTCCTCTGACCTCCCAGGTACACCTCTGGCCTCCTCAGTTACACCTCAGCACTCCCAGTTTACCCTGACACTGCAGGTACACCTCTGACACTCCCAGGTACCTCCCAGCACTCCCAGGTACACCTGCAGCACTCCCGTGCACCTCCATGCTCCCAGGTAAACCTCCGGCCTCCCAGGTACACCACTGACACTCCAGGTACCTCAGACACTCCCAGGTACACCACCTTGCACTCCCAGGTACCTCTCCCAACACTCCCAAGTACCTTTGACTCTCCCAGGTACCTCCGGCTTGCTTCCAGGTACACTTCTCACACTCCCGGTGCTTCTCCTCCCAGGTGCACCCCTCCTGACCTCCCAGGTACCTCTGATGCTCCCAGGTAGCTCCTCTGAGTACTCCCAGGTGCTCACTGACATTCTCTGGTACACCTCTGAGCACTCCCAGGTACACCTCAGCCTCCCAGGTACCTCCAGCACTCCTAGGTACCTCCTGACACCTCCCAGTACACCTCTGTTTAGGTACCCTCTGGCCTCCCAGGTACACCTCCCAGCACTCCTGGTACATCTCCGGCTCCCAGGTACACCTCTGGCACTCCCAGGTACCTCCCGTATTCCCAGTACACCTCGTACTCCCAGGTACCTTTGACACTCCCAGGTACTCACTGACCTCCCTGGTACACCTCTGACACTCTGGGTACACCTCTGACACTCCCTGGCTCTGGCACTCCCAGGTACACCTCTGATACTCCCAGGTACACCTCCGTACTCCCATGTACACCTCCAATGCTCCCAGACCACCTCAGGCCTCCCCTGGTCACCCCTGGCCTCCTGGTTCACCTCTGGCCTCCCTGGTACACCTCTGACGCTCCCAGGTACTCTGATGCTCCCAGATGCACCTTCGGCACTCCAGGTACCTCTTACACTCCTGGCTCTCCCCTGCCTCCCAGGTACACAGACACTCCCAGGTACACCTCCACTGCTCCCAGGTACATCTTTGGCCTCCAGGTACATCTTTGACACTCCCAGGTACACCTCTGACTTCTCCCAGGTACAACTCTGGCCTCCCAGGTACACCCAGAACTCTCCCAGATACACCTCCGACATTCCCAGGTACTCTCTGACACTCCCAGACACCTCAGATACTCCCAGGTACATTCCTGGCCTCCCAGGTACACCCCTGACACTCCCAGGTACACCTCTGACACTCCAGGAACGCCCACACACACTCCCAGGTACACCTCTGACCTCTCAGGTTTTTGAGCTTGCTCCCATGTACACCTCTGACACTCCCAGGTAATCCTCCTGACCTCCAGGTACCTCAGGCACTCCAGGTACACCAGACACTCAGGTACACATCTGACCTCCCAGGTACACCTCTGACACTCCCAGTACACCTCTGACCTCCGAGACACCTCACGACACTCTGGGCTCACTGACCTTCTCCTGGACACCCCTGACACTCCCAGGTACCTCTGACACTCCCAGGTACACCTCTGACACTCCCAGGTACACCTCAGGCCTCCCGGTACACCCCTGACCTCCAGGTACTCCACTGACACTCCCATGTTCAACACCTCCAGGTATTCCTCTGGCACTCCCTGGTGCACCTCCTGGCCTCCTGTACAGCTCTGACACTAAACATTACACCTCCTTACCTCTCTGGTACACCTCCGACTGCTCCCAGGTACAACTCTGACACTCCCAGGTACTCCCCAGCCTCCTGGCCAAACCTCTGATCTCCCAGTACACCTCTGACAATCCCAGGTACACCTCTGACACTCCCAGTTACATCACTGACACTACCAGGTACACTTCTGACACTCCCAGGTTCTCCTTTGGCTCCCAGGTACTCCACTGACAGTCCCAGGTACACCTCTGACACTTCAGGTACCCTCTGACCTCCCAGTGCACGCTGACACTGCCAGGTACACCTCTGACCTCCCAAGTGCCTCCGACTCCCAGGTGCACTGACCTCCCAGGTTGCACCTCAGACACTCCCAGGTACACCTCAGACACTCCCAGGTACACCTCCCAGCCTCCCAGGTACACCTCTGACCTCCAGGTGCATCTGAGTCTGCCTGGTACACTCCGGCTTGCTCCCAGGTTCACCTCCCGCTTGCTCTGGGTACTTCTCACCTCCCAGGTACCTCTGACACTCCCAGGTACCTCCTAATGCTCCCAGGTACACCTCTGACCTCCCAGGTGCTCCTGACATTCCTGGTACACCTGTGCTCCCAGGTACCTCTGACCTCCCAGGTACACCTCTGACTCTCATGGTACCCTCTGGCCTCCCAGGTACACCTCCGGCCTCCCAGGTTCACCTCCGACACTCCCAGGTGCCTTCTCACACCCAGGTACACCTCTGACCTCCCAGGTGCACCTCTGATGCTCCCAGGTACCTCTGACACTCCCAGGTGCTCACTGACATTCCTGGTACCTCTGGCTCACAGGTACCCTGCGATATTCCAGGTACACCTCCGATACTCCCAGAATACCTTTGACACTCCCAGGTGCTCCTGACACTCTGATACCTCTGGCCTCCCAGGTACACCCCTGGCCTCCCAGGTACACCTCTGACACTCCGGGTGCAACCCCAGACACTCCCAGGCCTCTGACATTCCCAGGTTTTGAACACTCTCCAGGAACACCTCTGACACTCTCAGGTGCTCCTCTCGACACTCCCAGGTACACATCTGACCTCCAGGTACACCTCTGGCCACTCCCGTGCACCTCTGACACTCTCAGGCTCCTCCCGACACTCCCAGGTACACCTCTGGCCTCCCAGGTACACCTCAGACACTCCAGGTACACCTCAGACCTCCCAGGTACCACCCCTGCCTCCCAGGTACCTCTGACACTCCCCAGGTACTCCACTGACTTGCTCCCTGGTACACCTCTTGCTCCCAGGTACCTCTGACCTCCCAGGTGCACCCCAGACACTCCCAGTTACACCCCTAACACTCCCAGTTACACCTCACTTCCAGGTACCGACACTCCCAGATACACCTCTGATGCTCCCAGTTACCTCTGACACTCCCAGTGCCTCCCAGTGCTCCCAGGTACACCTCCGATAGTCCCAGGTAAACCTCTGACACTCCCAGGTACACCTCTAACTCTCCCTGGTGCACCTCTGACACTCCCAGGTACACATCCGGCTTCTCCCAAGTACCTCAGACACTCCCAGGTACCTCCGGCCTCCAGGTACCCTCCGATCCCAGGTACACCTCCAGACACTCCCAGGTACACCCTGTTACACTCCTGGTTTCCTCTGACACTCCCAGGTACACCTCAGACACTCCCATGTACACCTCAGGCACTCCCAGGTACACCTCTGACCTCCCAGGTACCTCCCCTGGCTCTCGGGTTCACCTCCGACACTCCCAGTTACACCCCTGACACTCCCAGGTACCCCCTGACACTCCCAGGTACACCTCTGAACTCAGGTGCACCTCTGATACTCCAGGTACACCTCTGATGCTCCCGGTACTTGTTGCCTTGGTACACCTCTGACACTCTGGGTACCACCCAGCCTCCCAGGTACACCTCGGCTGCTCCCAGTTACTCCTTGACGCTCCCAGGTGCTCTCTGGCTCCCAGGTACACCTCTGACCTCCCAGGTACCCTCTGGCCTCCCAGGTACACACGCTGACACTGCCAGTGCCCTCTGACTCTCCCAGGTACACCTCCGACACTCCCAGGTACACCACTGGCCTCCCAGGTACCTCAGACACTCCCAGGTACACCGATGGCCTCCCAGGTACACCTCTGACACTCCCAGGTACACCTTTGACTCTCCCAGGTACACCTCCGGCTTCTCCCAGATGCCTTCAGCACTCCCAGGTGCCCTTCTCCACACTCCCAGGTACACCTCTGACCTCCCAGGTGCCTCTGATACACCAGGTCCATCTGACACTCCCAGGTATGCCCCTGACACTCCCAGGTGCACCTCTGACACTTCCAGGTACTCTTCTGACACTGTGGTGCATCTCCGACACTCAGGTACACCTCGACACTTCAAGTACACCTCCTACACTCCTGGTACACCTCAGACATTCCCAGGACACCTCTGACCTCCCAGGTACCTCTGCCTCCCAGGTGCTCCTCTGACACTCCAAGAACACCTCCGACACTCCCAGGTACACCTCTGACACTCCCAGGAACACCCCTGACCTCCCAGGTACACCCCAGCACTCCCAGGTACACCCCTGACACTCCCAGATGCCTCTGATGCTCCCAGGTACACCTCTGAGCCTCCCAGGTACTCCTCTGACCTCCCCGTTACCCTCCGGCACTCCCAGTTACACCCCTGAGCACTCCGTTAAACCCCTGACACTCCCAGGTCCTGACCTCCCAGATACCTCTGTGCTCCCAGGTACACCTCTGACTCTCCCAGGTACTCCTCTGACCGTCACCATTTCCGACACTCCCAGGTGCACCTCTGAGCTCCCAGGCACCTCTGACCTCCCAGGTACTCACTGAGCACTCCCTGGTACACATCTGATACTCCCAGGTACACCTCTGGCCTCCCAGGTACACCTTTGCACTCCCAGGTACACCTCCGTATTCCCATGTACACCTCCGATACTCTGGTACACCTTTGACCTCCCAGGTGCTCACCTGACACTCCTGGTACACCTCTGACACTCCCAGGTACAACTCTGATGCTCCCAGGTACCCTCCCGTCTCCCAGGTACACCTCCCAGCAATCGTGCACAGAGACACTCCTGGTTCACCCCAACCACTCCCTGGTTCACCTCTGAGCTCCCTGGTACCCTCTGACACTCCCGGTATACCTCTGATACTCCCAGATACCTCCGACACTCCAGTTATGCCTCTATGCTCCCAGGTACACCTCTTACACTCCTGGTTCTCCCCTGACCTCCCAGGTACACCTCAGACACTCCCAGGTACACCTCAGGCACTCCCAGGTACATCTCTGACCTCCCAGGTAGCACCTCTACACTCCCAGGTACAACTCTGACCTCCCAGGTACCCAAAGACACTCCCATTTACACCTCTGACATTCCCAGGTACTCTCTGACACTCCCAGGGACCTCAGGCCTCCCAGGTACATTCCTGATACTCCCAGGTACTGACAATCCCAGTGCACCTCTGACACTCAGGTACACCCACACTCCCTGGTACCCTCTGACACTCTCAGGTACACCAGGCACTCCCATGTACCTCTGACACTCTCAGGTATTCCTCTGACACTCCCAGGTACACCTCAGATGCTCCCAGGTGCACCCCAGACACTCCCAGGTACATCTCGGCCTCCCAAGTGCACCTCTGACACTCCCAGGTACACCCTCTGGCCTCCCAGGTACCCTCTGACACTCTTGGGAACACCTCCGGGACTCCCAGGAACTCCACCCCAGCTCCTGGTACACCCTGACTCTCCCAGGTACACCTCTGGCATTCCGGGTACACCTCAGACACTCCAGGTACACCTGACTGCTCCGGGTACACCCTTGACCTCCCAGGTACTCCTTGACCTCCCTGGTACACCCTGACACTCCCAGGTACACCTTTGACACTCAAGATATTCCTCTGACACTCCCTGGTACACCTCCGACACTCCCATGTGCAGCTCTGACACTAAAGTACACCTCACACTCTCTGGTGCCTCAGACACTCCATGTGCACTTCTGACACTCCCAGGTACACCTCTGACACTCCCAGGTACTCCCTGACCACTCCCGGTAAACCTCTGATACTCCCAGGTACACCTCTGACACTCCCAGGTACACCTCTGACACTCCCAGGTACACCACCCCAGCACTACCAGGTACCTCTGGCCTCCCAGTTACTCCTTTGACGCTCTGAATGCTCCTCTGACAGTCCCAGGCACCCTGACACTCCCAGGTCACCTCTGACACTCCGAGGTACAACCCCAGACATCCGAGGTACACCTCTGACACTCCCAGGTACACCGATGACACTGCCAGGTACACCTCTGTGCTCCCAGGTGCACCTCCGACACTCCCAGGTACACCCTGGCACTCCCAGGTACACCTCCAGGCATCCCAGGTGCACCTCGCCACTCCCAGGTCACCTCAGAAACTCCCAGGTACACCGTTGACACTCCCAGGTACACCTCTGACACTCCCAGGTACCTCTGACTCTCGCGAGTACCTCCCGACCTCCCAGGTTCACCTCAGCCTCCCAGGTACCTTCTCCCTCCCAGGTACCCTCTGACACTCCCAGGTACACCTCTGATGCTCCCAGGTACACCTCTGACACTCCCAGGTACTCACTGACATTCCCTGGTACACCTCTGACCTCCCAGGTACACCTCTGGCACTCTGGGTACACCTCAGACACTCCCAGGTACCTCGATGACCTCCCAGGTACCTCCGTGCTCCCAGGTACACCTCCGATAGTCCCAGGTACACATCCGACACTCGCAGGTTGCACCTCCGACACTCCAGGTATTCCACTGACACTCCCTGGTACACCTGTCACTCGCAGAGTACACCACTAGGCACTCCCAGGTACACCCCAGACACTCCCAGTTACACCCTGACATTCCCAGATACACCCCTGACACTTCAGGTACACCCTGACACTCCCAGGTACCTCTGACACTCCAGGTACTCCACCCAGCACTCCCAGGTGCTCACCCCAGCACTCCTGGTGCTCCTCAGACAAGCAGGTACCCTGACCTCCCAGGTACCGCCCAGCCTCCCAGGTACACCCCTGGCCTCCCAGGTACACCTGGCCTCCAGGCACCTCTGGCTTGCTTCCAGGTGCCTCTGTGCTCCCAGGGCCTCCCACTGACACTCCTGGTGCTCCTCACAAATGCCAGTGCCTGAGCCTTCCCAGTTTTCCTCTGACACTCCCAAGTGCCCCTCAGACACTCCCAGATGAGACCTCTGGCCCCCTTGCTCCCAGGTACTCCTCCTGACTGCTCCCAGGTGCACCTCTGACACTCGGTGCCCTCAGACACTCCCAGGTACACCCAGACACCCCCCATGTACACCTCTGGCACTGCCAGGTGCATCTCTGACACTGCAGGTACATCTCCTGACCTCCCAGGTTGCACCTGCTGACCTCCTGGTGCATCTCCTGCACTCCCAGGTACCTCTTGCACTCCCAGGTACCTCCCGTGCTCCCAGGTACACCTTTGGCCTCCCAGGAACTCCACTGACTCCTGGTACACCCTTGACACTCCCAGGTGCACACTCTGGCCTCCAGGTACCTCCTGACTGCTCCCAGGTGCCTCCGGCTTGCTCAGGTCCACCTCCGGCCTCCCAGGTACCTCAACCTCCCAGGTGCCACCTCTGACACTTCAGAGTACCTCAGGCCTCCCAGGTGCCTCCTGACCCCTCCCAGGTACACCTCTGACACTCCCAGGTGCTCTCTTTGGCCTCCTTGGTACTCCTCTGAGTTCTCCCAGTGCTCCTCTGACCTCCCAGGTGACCTCTGGCACTCCAGGTACTGGCCTCCCAGGTACGCCCTGACACTCCAGGTACCACCTGACACTCCCAGGTACACCCCCAAACACTTCCCGGTACCTCTGACCTCCCGTGCCACAGCTGCTCCTGGTACTCTCTGATACTCCCAGGTACCCCAACCTCCCAGGTACCTCCCAACACTCCCAGGTACCCCTCAGCAGACACTCCCAGATAGACCTCTGTGCTCCCAGTGCTCTTCTGACCTCCCAGGTGCCTCTGTGCTCCCAAGTGCACCTCCGGCCTCCCGGTACCTCCAGACACTCCAGGTACCCCAGACGCTCCAGGTACACATCCCAGCACTCCAGGTGCCTCCTCCCAGCCTCCCAGGTGAGCCTCTGACGCTC
This sequence comes from Homarus americanus, assembly GCF_018991925.1. Classification (NCBI taxonomy): domain Eukaryota; kingdom Metazoa; phylum Arthropoda; class Malacostraca; order Decapoda; family Nephropidae; genus Homarus; species Homarus americanus. The sequence goes on from NW_024715135.1 coordinate 25,812, forward strand.
TCAGGAACACCTCCGACCTCCCAGGTGCACCTCCTGACACTGTATGAGTGCCTCAGACCTCCCAGGTGCAGCTTGAACAATCCCAGGTGCACCTCTGACACTCCCAGGTGCACATCTCACTCCCACGTGCACTGACACTCCCAGGTGCCTCTGATGCTCCCAGGTGCCTCTGGCCTCCAGGTGCTCACTGACATTCCCTGGTACACCTCCCAGCCTCCCAGGTACCTCTGACTCTTCCAGGTACACCTCCCAGCACTCCCATGGTGCCACCTCTGACGCCCATGTGCCTCCTGACACCATGGTGCATCTCTGACCTCCCAGGCCACACCTGTGACACTCCTGGGTACATCTCCGGCCTCCCAGGTACACCTCTTGCACTCCCAGGTACACCTCCGATATTCCCAGGTACACCTCCGATACTCCCAGGTACACGACACTCCCAGGAACTCCACCTGACCTCCTGGTGCACCTCGGCCTCCCAGGTGCCTCCTGACACTCCCAGGTGCCTCAGGCACTCCCAGGTACCTCTGACACTTCTGGGTGCACCTCGGAGCACTCCCAGGCCACCTCTGACACTCCCAGGTACACCTCTGGCCTCCCCGTGCTCCCGCAACCTCCAGGTACTCCCACAACTGCTCCTGGTACTCCCTTCCAACCAAACCTAGGTACACCCCTGACCTCCCAGGTACAACCCCCGGCACTCCCAGAGTGCCTGACACTCCCAGGTACACCTGGCCTCCCAGGTACACCTCTGGCACTTCCAGGTACCTCCCCAGCCTCCCAGGTACTCACTGGCCTCCTGGTGCTCTCTAGTACTCCCAGGTACCCCCTGTTGCTCCCAGGTACACCTCCTGACCTCCCAAGGTGCCCCTCAGACACTCCCAGATAGACCTCCTGACTGCTCCCGTGCTCTCAACCGCCAGGTACCACCTCTGACACTCCGGGTACCACCTCAGATGCTCCAGGTACACCCCAGACACCCCATGTGCACCTCCTGACACTGTAGGGTGTCTCGACACTCCCAGGTACACCTGTGACACTCCCGTGCATCCTCCTGCACTCCCAGGTACCTCTTGCACTCCGTTACCTCCCGATATTCCCAGGTACCTCCCGTGCTCCCAGGTACACCTTGGCCTCCCAGAACTCACTGACCTCCTGGTACCTAACCTCCCAGTACACCTCCCAGCCTCCAGGTACACCTCTGTGCTCCCAGGTGCCTCCCGGCTCCCAGGTACCTCCATTGCTCCCAGGTACCTCCCGACACTCCCAGGTACACCTCCAGCACTTGGGTGCCTCAGGCCTTGGTGCTCCTGACACTCCTTGGTGCTCCTCTGATTCTCCAGGCCTCCTCTGACTTGCCTCCCAGGTACACCTCCCAGCTTGCTCCAGGTACACCCCTGACCTCCTGGTGCAGCCTCCCAGGTACCCCCCAGCCTCCAGGTGCCCCTGGCACTTCAGGTGCACCTCTGACTTGCTCCCAGGCCTCACTGGCACTCCTGGTACTCCTCTGATACTCCCAAGTACCTAACCTCCCAGGTACACCTCTGACACTCCCAGGCCACCTCAGACACTCCCAGATGAACCTCTCAACCTCCCAAGTACTCTTCAGCTTGCTCCCAGTGCCTCTGGCTTGCTCCCAAGTACACCTCTGACACTCCGGTGCCTCGAACCTCCCAGGTACCCCAGACACTCCAGGTACACATCCCCAGCACTCCCAGGCCACCTCTGGCCTCCCCGGGTAAACCTCTGTTGCTCTCCCGGGCCTCCACGACACTCCCAGGTACACCTCTGGCCTGCCAGGTACCTCAGACACTTCCAGGTGCAGCTCAGACAATCCCAGGTGCACCTCTGACACTCCAGGTGCACCTCTGACACTCCAGGTACACCTCAGACACTCCCAGGTACACCCCAGACACCCCCATGTGCACCTCTGACACTGCCAGGTACATCTCTGGCTTACTCCCAGGTACACCTGTGGCTCCTCGTGCATCTCCGGCCTCCCAGGTACCTGCCTCCCAGGTACACCTCCAGTATTCCACAGGCACACCTCCGATACTCCCAGGTACCTTTGACCTCCCAAGAACTCCTGTGCTCCTGGTACACCTGACCTCCCAGGGTGCCCTCAGCCTCCAGGTACACCTCCCAGCACTCCCGTTGCACCTCCGACACTCCTCTCCCAGGTACTCTTCTGACCTCCCAGGTACACCTCCGACCTCCCAGGTACCTCCGACACTCCCAGGTACCTCCGACACTCCCAGGTACACCTCTGACACTTCAGGTACACCTCAGACACTCCCAGGTACTCCACTGACACTCCTTGGTACTCCTCTGATTCTCCCAGGTACTCCTCTGACACTCCCAGGTACACCTCAGACACTCCCAGGTACACCCCTGACACTCCCAGGTACACCCCTGACACTCCCAGGTACACCCCTGACACTCCCAGGTACACCCCTGACACTTCCAGGTACACCTCTGACCTCCCAGGTACTCACCCAGCACTCCTGGTACTCTCTGATACTCCCAGGTACACCCCTAACCTCCCAGGTACACCTCTGACTCCCAGGTGCCCTCAGACACTCCCAGATAGACCTCCGACTGCTCCCAGGTACTCTTCTGACCTCCAGGTACACCTCTGACACTCCCAAGTACCTCTGACACTCCGGTACCTCGAACTCTCCCAGGTACACCCCAGACACTCCCAGGTACATCTCTGACACTCCCAGGTACACCTCTGACACTCCCAGGTAAACCTCTGACACTCTCAGGAACACCTCCGACACTCCCAGGTACACCTCTGACACTGCCAGGTACACCTCAGACACTCCCAGGTACAGCTCAGACAATCCCAGGTACACCTCTGACACTCCCAGGTACACCTCTGACACTCCGAGGTACACCTCAGACACTCCCAGGTACACCCCAGACACCCCCATGTACACCTCTGACACTGCCAGGTACATCTCTGACACTCCCAGGTACACCTGTGACACTCCTAGGTACATCTCCGACACTCCCAGGTACACCTCTTGCACTCCCAGGTACACCTCCGATATTCCCAGGTACACCTCCGATACTCCCAGGTACACCTTTGACACTCCCAGGAACTCCACCAGCCTCCTGGTACACCCTGACACTCCCAGGTACACCTCTGACACTCCCAGGTGCACCTCTGACACTCCCAGGTACACCTCCGACACTCCCAGGTACACCTCCGACACTCCCAGGTGCACCTCCGACACTCCCAGGTACACCTCTGACATTGGTACACCTCAGGCCTCCCAGGTACACCTGACACTCCCAGGTACACCTCTGGCACTCCCAGGTACTCCACTGACACTCCTTGGTACTCCTCTGATTCTCCCAGGTACTCCTCGGCCTCCCAGGTACACCTCTGACACTCCCAGGTACACCCCAACACTCCCAGGTACACCCCTGACACTCCCAGGTACACCCTGACCTCCCAGGTACACCCCTGACACTTCCAGGTACACCTCTGGCCTCCCAGGCCTCCTGACACTCCTGGTACTCCTCTGATGCTCCCAGGTACACCCCTGGCCTCCCAGGTACCTCTGCACTCCCAGGTACCCTCAGACACTCCCAGATAGACCTCCTGACACTCCCAGGTACTCTTCTGACCTCCCAGGTACACCTCTGATATTCCCAGGTCACCTCCGATGCTCCCAGGTACCATCGACACTCCCAGGTACTCCACTGACCTCCCAGGTGCACCTCTGACACTCCAGGTACACCTCTGTGCTCCAGGTACACCTCCGACACTCCCAGGTACACCTCTGACACTTCAGGTACCTCCAGGCCTCCCAGGTACCTCTGACACTCCCAGGTACACCTCTGACACTCCCAGGTACTCACCTGACCTGCTCCCAGGTACTCCTGACACTCCTGGTACTCACTCTGACAATCCCAGGTACACCCCTGACACTCCCAGGTACACCATGACACTCCCAGGTACACCTGGCACTCCCAGGTACACCCCTGACACTCCCAGGTACACCTCTGACGCTCCCAGGTACCTCTGACCTCCCAGGTACTCACTGACACTCCCTGGTGCTCCTCTGATGCTCCCAGGTACACCTCTGACACTCCCAGGTACCTCTGACACTCCCAGGTACCCTCAGACCTCCCAGATAAGACCTCTGACTCTCCCAGGTACACCTCTGACACTCCCAGGTACACCTCGACACTCCAGTGCACCTCAGACTCTCCCAGGTACACCCCAGACACCCCATGTGCCTCTGGCCTGCTGCCAGGTACATCTCTGACACTCCCAGGTACCTGTGACACTCCTAGGTACATCTCCTACACTCCCAGGTACACCTCTTGCACTCCCAGGTACACTCGATGTTCCCAGGTACACCTCCGTACTCCCAGGTACACCTTTGACACTCCCAGGAACTCCACCTGACCTCCTGGTACACCCCTTGACCTCCCAGGTGCACCTCTGAGCTCCCAGGTACCTGACACTCCCAGGTGCACCTCCGACACTCCCAGGTGCACCTCCGACACTCCCAGGTACCTCCGACCTCCCAGGTCACCTCTGACACTTCCAGGTACACCTCAGACACTCCCAGGTACACCTCTGACACTCCCAGGTACACCTCTGGCCTCCCAGGTCACTCTACTGACCTCCTTGGTACTCCTCTGATTCTCCCAGGTATCCTCTGACACTCCCAGGTACACCTCTGACCTCCCAGGTACACCCCTGACACTCCCAGGTACACCCCTGACCTCCCAGGTACACCTGACACTCCCAGGTACACCCCTGACTTCAGGTACACCTCACACCCAGGTACTCCACTGACCTCCCTGGTACTCCTCTGAGTACTCCCAGGTACACCTGACCTCCCAGGTACACCTCTGACCTCCCAGGTACCCCTCAGACACTCCCAGATAGACCTCTGACCTCCCAGGTACTCTTCTGACACTCCCAGGTACACCTCGACCTCCCAGGTACCTCCGACACTCCCAGGTACCTTCCGACACTTCAGGTACACCTCTGACACTTCCAGGTACACCTCAGACACTCCCAGGTACTCACTGACACTCCTTGGTACTCTCTGATTCTCCCAGGTACTCCTCTGACCTCCCAGGTACACCTCCAGACACTCCCAGGTACACCCCTGACCTCCCAGGTACACCCCTGACACTCCCAGGTACACCCCTGACCTCCCAGGTACACCCTGACTGCTTCAGGTACACCTCTGCACTCCCAGGTACTCCACTGACCTCCCTGGTACTCCTCTGATACTCCCAGGTACACCTGACTCTCCCAGGTACACCTCTGACACTCCCAGGTACCCTCAGACACTCCCAGATAGACCTCTGACACTCCCAGGTACTCTTCTGAGCACTCCCAGGTACACCTCTGACACTCCTAAGTGCCTCTGACACTCCGGTGCACCTCAGACCTCCCAGTTTTGAACACTCCCAGGTACACATCTGACACTCCCAGGTACACCTCTGACACTCCCAGGTAAACCTCTGACAGCTCTCAGGGAACACCTCCGACTCTCCCAGGTACACCTCTGCCTGCCAGGTACACCTCAGACACTCCCAGGTACAGCTCAGACAATCCCAGGTACACCTCTGACACTCCCAGGTACACCTCTGACACTCCGGGTACACCTCAGACACTCCCAGGTACACCCCAGACACCCCCATGTACACCTCTGTTGCTGCCAGGTACATCTCTGACACTCCCAGGTACCTTGACACTCCCTAGGTACATCTCCGACCTCCCAGGTACACCTCTTGCTCCAGGTACACCTCCGATATTCCCAGGTACACCTCCGATGCTCCCAGGTTACACGTTTGCTCCCAAGAACTCCACTGACACTCCTGGTACACCTGACACTCCCAGGTACACCTCTGTGCTCCCAGGTACACCTCTGACACTCCCAGGTACCTCCGACACTCCCAGGTACCTCCGACATCCCAGGTACACTCTCCCAGGCCTGCTTCCAGGTACACCTCTGACACTTCCAGGTACACCTCCTGACACTCCCAGGTACACCTCTGGCTGCTCCCAGGTGCTCCTGACACTCCTTGGTGCTCTCTGATTCTCCCAGGTGCTCTCTTGACACTCCCAGGTACACCTCTGACACTCCCAGGTACACCCCTGACCCTCCCAGGTACCCCCACACTCCCAGGTACACCTGACCTCCCAGGTACACCCCTGACACTTCCAGGTTACCTCTGACACTCCCAGATAGACCTCTGACACTCCCAGGTACTCTTCTGAGCTTCTCCAGGTACACCTCTGACTCCCCAGTACACCTCTGACACTCCCAGGTACACCTCAGTACTCCCCAGGTCACCCAGACACTCCCAGGTACACATCTGAGCTCCCAGGTACACCTCTGACACTCCCAGGTAACTCTGACCTCTCAGGAACACCTCCGACACTCCCAGGTACCTCTGACACCAGTACCTCAGACACTCCCAGGTACAGCTCGAACATCCGGTACCTCTGACACTCTGGGTACTCACTGACATTCCCTGTGCTTGCCTGTGACACTCCAAGTTGCCTCTGACACTCCCAGGCACACCTCTGACACTCCCAAGCACACCTCTGAGCTCCCAGGTACTCCTTTGACACTCATGGTGCACCTCAAACTCCCAGGTACACCTCTGACACTCCCAGGTACACCTAATACACTCCCTGGTACACCTCAGACACTCCCAGGTACACCTCTGATACTCCCAGGTACACCTCTGACACTCCCAGGTACACCTCTGACACTCCCAGCTACACCTCTGACAATCCCAGGTACACCTCTGACACTCACAGGTACTCCACTGACATTCCCTGGTGCACCTGTGACACTCTCAAGTGCACCTCTGACACTCCCAGGCACACCTCTGACCTCCCCGCACCTCTGACACTCCCAGGTACACCTCTGACGCTCCCAGGTACACCTCATACACTCCTGGTACACCTCTGGCTCCCAGGTACCTCAGACACTCCCAGTACTCTGGCTTGCCAGGTACACCCCTGACACTCCCAGGTACTCCTGACAATCCCTGGTACACCCCTGACTCTCCCAGGTGCACCTCTGACACTCCCAGGTATTCTCTGGCTCCTGGTACACCTCCGACACTCCCATCAGCTCTGACACTAAAGGTGCACCTCATACACTCTCTGGTACACCTCAGACACTCCCATGTCACCTCTGGCACTCAGGTACACCTCTGACACTCCAGGTCACCACACACTCCCAGGTACCTCTGATACTCCCAGGTACACCTCTGACTCTCCCAGGTACACCTCTGACACTCCCAGCTACCTCTGAGCTCCCAGGTACCTCTGACACTCCCAGGTACACCCCTGGGCTTCCCAGGTGCACCTCAGACACTCCCATGTACACCCCTGACACTCCCAGGTACACCTCTGACTTCCCAGGTACCTCTGTCCTCACGGGTACCCCAGACACCCTGACACTCCCAGTTACACCCTGACACTTCCAGGTACACCCCAACGCTCTAGGTACTCTGTAACCTCCCAGGTACACCTCTGGCCTCCCAGTTACACCTCTGACTCCCAGGTACCGCTGACACTGCGGTACACCTCTGACTTCTCCGGGTACCTCTGACACTCCCAGCTACACCTCCGACACTCCCAGGTACACCTCCCGACTCTCCCAGGTACACCATGACACTCCCAGGTACACCCTCAGACACTCCCGGGTACACCACTGACACTCTCAGGTACACCTCTGACACTCCCAGGTACACCTTTGACTCTCCCAGGTACACCTCCGACACTCCCAGGTACACTTCTCACTCCCAGTGCCTTCTCACTCCCAGGTACACCTCTGACACTCCCAGGTACACCTCTGATACTCCCAGGTACTCTCTGATACTCCCAGGTACTCCACTGACATTCCTGGTGCCTCTGACACTCCCAGGTACACCTCTGACACTCCCAGGTACACCTCCGTCACTCCCAGCTACACCTCTGACACTCCCAGGTCACCTCTGACACCCAGGTACCTCTGACACTCCCAGGTACCTCTGAGCTCCCAGGTACATCTCAAGCTCTCCCAGGTCACCTCTGGCACTCCCAGGTACACCTCCGATATTCCCAGGTACACCTCCGACACTCCCAGGTACCTGACACTCCCAGGTACTCCACTGACACTCCTGGTACCTCTGATGCTCCCAGGTACACCTCTCTGATGCTCCCAGGTCACCTCGATACGCCCAGGTACACCTTCAGTACTTCTCAGGTCTCTGACACTTCAGGTACCGTCTGACACTCAGGACACCTCCGACAGCTCCCAGGTACTCCACTGACACTCCCTGGTACACCTGACTCTCCCAGGTACACCTCTGACACTCCCAGGTACACCTCAGACACTCCCAGGTACACTCCTGACACTGCCAGGTGCACCTGACACTCCCAGGTACTCCTGACAATCCCTGGTACACCCTGACTCTCCCAGGTACACCTCTGACACTCCCAGGTATTCCTCCTGACACTCCCTGGTACACCTCCGGCACTCCCATGTACAGCTCTGACACTAAGGTACACCTCATGCACTCTCTGGTACACCTCAGACGCTCCCCATGTACACCTCTGGCACTCCCAGGTACACCTGGCTGCTCCCAGGTGCTCACTGACACTCCTGGTAAGCCTCTGATACTCCTAGGTACCCTCCGCTCCCAGGTACACCTCTGGCCTCCGGTACACCACCCAGGCACTACCAGTGCACCTCTGACACTCCCTGATTCTCGTTTGACGCTCCCAGGTACTCCTCTGACAGTCCCAGGTACCTCTGACACTCCCAGGTACCTCTGACCTCCCAGGTACACCGCTTTGACACTGCCACGTACCTCTGACACTCCGGTACACCTCCGACTGCTCCCAAGTGCACCTGACACTCCCAGGTACACCTCAGACACACCCAGGTACATCAGACACTCCCAGGTACACCGTTGACACTCCCAGGTAAAACTCTGACCTCCCAGGTACACTGCTGACTCTCGCTTGTTACACCTCCGACACTCCCAGGTTCACCTCCGACACTCACAGGTACACATCTCACACTCCCACGTGCACCTCTGACACTCCCAGGTACACCTCTGATACTCCCAGGTACACCTCTGACACTCCCAGGTGCTCACTGACATTCCTGGTACACCTCTGACTCTCAGGTACACCTGTGACACTCCCAGGTACACCTGTGACACTCCCTAGTATCTCCAACTTCTCCCAGGTACACCTCTGACACTTCCAGGTACACCTCAGACACTCCCAGGTACACCTCTGACACTCCCAGGTACACCTCTGGCCTCCCAGGTACTCCTCTGACCTCCAGGTACCTGACACTCCCAGGTACACCCCTACACTCCCAGGTACACCTGACACTCCCAGGTACACCACTGACACTCCCAGTTACACCTCAGACACTCCCAGATACACCTCCGAGCCTCCCAGGTACCTCGGCTTGCTCCAGGTACCTCTGACACTCCCAAGTACACCTCTGACACTCCGGTGCACCTGACACTCCCAGGTACCTCTGACACTCCCAGGTACTCTTTGACATTCAGGTGCTCCTCTGACGCTCCCAGGTGCACCTCAGACACTCCCAGGTACACCCCTAGCCTCCCAGGTACACCTGACACTCCCAGGTACACCCCAGCTTGCTCAGGTACACCTCTGACTCCTCCCAGGTACCTCAAACACCTCCCAGGTAAACCCAGACACTCCCAGGTACATCCTGACCTCCCAGGTACACCCTTGACACTTCCAGGTACCTCTGACACTCCCAGGTGCTCCACTGACCTCCTGGTACTCTCTGATACTCCCAGGTACACCTGACATGCTCCCAGGTACCTCTGACCTCCCAGGTGCTCCTCTGACCTCCCAGGTACACCTCTGACCTCCCAAGTACAACTCTGACACTCCGGTACACCTCAGACACTCCCAGGTACACCCTAGACACTCCCAGGCACATCTGGCCTCCCAGGTACACCTCTGACTTGCTCCCAGGTAAGCCTCTGACACTCTCAGGAACACCTCCGACTTCTCCCAGGTACACCTCTGACACTGCCAGGTGCACCTCAGACACTCCCAGGTGCAGCTCGAACAATCCCAGGTACACCTCTGACACTCACAGGTGCTCACTGACTGACAGGTACTCCTTTGACATTCCTGGTGGTACACCTCCGGCCTCCCAGGTACACCTCCTGACACTCCCAGGTACACCTAATACACTCCTGGTACACCTCAGGCACTCCAGGTACACCTCCGGCCTCCCGTTACCTCCTGACACTCCCAGGTACACCTCCTTACACTCCCTGAGTACACCTCAGACACTCCCAGGTACACCTCTGACCTCCCAAGGTCCACCACTGGCCTCCCAGGTGCACCTCTGATGCTCAGGTACACCTCTCTGGCACTCCCAGGTGCCCTCTGGCCTCTCAGCTTCACCTCTGACTTGCTCCCAGATACACCTCTGACACTCCCAGGTACACCCTGAAACTCCAGGTACCACCTCAGACACTCCCATGTGCACCCTGGCCTCCCAGTGCACCTCTGACCTCCCAGGCCTCTGTCTTTCCAGGTACCCAGGCCTCCCGTTACCCCTGACACTCCCAGTTACCCCTGACACTTCCCAGGTACACCCCTGATGCTCCCAGGTACTCCTCTGACACTCCCAGGTACCTCTGTTGCTCCCAGGTACACTTCTGACACTCCCAGGTACACCGCTTGACACTGCACACCTCTGACACTCCCAGGTACACCTCTGTGCTCCCAGGTACACCTCCGACCTCCCCAGGTACTCCTCCGCCTCCCAGGTACCACCACTGACACTCAGGTACACCTCAGACACTCCCGGGTACACGCTGACTCTCTCAGGTACACCTCCTGACACTCCCAGGTACCTTTGACTCTCCCAGGTGCCTCCGACACTCTGAGTGCCTTCTCCTGCTCCAGGTGCCACTTCTCCACCTCCCCGGTGCACCTCCCAACACTCCCGTTACCTCTGATACTCCCAGGTACTCCTCCTGTACTCCAGGTACTCACAACATTCCCTGGCTTTTCAAACACTCCAGAGTACACTCTGGCTCCCAGGTGCACCTCCGTCTTTTCCCAGCTTCCTCCTGACACTCCCCAGTACCTCTGTTTAGGCCTCTGACTTGCTCCCAGTACACCTCTTACACTCCCAGTACATCTCCATTGCTCCCAGGTACACCTCTGGCACTCCCAGGCCTCCTCCCGATATTCCCAGGTACACCTCCCGGCCTCCCAGGCCACCTTTGACACTCCCAGGTACTCACCTGACTTGCTCCCTGGTGCCTCTGATGCTCCCAGGTACACCTCCCGTCTCCCAGGTACCTCCCGATACTCCCAGGCACACTCAGTGCTCCCAGGTACACCCCTGACACTCCCTGGTTCACCCTGACACTCCCTGGTTCACCTCTGGCACTCCTTGGTGCCTCTGACACTTGGGTACCTCTGACACTCTTGGAACACCTCCGGCTTTCCCAGGTACTCCACCCCAGCACTCCTGATGCACCACTGACACCGTACACCCCTGACACTCCCACCTCAGGCTTTTAAGTACCCTTGAACACTCCCAGGTACACCGTTGACACTCCCAGAGTAAACCTCTGGCCTCCCAGGTACACCTCTGACTCTCTTAGTACCTCCCGACACTCCCCGTTCACCTCCACAGCTTACTCATTTTACATCTCTCACACTCCCCGTACCTCTGGCCTCCCAGGTACACCTCTGATACTCCCAGGTACACCTCTGACTCCCAGGCCACTCCACTGACATTCCCTGGTACACCTCTGGCTTGCTCCCAGGTACACCTCTGACTCTTCCAGGTACACCTTTGGCACTCCCAGGTACCTCTGACACCCCCATGCACCTCTGACACTGACAGGTACATCCCTCCCAGGCTGCACCTGTGGCGCTCCAGGTACACCTGTGACACTCCCTAGGCACACCTCTGACTCTTCCAGGTACCTCCTGTTCTCCCAGGTACACCTCTGAATCTCCCAGGTACACCTCCCGTGCTCCAGAGTACTCCCGTGCTCCCAGGTACACCCCTATTTTCCCTAATTCACCCCTGACCTCCCCTGGTTCACCTCTGGCAACCTCCCTGTTACACCTCTGGCCTCCCAGAGTACACCTCAGGCCTCTCCCATTACACTCACAACACTCCCAGGCACCCTGACACTCCCAAGAGTACTCCACTAACAATCCCTGGTACACCCCTGACTCTCCCAGGTACACCTCTGGCCTCCATTCTCTGACACTCCCCTGAGTACACCTCCGGCTGCTCCCATGTACAGCTCTGACACTAAAAAGTGCACCTCATGCACTCTCTGGTGCACCTCAGACACTCCCATGTGCACCTCTGTGCTCCCAGGTACACCTCCCCTGACACTCCCAGGCCCACTCACTGACCTTGCTCCCTAGTAAACCTGCTTATGCTCCTAGGTACACCTCTGACTCCCAGGTACCTCTGGCCTCCCAGGTACACCACACTGACACTCCCAGGTACACCTCTGACACTCCCAAGGTACTCCACCTGACACTCCCTAGTAAACCTCTGAAATGCTCCTAGGTACACCTCTGACAGTCCCAGAGTACACCTCGGCCTCCCAGGTACACCTCTGACACACCCAGGTGCCCACCGCTGACGCTGCCAGGTACACCCCTCTCTGACACTCCAGGTACACCTCCCGGCCTCCCCATTACACCCCTGACACTTGCTCCTTGCAGGTAAACCTCAGGCTTTACACCCAAATTTTAGGTTGACACTCCCCAGGTAAACCTCCTGACACTCCCAGGTAAACCTCTGACTCTCACCATTTACCTCCGGCCTCCCAGGTTGCCTCCGACACTCCCAGCCACACATCTCCACACTCCCACATGCCTCCTGGCCTCCTAGGTACACCTCTGATACTCCCAGGTACACCTCTGGCCTCCCAGGTACTCCACTGACATTCCTGGTACACCTCTGTGCTCCCAGGTACACCTCTGACTCTTCCAGGTACACACCTCCACGACACTCCCAGGTTCACCTCCGGCCTCCCAGGTACACACATCTCACACTCCCGTACCTCTGACACTCCCAGGTACCTCTGATACTCCCAGGTGCTCTCTGATGCTCCCAGGCCTCACTGACATTCCTGGTACACCTCCTGACCTCCCCAGGTACACCTCTGGCACTCCCAGGTACACCTCCGTGTCACTCCCAGCTACACCAACACTCCCAGGTACACCTCCTTTTTGAGTACACCTCTGACACTCCCAGGTACACCTCTGACACACCCAGGTACATCTCGCTTACTCCCAGGTACACCTCTGGTACTCCCAGGTACACCTCCGATATTCCCAGGTACACCTCCAGACACTCCCAGGTACACCTTTGACACTCCCGTGCTCACCTGACACTCCCTGAGTACCTCTGATACTCCCAGGTACCTCCCGTGCTCCCAGGTATTGCCTCCAGTACTCCCCAGGTACACCTCAGACACTCCTGGTTCACCCTGACACTCCTGGTTCACCTCTGACCTCCCTGGTACACCTCTGACACTCCCGGGTACACCTCTGATGCTCCCAGATACACCTCCGCCTCCCAGTTACCTCCTGGCTCCCAGAGTGCACCTCTTACACTCCTGGTTTCTCCCCTGACACTCCCAGGTACACCTGAGGCACTCCCGTGCCACCTAAGGCCTCCCAGGTACACCTGAACCTCCCAGGTACATCTCTGACACTCCCAGGTACACCTCCTGACACTCCCAGGTACCCGCTCCTGACACTTCCAGGTACACCCAAGACACTCCCAAGATACCTCTGACATTCCCCAGTTACTCTCTGACCTCCCAGGGACACCTCCGGGCACTCCCATGTACATTCTGATGCTCCCAGGTACACCCCTGACACTCCCAAGTGCACCTCTGATGCTCCAGGTACCCCACACACTCCCAGGCACACCTCCTGACACTCAGGTACACCGCAGGCACTCCCCATGTACACCTCTGACCTCCCAGGTGTTCCTCTGACACTCCCAGGTACACCTCCAGATACTCCCGCAGGTACGCAAGACGCCTCCCAGGTACACATCTGACACTCCCAGGTACACCTCCCCAGCCTCCCAGGTACACCTCTGACACTTCCAGGTACACCTCTGACACTCTTAGGAACACCTTCGACTTGCTCCCAGGTACTCACCCCAACTCCCTGGTACACCCCTGGCCTCCCAGGTACACCTCTGGCTTACTCCCAGGTACCTCAGGCACTCCAGGTGCACTCTACCAGCCTCCCAGGTACACCCCTGACACTCCCAGGCCCACTCCACTGACAATCCCTAGTACACCCAGCTCTCCAGGTACCTCCTGACACTCCCAGGTATTCCTCCTGACACTCCTGGTACACCTCCGACTGCTCCCTTGCAGCTCTGACACTAAAAGGTACACCTCATACACTCTCTGGTACACCTCAGACACTCCCATGTACACCTCTGACACTCCCAGGTACACCTCTGACAATCCCAGGTACTCGTGTGCTCCTGGTAAACCTCTGATA